>NC_050595.1:26275000-26575000 GCF_013368585.1 Megalops cyprinoides
TACAGTAAAGGGAGAGTAACGTTTCTCAGGCCTGAGCTGTGCCCTTTCAGATGCTCCATTACAGCGAGTCCTTTTGTTCCCGCACCACAAAAGGCTCACTTTGATCTTTTTTATATTAAGTATTTCCAGGCTTGTATCGCAGGCGGAAAGAGGAAGAAAATTAGTAGCATGTGGTCAGAGCGGGTCAGACTAGAACTTTATGATCCCAAGCAGTTGGTAAATACCCCATAAATTGTTAGTCATGTGGGGCGCTTTTTTTTTTTCTTCTTCAATTTATTTGAAGAAAAGCTAAATAGAACACTCTCTTAGCACAAGCCCAAATAAAACTCGCATTGACTCGTCCGAATGCTGAGCTGGTTACTAACGGCTTTACAGCAGGACTCCTGGTCACACACCGCCGTGACGTCCCTTTGATTTCTCAGCTTTTATGATATGTGAAATGTTTTGCTTCCTTTGTTTCCGTCAGTCTGGCTTGGATAAATACCCAGCGCTTTCTAAAATTCACATATTTCGGTGCATTTGAAGGGAGGGTAGTGTTTGCCTAAGGTGTTGGCCTTCCTGTTAAACGTAGTGGGTAAAATGAGGACTTCATGAATGAGGTGTTTTGATTTGTTTTCTTTAATCAGCCTAACCCTTCAACTGATGAAGTGAGTGTTTGTAACTGTAGAATAAGTAAGCACGGAATTCACAGCTTGGCGTTGTACTTCAGAATGGTTTCGTATTATCCACTGTGTTCAGAATGTACTGGTTCACATTGTTTGATTGAGTTACAGTGCTAATGTAATTTTGTTAATAAAGTAGTTTTGTAACTTACATGATATTTAAATCTTTGTCCTGTGAAAAACATTTTGTGGAAAGTCTCAAATGTAGAGCTTTAGGGTCTGCAAAGCTTTATATTGCAAACTTTATATCTCCACTCCATTTTCTGGAAAGTTCCTGGTATGGGCTATAAACGCTCAACATGTCTTATCAGGAATAAAGCGGACTGCATATGAGGGACTATTGTGTTGGACTTGCGTGCTTTTCGCCTCTAAAAGTGTGTTAGATTTTCACTTGAAAAGAGAAGCCCTCGGGCGCAGTTGGATTCAAAATATTGACTTGTAGAGACACGATATTTTGTTGTCGCCTGGAACCAGTTGCTTTGAGCTATACTGCCTGTGCTTTTGTTGTCTTGCACGGTTTTGTGCAGTAGCTTAATCTTTTTATTTTTCCGTTGCCATTCAGCGTTTCCCTGTGTTGACAGTTTAATGGTTTGTGCTCTGAGATGTGAGCAGATCGCTGTGGTGTTTAGATCAGGGGCAGGTGCTGGGGAGATGGGGGCGTGTAGGTGAAGGTGTGCAGCCCTTCTGTGGCACTCCTGGATGGTGCACAGCTGGCCAGAGCAGTCCTGCCTCAGCTTTGGCAATGTCTGGTTTCTTCTTATGGTTCAGAACAAAATTGAAAACTCGACCTTTGAAATTTGCCAGAAAAAAAGGTCAAAGTTTATAGATTTAAGCTGCTTATTTGTAGGTGAAACGCAGAACTCTGAGCTTAAAGAGATGGTTGTACGTAAAGCAGAATGATTTGGAAATACTTTTTGCTTTCATCTTTTTCGCACGCTTGCTTGCAAAAACAAAACGCCACCCTGCTTTTTAAAAAAAGGGGGCCCCGCGACGGCGGTTTTCTAATCACTTGGGGAGTCGTGAGTGACGGCTCTTTAATCAATGTCCTCATAAAAGGAAATACGGCAGAGACGGCCCCCTTTTCCTCCGGGGGCGGAACGGGGGCGCCCGGTGTTTGGGGTGGGGAATTGGGGTTGGGGGGGGGGGGGGCGGGGGTTATTAATGGGTCGACTGGTTAGCCGAGGGTAAGGAGGACAATTAGCTTTATCCGGGGCCATATGCTGCCCAATTGGGGCTCAGACAGGGGACAAAGCCCAGGCCGCTGCGACGGGCTAACCTGGGATCACCATGGGAGCCGTGCCACCGGGGTCATGCGCAGCTTAAGCCGGTGTGAGCGTGCGAGCCCAGGAGAGCGTCACGCAGCGGCGCGGTGCGGGCTCAGCCGGCTGCGTACACACTGCCCCCGCCATTCATGCTGCACAGGGAGGCCTGTGTTCATTTCCAAAGCACATCAAAGGAGCCGGGAGGGGGAGCAGGTGCAGGGCAGGCTAGGTACATGTACATCTGTGTGTGTGTGTGTGTGTGCGTGCGCATGCGCGGGTGTGGGTGTGCATGAGAGTGTGTGTATGCGAGTGTGTGTGTGTGTGCGCATGCGTGTGCATGAGTGTGTGTGTGTGCGTGTGTGTGTGTGTGTGCGTTTGTGCGCATGTGTGTGTGCGTGCGTGTGCACGAGAGTGCGTGTGTGTGAGTGTGTCTGTGTGTGTGTGTGTGTGTGTGTGTGTCTGTATATCTGTCTGTGTGTATGAGTGCTTGCGAGCATGTGAGTGTGTGTGTATGACTGTTTGCATGTGCCTACTTGTGCGTGTGTGTGGAAGCATGCATATGTGTGCGTGTGTGAAGCAGCTTATCCCGAATTGGGTCATCTAATTAAATGAACAACTTAGTACAACAATATTGAAAATGTTTACTGTAATTACCATGTGTTTTTAGTTCCTCAGACACAGTAATAAGTCCTGGCCCTTGCTTTATTAATTGAAACAAAAACAGGCCTACATATTAGAGATGTTTTTCCTCATGAAACAAAAAAAACATGGATGGAAGTGTGTACGTTTTGGTTCTCAGATTAATGAAACTGAGATGGGTTTTGATCTCGGCGTAATGTTTGGGTTTTATTTATAAAGCTGATTTCAATAGACACCTCACTGAGGAAATTTACATTTGTTTTGTTTCTGCTCCGCTAAAAAGGTACACGGCGTCCAACTTTAATGATGCAGTGTTTGCAGACGCGAAGATGTAGCGGGGTCATTAAAACGGTAATTGGTATCGCAGGTGATCGGATGACAGGGGGGATCTGGTTGTAATTTGCGCCGTGTTTCTGATCGTAAACGGGGGGTGGGGGGGGGGGGGGGGGGTGGACTCGCCCTCACTGGTGCTGGGGAAACCATCCTGCCTCCATCTGGAGGGAATGAAGTCAGAGAGACCACATGGCTGGTGTTTTTGCCACAGAGGGCCTTTGATCCTCCGGTTTCGCCTGGCACTGGTGCAGCTGCATAACATCCCTCTTCCATTTCTGTTTAGCTCAAGTTTAAAAGGTACCAAAACAAAGGAGGAAACGGAACAGACGGATCCTTTCATGCTGGCCTCAGCAGTCTGCCGACATGTTGAGCGCGGAGGCTATGAGATATCGGCATTTTGCGATGAAGCTATCGTGAGGGGGGAAAAGGGAAAAATCTTAGACCGTTCAAACAGCTTTTTGTACATCATCCAGATCATTAAGGCTGTCTGCTGTTTGTCTTACAGTGGTGAAAGCAGCGAGGGCTATGATTATTGTTGTGTTGTTTGGGTGTTTACTTGAAAATACGTATTCTGAGACTTTGAGTTCAAGGCAATCTGTTTAGCCCAAAGTTTGGGCCACGTTTGTGCCTTTCTCACATGATGTAGAAAGCCCCCTGTCTGCTGCTGTGCCCCCTCTCTGTGAGTGTGCCCTTCTCAGCTCTTACAGCGACGGGTTAACTCATCTTTCAGGATGTGCTGTAACCAATCAGCTAATGATATGAGGATCAGGTCACATGATTCCTGGGCTCCCGGTTCTTGTGAAACCTGTGCTGTATATGGTTTGCCTTAAACTATATATCTGTGAAAGAGAGGAGGAGCTCAGATTTTCTTAACTTTGTTTATGAATCATCCTCGTAGCAAGTGTCTGTCCATTGCAAGTGTAAGAATGACCATTTATAGTACAGAGAATACAGACCTCATGTAGGAAATTAAAGCAGCGCAGTCTCTGTTTGCCTGCCGACTCTGGAGCGGCGGGGAGATGTTGGCGAGGGGCGCGGGAGGATGAAGGCAGGGATCTCTCTTCATAAACGGCCCTGAGTCGGGATTAGGAGGATCATTGATCTCCAGCCCAGTGATTACAGTCTCAAACTGTGCGTCAAATTGCCGCATTCTCTTCCTCTGTAAAAATAGCTCCACTTTCAAAAGCTTGCTTCCTCTGCACATGAATTCATCGACTTGCGCCGATAAATATTGTCTTAGTGACCGAAACGAATCACCTTGTCGGGTCTGTTATGCTAGGCTCGTATTCAGCAGAATGCTGTAAGCCAGCGAGAATTAAATGCAACATATATCAGATGTGTTGGAGGAGCCACAGTTGGCAACTATGCTGTGAAATCTGGTAGACATGTCTGCATCCTAATGGTGTTCTTTATGGTGTTTTGGCAGGTTTATGCACCATCTCCAAATTCGGACGACTACAACAGAGACTCTCCCACGTACCCATCTTCCAAGCCTCCAGGCACGATGTTTGCAAGCCCTTTTTTCGGTGAGTGAAACTACTTCTTGTTGCCACACTTCGTGCACCATGAGATGACGGCGTTGGTAATTCTTCCTTCTGTTGACTGTTCCTGAACAACAAAAAGTGCTGCTGTTTACTCTTCATTTGGTGCCAGTAAGTGTTTGCCCTCTGGTCTCGCTGACCCCGGACCGTTCTCTCTTCACATCTCTATGTTAGACTTGTGAACATTGAACACTTGTGGAAGAAACTCCCTAGGCAAACGTGAACTCCATTTACTGTGGCTTTCTACTTTTCCTAGTTTCGTAAAAAAGTTAACAGTAAACAACTTGTTAAGTTGAACCAAAAACATGGCATGTCTTACTTATTTGTGTTTTTTTTGTAGAGAGAATGTTCGTCTGTGTTTGTCTGTCTGTGCCTGTCTATGTGTGTTTGTGTCTGTGTGTGTGTATGCCTGTGTGTGTGTGTGTGTGTGTGTGTGTGTGTGTGTGTGTGTGCGTGTGTGTGTGTGTGTGTGTGTGTGTGTGTGTCTGTTTTTCTGAGTGAGAGAGAGAGAGAGTACATGTGGTGGTAGCGCTTGCACATTTTTTCTGGTTAAGCTGGTTTAGAGACACAGAGCTCCCGAGCCAGGACACTCCAGCTGTTTGGAGCCTGCACAGAATTACAGTCCTTCCGCTGAGTGTGAATTGGTCCGATGATCTCAGGGTTAATCTCACTTGAGGGGACTTTAGCGTCCTCTCAGCTGCAGTCGGGAAATTTCCCATCCTATTCTGGCCTCCGCAAAGAGATAAAATCTGGCCTGGATGCAGGGTCCTCCACCCTCCTGATTAGAGCAAGCTGCGGGCTGTGTGTGTTGTCCAAGCACCTTGTTCCATGTGAAAAAGCAGTTTCATCACTGTCGAGTACAATTGCACATGACAGACGACATCGCCAGATGCTTCCTTTTTAACCGAGTAAACTTTCTCTGTTGTTTTTAGACATTTCATTTTAAATGTCAAACTGGGAGGTAGCAGTCTGGATTTAAAGCCCGCTGAATTAAAGACGTCATGTACCTCTGGATGAGTTGAGGATTGCGTGATTGAAGTTGCCCTGTTTTCTGACCTGCTTTTTTTCTGGCTTGTTTAGATGGGACCCACAATTCTTCCGACCCCTGGAACTCCTCCAATGGGATCAGCCAGCCCGGCTACGGGGGAATGCTGGGAGGATCGTCATCTCACATGTCACAGTCAGGAAACTACGGCAACCTGCACTCGCACGACCGCCTGGTAGGGACGCGCCGTGTGCGCTTCGCAGTGCTAACGTTGCGTCATACGCTGGGAACGTGTTTGTCATTAGCGCTTGACTGGACAGCAGTCAGGCTTGGTGTCACAGTTGCCTGAGGGTGCCAGATGGGCTAGATGCTTGAATTTGGTCCCCTTCATTTCCTCCTTGCTTGTATAGAGTGGTCTCTAGGCAAGGATGGCCAGATTTACTGGCAAACACACAAGGTCATCATTTCTCTACTCTCTACTTGCCCTTTTTTGTTGGTTTATACAGCTGTTGCTGTGCTCTTGCTCTCATATGGCTGAGAGCTGAATGCAAAGGCTTTACAATTTGCTTGAAATTAATTTTGTTGTACAGGTAACCTTGTACTGGATAGCACAAAACACAGTGCTTTAGATATGTATTGCAGGCTCCCCTCCCCTGAGGGGGGCTTTTTCCCTTGGCCTCACAGGGTCACAGCTCAACTGATGTATTTTATGCAGTTATGATCTGTGTCAATGCTGCCGCATCCCCCCCATACACACACACACACACACACACACACACACACACACTCCCCACCCCTCCCACCTGCCTTGCTCTTTCCTGGTGTCAGTCATCAGGCTTTTCTCTCCTGGTATCAGTGCTGTTCATCAGACTGCTACTTCCTGGTAGCAGTGCTCCTCTTTTTGTGGGCCTGCTTGCTGGTTACGGTCAGCATGCTTTAGGCTGTCCTCAGGGTCCAAAGAGGCCACAGCTATGCTAGTGATCCCTCCCTCTGGACAGAGGGGCAGCACTGTGGTGTAGTGGTTAAAGAGCAGGGTTTGGAACCCAAGGGTTCCATTCAGTTCCTAGGTGGGTCACTACAGTTGTACCCATCGGCAGGGTACTTAACCCAGATTGTCTCAGTAAATATCCAGCTGTATAAATGAATAATGTGAAAATTGTAAGCTGTGTGCATCCCTCTGGGGTAAGAGCTTCTACTAAGCAAATGTGATGTTGTATTCTGCACACAAACCCAGCTGACTCTTCATCTAAATATTGTACATGTCAGTGCTGCTACCCCCTGCAGTGTCCACTGCTCCAACACCACGGCTTAATTCTGCCTTTATCTTCACAAATAGGTCATCCCATATCTCACTGTCTGTTTTCTGTTCCTTTGCTTACATAGAAAATGTTTCGTTTACCAAACCCGTATATTCTAATGATCTATAATTAGAACATATCTGTAAATATCAGCTGTCCATTTTGTGTCTTTCATTGATGTTGTTACATTCATGTGTGTGAGAGTATACACACACAGCGTGTGTATGCATGTCCTCTAATATTGTTTTGCTGTCTTCCTGCCTTTGTCCAGAGTTACCCTCCGCACTCGGTCTCCCCGACAGACATCAACGCCAGTCTTCCTCCCATGTCCAGCTTCCATCGCAGCAACACCAGCAGCTCGCCCTTCGTCACAGCGTCACACACCCCGCCCGTCAACACCGCAGAGAGCATCATGGGTAAGGCGCTGCTTCCGCGGCTCGCGTGTGTCTCCGGAACTAACGCTGAGGCAGCAGGTCTCTGTCCGTGCGTCTGTCCGCTAACAGCTGCAGGATATGACTTCCAGTCTCCTTTTCTTTATTTGTATCTTATCTGTAGCTGACTGGCACTTTTCGGTGTCTTTGGTTCAGGAGCAGGGAACCGGGGCAATGCCACTGGAAGCTCGCAAACTGGAGATGCACTTGGGAAGGCCCTGGCTTCTGTGAGTACCCTCTGTCTTCTGGTCGATATGTTGCTCTCAGGGTTCCCTCTTCATTCATAAAAGGAGCGCTGTACTTTGCTCATATCGGAGCGGGCGCAGGCAGAGGGGGCTTAGCTGTTGAGGCGAACCGGACAGAACTGTAGCTGTAGTGCGGAGGAGACTCGGTCACACAGGAAGGAGTTCCATGCAGAGAGGAAGTGGGGGTGTCGCCAGCGAGCTCCATCAGGCAGAGGTGGGTGGGCACCGGTTACTAGGACAACGGGAGCTTTGTCATCCCGCGGCAGTTGCTTGGCAGGAGCAGCAGAATCGTTCCGTGAGCCACCTCTCGCTCAAGCTGACAGGGAACGCACACCCACTGCTGAACAGCGTGCTGCGATGTTGGCCATCACACAACACAGCCACTCTGAGGAGCTTTTAAACAAACTCCGTCACATACAGCAGACAGTCACCCAGGAACAGAAACGGCGTCTTAAACTGTCATTCTGTCATTTTGGCATATTACTGCGCATAGTCATTTCAGAATCACTCAAGGATGTACCCATTTAGAATGGACCAGCCTTAAACTGCTCTCAGACTTTTAAAATGTGTGTTTAGAGTGATGCATGTTCATCTCTCTTCATCCTTTTTTATGAAAACAGCTGCACCCGCCCCCCCCCCCCTCCAAAAACAGCCATTTCGGCAGCCTTTAGTGGTGGGCATTCTCTGTAACCTGATAGCACATTCTGGAATAATGTCCCACCCCCAACTTGAAATGAAATGACCTTTGTTGTTGTGATGGGTATTAACTACTGTAGTGAATAATGCCGAGTGATTAAATAAGGCCAGAGGATATGTTTGCAAATGTTTTTTGGGCCTAAGCCTGGATAATTGTGCTCCTAATCTCAGAGTATACAAGAAAGGGAACTGTACATAAAAACATTCGCAAAGCCTATGGATTATGCATTAGTTTGGATAATCAACTAAGTCTAGATGGAAAGAAAAGAGAATCTGGGTATTTGTGCCATTTTTGCTGAATATTTGCCAGACAATAACCCCTTAAGTCTGCGCCCACGGAGGGCTCTTGGAAGAGAGTGAAAAAAGGTGAAAACATCTGGTATCTTTCAGGGTCTGATTTCAGATCTCGGCGCACTTTTGTGTTGGGCTTGCAGCCGATTGAACGGCAGAGTGTTTAACTATCACCGTTTTAGTTACACCAGCGCTCCTCCTGATTGAGTTTCTTTTTCATTTCCTCCCTGCCTCTCTGAACCCAGCACACGGCCCCCATATAAATTCAGTTTAGGGGAGAGAAAAAAAGGTTAATGGCTTTCTTTTTAACACAATGGAGATGGGAGGTAGGGAGAAAAAATCAAATAAGGAACACGGGGGAAGTTGACTACACACAAGCGCACACGCTAAAAAGAAAGAGGGGGGGCAATGATAATCACAAATTAAGTCTTTTTGTATTCCCAGACTCAATTCTATTAGCATGACAAAGCTGCTGTGAAATGGACACGGTTGGGTTGGGGGGCAGACGAGGGGGGTGGGGGGGGGGGGTGAGGAGGGTGAGGCCGGGGGTGGTGGGAGGCAGGGGGGCTCGGAGAGGGGGGCTGGGGAGGATTTGGGAGCGCTGCAGTTGAGCTCTGCGGGCCGTCCATTGTGCGGCCTTTGTCCGCCGCCCTTTTCAGCTCGGCCCCGCTCATCGGCCCCCCTGCTGCACAGGGGGGGGGTGTCTGATGAGGGGCGGGGCCCGGCCTGTTGTTGTAAAACGAGTCGCACCGCGGTTTGGGCGCAGGACGAGTTCCCAGGGACGTTAAGTGTGGCCAGTTTGATCTCGCGGGGGTCAGGAAAAGCGACCATTGACCACATTTTTAACAAAAGCATCACCCACAGTTGTTTGGAGTTGGAGCATGCTGAGTCCTGTTGAGCATTATTGCCCTGCTTCTAATGAATTTGGGAGCTGTGTGGTCGTGGTCACAGCTGATGGTCATCTGTTTACACCAGGAGGGCTTAAAAGATACTTGCTTAAGGTATTGTGTAATAAACGTCACTCCAAAATCTGGTTTAAGTATGGGGAATGAGAGCCCCTAATGAAGAAAACAAGTTCGTTAAATATTTTTGGTTTGACTGAAGTGGATAAAGACCCCCTGCCCCAAGGCCTTGCAATCATCAAGCTCTTCACAGGATTTTGAAAGCTGATTGATTCACAACATTGTGCCATTTAGGCCTGAATAAGGAGATTACAAATAACTACCTTTTGCTGTGTTTTAGATTTTCTCTTTCAGTCGCGTTCTGTTTGACTGCGCCTTATTTCATAGCATTCGCTGGCGTTTTCGCAGTGAAAAACTGCTGTAGATTTGCCATTTATCCCAGAGCTAATTAGTGGGATTGAAGACTTAAAACCCCTCCTGTCTGCTAGATGTTTTCCATTAGGTGGCAAAATATCCTCTTATCAAATGAGGAAACGGGGAATCCTGTTGTGTAATCAATCTCGCATTTAAACAGTCTCAGCCCCTGTGGGACACTCTTAACCGCGTTACCTGCAGCCTTTAAAGAGACAGCATCTCTCAGGTGCAGCGCGCGTCTCAACTGCAACACCCAGAAACAAACAGCATGTCCGGCGCAGCGGAGAGGTCTGACCCCCTCCCCTCGGTGAGCCGTGATAGGTCACCCGTCTCGCGCGGGCCGCCATTACCGCGCAAAACGTCCTGCACGGCGAACGGGCCGGGATCAAATGACTGCCTGCTTTTTATTAGGTCCCATCAATAACCCGATTATGCGCCCGCTCGGCGAGAAGTTCTCTCGCGGGGAGAGAGGCTGCTCCAGCGGGGGAGACGTGGCGGGTGGCGGGTGGCGGCTTCCGGAACGTTCCATCCACCTCTCCGGCCTCTTTCCCGTGAACTGTGCTGCGAGGTTTTTTTAAAAAAGGATATTAGTAAGGTTTAATGGAGGTCTGAGTCTGAATGTATTTTTCCGGTAATGTTTCACTTTGTTTTCTCACCATTTTTGCTGCAGGAATAGAAAGCATAATGTATTGTCTCTCTCGTCGTGTCAGGAAAAATGACTTCTTTTGGGGTGGTAGCGTGTGGTGGCCGGGACGGTGCTGTGTGATTTGCAGGGCTGGGGAAAAAAATGTCACGAAAAAGAGAGGGTAGGAGGAAATAGATGTTTTGTGCGGGTGTCACAGCGAGCGCCGTTTTGGGGCCAGCGTCTGAGGCGCGGGGCCCGCGTCGTTAAAGGCCCATATGTATGCCGGGAGCGTCTTTACGGGCTCCCCGGTAGTAAAATAAGCAGAATTGATGAGCCAATTTTGGCTGCGAGCGGACGGGGGGGGGGGGGGGTTGTGGTAAAGGGAGCTATGAAAAGTGGAGAGAAATGACAGCTTCTGCTTTTTAAGAGCTGCGCACGCTGTGTTACTGACAGGTGGCTCTCTCTCTCTCTCTCTCCTCTCTTTTCAGATTTATTCACCTGACCACACCAGCAGTAGTTTTCCATCCAATCCCTCGACGCCTGTAGGATCTCCGTCGTCCCTCACGGGCGCAGCTGGCACGGCGGGGACAGCAGGTACGGTGGCCAGCCCCGTCACGCCCCTCCCCTCCCCTCCCCCCTTAGAAGGGCGTGTTTTGGGCCAGCTTGCAGGCCGGTCCCAGATCGGCAGGGTACAAATGAGGCCAGGGACCCCTCTGTGCCTCAGGAAACATTCTCACTAGGAATGGGAGCCCTGATTCATTGGGTATTTATTTATTATATGACCCCCCAAGATTACATATTCAGATTATGGAACACTGCTTATTTCCCCCTGAATACACCGTATGTAACTCCAGTCTTGTCTTTTCTAGAAATGCCTCACTACAAAGAGAGCACTCACTCTCACGCTCAGGCAGGGGAATTAATCATATCAGTGAATTGCATGATCTTATGCAGGGTTCTTAGGCTCCTCCTCATGAATATTGACGACCTCATTTTTTTCCTTAAAAAATTTGATAATTAAGCATTTCAAAAATGATCCAAGCGATTGATTAATGATGTCATGGACGAATAGTCAAATAGCCAAATATTTTGTCTCCGCCCCTGTTAGTACCCATAATGACGCTTGGTTCCACGGGACGCACCCAGCCCCCCCCAGATAACACCTCGACCCCCCTGAGGTGGCCTCTGAGCCTGACCGGTTGAACACATCAGTGGTAGTGATTTCACGGATGACGAAGTAAGGTGATGGTGGCAGTGGAAGGTGACCATGGTGTTGAAGCCCCGAGCATGGCGTGTTAGTCAGCTAGGTCCTGCTGGGGGCAGCTGTCCCTCCCTGTCCCCCCCCCCCCCCCCCCCCCCCCCCGTCCTCAGCTGTCACCCCGTCCTGCAGACAGCTGTTCCCCTCAGCGGAGCCTCATTGATTTCCCTGTGCTGGAGGGGGCTGGGATTACGCCACGCTGCTGCAACTGTATCCCTCTCTGTTTTACGATGGGACCCCTTGGGTCCCCGTGGTCCCGCTGGCGTCACCTGTGGGCGTGGCAGACCAGAGGTGACATCACGCAGCGCTGCGCAGTTGTGCGCAGCTTCTCAGCTCGCTCCCGGACTCCTGCAGGAGGGTCTGTGTGAAATCAGTGTCGTTTCACTGCGCTCTGAAGCAAACTGGACAAATTGTCCTTACCTTTATTTTTTTGCTACCTGCAAGCATAAATCCTTCCGTTAAATTGAGTGCTTTGTTTTTTGTATTAGGATCGGCAGTCCTCATGGTTTCTTTATCATCATTATTGTTAATGTCATTATCGTTATATTATCTAATCTAATATTAACTAATTTAATGGATGAGTGTGTATTGATGGACAGGCGCTCAGCACATTACCAGCTGCGATTTTGCCACGGATGCCGTAATTAAATTAGAATCTGCCCTGGCTGGGCTGTGTAATGGAGATGTGAATGGGCTCCTTGTGTCGGTCAGCAGTCTCTGTGCGGGGGGGGGGGGGAAGAGAAGAGCGCAGAAAGCCCCTGACCTGTTAATGAAGCTGACCTCACGGCTTCACGCTCGCACTGTTATTGTTATGGCTGGACGGCGCTTTGGAGAGAGGTGTGTGTGTTGGGGGGGGGGGGGGGGGGGAGACGCAGGGAAGGTGTGAATGAACGCAGTGTCTGGCTGCAGCGGTGTGCGCGCAGGGCTGGGGGTGGGGGGTCGGGGTGGGGGTCCACCCGGGCGAAGCGGGGGCGTCTGTTACAGCCGGAGATGGAGGAGAGGAGCGTATGGCCAGATCCAGCCATGGTGCGCTGGGCGAGATTGTGACCGATCGCTGGCCTGCTCGACCCAAACAATAACACGGGAGCACGGTCAAATACTCAAACCCACACACTCAATGTGCGCACACACACACACACGCACACACAAGCATGCCCATATACATGCATGCTTACACACAATCGCATGCACAGTTGTACCCGCATGCAAAAACACACATACACACACTCATGTACACAGATGTACCCACACACACTCAAACACACATGCATGAACACACCCCAATACACACACACACGCACCTATGAAGAGCGGTGAGGGGAGGAGAGGTGGGAGTGAGGTGGCTATGCCTGGCCGTGCTCACATGAGGCCGTAATGAGCAGGCCGGTGCGATGCGGAACGGCTTGAAAGGTTTGGGAGAGGCCTGCTCTGGCCCCGGCCCTGACACCCGCGCCGCACTCAGTGTGCCCTGCCCTTCGTGAGAAAGCACCACCCTTTCTTCTCCCCATCAGTTCCTCTTTTGAAAAGTGCACATCCAGTCTGAAAGGAATATACATTTTTCCCCGGAGAACAAACGCAGCCCTCCCTGCAGGCCGCAACTTTGATGTCTCAGCGTTGTCATAACAACCCTTTGTTCATTTAACTGCACTATAAAAAAGGATTTAATTCTTTGTATTCTTCTAATATATATTATATATGTGTATGTTCCTTCTACTCTTTCTAATGCACGTACAGGTATAGCTCTACTTACTGTGTATGCAAAGTGGTTTAGATGCAGGCCACACCGTCACCTTGTTATCAGAAATTTTGTCAAGCATGAATTTTGTCTGGTTAAGCATGAAGTACACATTTCATTTGCGAAGGAATATTGAACATACATGAATTAGTAGCCACATTAGTACCAGTAATATTTCACTCAGTGTTGTAACTGCCACTCCCTTAGCTCCAGTTGTTAATGTTGCTAGCATGCTGCACCAAAATCTTCACCTTTTCAGCTTGATGTCAAAGAAGGACCTCTCATGATAGCATTAGAAGGCCATTTGTGGTTAATTAATCACTGTTATTGGTGCAAAGTGAGACAGATTTAATAGGCTTTTTCCAAGGGCAAAATCACATCCCTCATCACTGGCTGGCTGTTGATAACAAACATTACTTTAACAAAAGCACATGCTTTAGCACTTTTTAATTGCACAGTATTTCTGATTTTGAAAAACAAACCTTTTAACATTCAAAATAGAATTGCTTGCTCTGTATTAAAACAAACTATCAGGGTTGTTTTTCCTGTCCTCTGGTCTATTCATTTTTTTTTTTGGAAGAAAATTTTAATAAGAGCAGAGCTATATTTAGAGGGTCGTAAATAATTTGGCATGATTTTCAGATTAACCTCAAATACATCCATCTGTTCATTAGGATTAGTTCCTTAATTCAGGCATAATTACTCTCTCCCACTGCTAGTGCAATTAAAAAGAATCCCCATTTCAAGTGGGTAGCAGGAACCCGGCTAATTTTTCAAACTGCCCGGTAAGGCTACAGGTATTAAAGTTCCATTTCCATTCACACAGGGGAAAAGCTGGTACAGCACAGAGCACCATCTCATTTCCTGTCCTGGAGTAACTTTTAATAGCTTGTTAATTAGTCTTGCTTTCTTTTATGGGCTTTTTTTTTTGTTAAATGAAAGCCCCTCAGATGTGGATTGAGCATACACTTGTGAAAACGAATAGCTGGAAAGACCTTAACCAAACAGCGGTGGAAATAAAGAGGATGTTTAATCCTGCTGTTTGTCAGTAACAAGCCGAAGTTATCGCTGGGGCCCCTCTCGGCAGAGGGGATCTGTCCAAGGGAGGCCGAGGACAGGAAGGAGGACGTACTAACAGTTTTGACAAACAAACCGAATAAAACAGATAACCTAAACAAAGGCCCGTTTGTAGATTACACTAATTGTAGGCAGAGCTTGGCTTCTTTAGCTGTAATGGAGAACAGGCTGTGAACTGAAGGCTCCGGACCAGAACTGGCCTACAAATGCTGCTTTGTGTAAATAAGCCATGAGGTTTATTTATTGTCAGCTTGCATTAAGGATACTTCTGCCGGTTTAATGTACACACCGAGGGCTTCGTCTAATTCGTTATTTCCTCTTGTGCTTTGTTTGCTCGTTGGAGTAAACTGTATTATGTTAAAAAGAAGCTTTTTATTACAGAAATGTTCCACAAAAATTTAAATGTGATTTTTGTTTACCCATTTACAGCACTTGTGCCGCAATAGATCAGTAGATTGTCAGTTGATGTGTATAATTGCAAAACACTGTAACACAGTTCACTGGCCTGCACTATCTCAGTTTCAGATCAGCCTTACTCCAAGCACCGGAGACCGCCTGGATTAAAAGCATATACAATGCTAGAGTCACTCCAACATAGTGCTGGGAAAATGTTTTCTTTGTGTTCACTTGCTTATCGTCAGTGTCCAATCATGCACCAGCAGAATTCTGAGTCTTTCCTGCGTCCCCTGAGTCATGCCCTGAGAGCTGTGTCACTGCCCTGCGAGAGCAGTGGGGTCAGTGTTTGTGTTCAGTCTCTCCGAGGTTTGCACACAGTCGGATATGAGTCTGATCAGCACGGTGAAGGAGCACCGATTGGCGTTTGCCTTGTGTCGAATTCTAGAACTTTCTAGGCCTTGTGAGTCAGCCTGTTGACAGGGTTGAGGAAGACAGTTTGTGTGCCCCCCTCCTATCTCCATTCCGGCTTCTTCTAGAGCTTTAACAGTCCCTGCATTGTTCTGTTAGAGTCTTTATTCATTATTGACCGGATGCAGCGCATATCCCAGCATGCAGTGGACGGGGGACTGGTTTGGAGCTGCCCACCCTCTGTCTCACAGTGCAGGATGTAGTCTAGTCGTAGGAAATGATACATTTGTGACCCAAGAGAAAAATAGCTCACAAAAGAACAACGCGACCGGACAGGATATGGACGTATAAATTTAGACTTGCTCCGTGTTGGACAGCCATTGTGGAAGAGGTCCCTCTTGATGTTGACATTTTGACGAGCCTTTTGTTCGGGCGAGCCGAGGCCACGTGGAGAGGGTAACAACATGTCCTCTTTCTCCCACTCTCCAGGTACCAACCAGTGGTCCCGAGCAGCCGGACAGACGCCCTCCTCCCCCAGCTACGAGAACTCCCTGCACTCACTGGTAAGCCCCCGGCGCACTACACACCACCCCCCATCCCCCACCCCCCTCCCCTCTCCCACACGCAGCTCCTAAGCAATTTTTAATGGACAGCCGCGAAGTCGATCACGCGGAGGGCACGCCGGGAGTCCGCGGCGGTGCTAGCGTTACAAGGAAATTTCTGGCTGACAAATGTCGGGGGCAGGGCCGAGCGACACCCGTCCCCGGGGGGCGTGTCCGCGGCCATCTGTTCGCCGCTCCTCGGGCCAGGCCCGGGGAAGACAGCTGTTGCCGCCCACTGCCGCTCTCGGATTCCTGGGCTGACTGGGGAGCCGGGGCCGCTGGCACACGAGGCCGCGCCGGCGGCCCCGCCCCTCTCACAGGGATGGGCGTGCGTGGGTAAATGTTTACGCACGAGCTTTGCATGCCACCTGCAGCTGCTTTTCCGAGTGCCATAGCTGCCCCCCTCCCCACCCCCCACCCCGTCCCGCCACCCCGTCGTATGAATGGGGAGCCTTCCCTCTTGTACGCGTCCGAAATAAACACCCCAGACGGGGTGCGCGGGAGGAGGTTCATTTTAACCGGGCGCAAAGGTACATGTTGATGCTGACGTGTTGGTTGGCTTTTTTCTCTTCTTTCCCTGCTCTCTGAATGTGTGCTTATCGCCTCCTGTTCCTATCTTGACTTTTGCCAGAAATATCGAGTTCACCAACAGCTCCATGAGCATCTGCAAGATGCCATGTCCTTCTTAAAGGATGTCTGCGAGGTATTGATGCCCTCTAGATGGCGCCTTTACGCCTCCCGTCTTTGTCATTCCTCACGTCTTTTTCTTTTTTTTTTTTTCCTTTCACACGCTCAACCTTTTCTCATTTGAGTCCATTTTAATTCAGTCTGTTTTAATTCGATATTCTCATTTTTTGTTGCGGTGCTTTATCATAATTTATTTATATATTGCCATTTCAGCTTGCAGCAAATGCACGCTAATCAGCTTATAAGAATTAAATGCTCAATGAAACTTAATGCCAAATTAATAGTCATGGTTCTCGATGTATAGCAGGGAAAAATCCTGTTTTGTGGATTGTGACTCGAGGGCACGTTTCTATTGTACGATGTGTTCTTCAGGTTGAAATGGCGTGGCTTCTTTATTTTTTGGAGGGTGTCCTCCCCATACGCATTCTGTGTGTTCAGTGTAAAGTTGCTCCACGAG
The DNA here is from genome assembly GCF_013368585.1 of Megalops cyprinoides. Lineage (NCBI taxonomy): Eukaryota > Metazoa > Chordata > Actinopteri > Elopiformes > Megalopidae > Megalops > Megalops cyprinoides. Next base: position 26,291,945 of record NC_050595.1, read on the forward strand.
TTGCGTGTGTAGCTTTTAGTAAAGCGTTATGTCATGACTCTCATAACGGTCCAGTCTGGACTGAGGAGCTCATGTTAATCTTCGGTTTGTCTTTCCCTCAGTCTCGGATGGAGGACCGTCTGGACAGGCTGGACGATGCCATCCATGTCCTGCGGAACCACGCTGTAGGCTCCACTGCCAGTCTGCCCAGCGACATACACAACCTTCTGGGACAGGCGCACAACGGGCCAATCGCAGCCATCGGAGCAAACTTCCCCGCAGCTGGATTGGTTGCCAGCCGGACAGCATCCATGGTAACTGTCTCTAAGATGCTACTTCACAAAGCTTACAGGTTTTATTGCTGTGTGTTGCATTGCTTCAGGTGTGTGTATTGGGATAAACTGCGGAAGTCTTTTTCTCAAATAGTGCTTGGACTGATATGATGGTATGATTGAATCAGATTTACAGAGAATAGAAGTCTTATTCTGGTAGCCTTTTATTATGGAACACCCAGAATGGTAAGACAAGTGATATGGACCGAAAAGGAGACATTTGTAGTTTGTTTTGGATGGAATGAAAGCATCTGTTTGAGGAGCGCTTTTTCCACACGGCCTGTTAAAGAAGCCGTGGCCACCTGCCTACACTTGGTGTTTTCAATGGAAGGTGAGGGCTTCTCTGCGTTTGTGTGTGTGTGTGTGTGTGTGTGTGTGTGTGTGTGTGTGTGTGTGTGTGTGCACACGCACGCGCGTGCAAGTGTGTACATGCACGTGTGATTCTGTGTGAGAGTGTGTGTGTGTGTGTGTGTGTGTGTGTGCGTGCGCTCAGACCAATAAAACGCAGCCACAGCCATGCGGAGAATCAGAGCCTTTTCCACCGAGAGCAGTGCAGCTTATGCGTGCATATTTTCCAGATGCGTAATGGCTGGCAGAGGGCTTTTTCTCCTTGAAATAGAATATACAGAGTGAATGGGAAAAGCAGGCAAGGCGGACTTAAGTTTCATTCGCTCTGGTCTGGAAAATTCTCGTCCGGTAAAGTCCTGTGAGGGCCACAGGCGCTGGCTGCGGGGAGAAGAGGAATGCTGGGAGAGCTGAGCTACGCGTGATGTTTGCGCTCTCTCCCTCTCTCCCTCTCTCCCCCTCGCTTTTTTTCCAGGAGAGCAGGGGATTTGAGCACAGCTGTAGTGGAAGTAACAACAGAGGAAACAATTTTTAGATTAATCCCTCGGTGGCGGAATGAAATAATTCGGTCCATCTTCTGGTTTTTTTTTCTTCCCTGAAATGTGGGAATGGGTCCTGGGAAGCCAGAGCGGGCGGCGGGATTAGGGCCCTTTCTTGATTAAACGCATTTTACATGTAAAATGGATCCGTTCTGAGGGAAGGGGGGGGGGGGGGGGGGGGGGCAGAGCGAGGCCGGGGAAGAGAGCTGTCTGCTGCAGTAAGGCCTTCAGAGGCCGCGGTTAAACAGGCCCAGTGTCCCGCTGTGTATACAGTGCCATCCTAACACCAGGCGCTGTTTTACCCAGAGAGCCTCTGCGCCCTTATGAAACTGAAACCCTGCACAGTCCTCCCCTTTGATCAAGCCCAGTCAGGGATGTAATGCTGCTCGGTAATAAAGGTTGCTTAGGTCAGCGGAGGGTTATTCTGCTCGTGCTTGGATGTGGACCAGCATGAGAAAGGAAGAGAGACTTGTGTCTGCTCACTGTTTAAATACTCACAAGTGAAGTTTTATTTCCAGTCTGGTTGAAATCCGTTATTAAGATCCAGTATTTCAGTATTTTCGATAAGAAAGAATTTTTTGTTGAATTGCAGAAAATATGCACCTGCATATGTGTTGTCTCCCATTTTGTTTTTAATATTAGTATAATATGGTGAGGAACAGGTTAAGGGTAGTAATTTATGTGATGGTTGTTAGTGAGTTTATACCTAGTACCAAGCTTTTTTTTTTTTTTTTTTGCATCATTGAGGAGTTTTACTCGATGTTGTATGCAGATGAACATGTTGTATGCAGTAGGGAAACTGCAGTGCTCACATTGGAGTCCCAAGTCTGAATAAGCTGTTTTTACTGTGGAGGGGCAGTCTGTGGGAGAGGGCTTAGGAGCAGTTAGGCAGGGCTGTCATTTAGCAAAGTCTTACCACAAGGCTTTTATTTTGGCAAGTCCCCCCTACCCCCCCCCCTCACTCCTTCCCTTTTTTTTAATTCAACAACGTTGGAAATCTGAAACTTTGGAAGCGTGAGTCTGAAGCCACGGTCCCCACCCAAATAAGAGCTCTCAGCTGTATGGTAATGAGGGGACCGAGCAGTAAAAACAGCACTGCTCCTTCCCGGCCAGCCCGACGCTCCTCCCCCTCCTGCCTGAGACAAAGGCTGGTTGGGACACCTGTTGAGATTGCAACGGAGAGCAGCGTGCGGACCGAGGGGGGAGGCGTCGGGGAGGGGGAGAGAGAGGGAGTTCGAGGTTAACAGAGGCCAACAGTGACTTGGAATCACATTCCTTGGGAAAAGGGGAAAGGGGCAGGTCCCCCCCCCCCTTCATTAGCGGCCCCGCGCCCTCCCCTCCTCCTCCATTCAGCCCTCTCCGCTCGTCCTCCAAAAGGAAACCAGATAGCTGAGGAGGACCAGCGCAGCCAGCACTCCTTTTCCACACAGACCTGTCCCCCACGCTTTCATTCTCCCCTCACGTGGAGAAGAAGCAGGAGAGCGTTGGGAGGGGGTCCTCTCGCTTGTTGAATTGTAAAGAGCGTGTGGTTTTAAAGCAGGATAAGCGCCTCACCGTGCATAAAACACTAGGAGTGCATGAAGGACCTCAAGGATGATGCGCGGCGGCCGCCGAGAACAAGAAACGAAACGAGAGGCAGAAAAGGAAGGAGCCTCGGCCGTCAGTCAGCGTCTCCTCGGCTTTGTGCGGCCGACTCGAGTGACGCTGAGAGGGGCGCGTTTCCTGTCCGTGCCTCCAGCACCGGGTAATAAACAAAAACTTAGCGGGACAACTTCAAAATACCAGATGTCTCCGCTTTCATAATATGACAAAAACGTTGTCAAAAACAGCGCCAGCTCAGCCCTCTCTCCGCCGTTTGCGCAACGGCCGAAAACGGCGGAGAGAGGGCTGAGCTGGCGCTGTTTTAAATAAAGGAGAGCACGTCTCCATGGTGCGCTCACATCTGGTGGCGGTGGTCCGGGGCGAAGCGCAGCACAGAAGCACCCCCAAGTGTTTAAACAGGGCACTGAGGCAGGCCTGTCAGCTCGGGCAGGCCTCAGACGGCTCACCGAAGCTGTCCAGCATGCAACCTCGAAGGGTCATTCAGAATAACCTGCTCCCCTTGGAGCTGTTGCACCCTATGGAGCTGCCTAGGGACGTATTCCTGCAGGCAGGAGTTTGATGTAACCCTCCACCAAAAGAAGGCCTGGTGTGAGTGTGTTTTAATATGACACAGGGTCTCGCTTTGAAACGCACACGTCTGAACTCGTTTCAAGAAGCACGAGTGAGAAACTTTAAATGAGGGAGAGGATTTAAAAGGAGCCTTCTCTCTCAGAATAGGCCTGCATTATCAAGAGCAAGGAAGTGTGGACCGCTGGTGGAAAAAGGAGAGATATAAAAACACTCTCAAGAGGTTGGAACCAAAATTTTGAGTGTTGTCCTTTCTCAATGGCCATCCTTATTGAATTTGTGAGGAGGACGACAGTTTGGGACAGTGTTTGTACCTCTGTGAGGTCAGCGGCCTTTGCAGAATTTTTTGTTCTCTTGTATTATTGCGCAGTACTGATCATGTTATGTCAGTGTGGTGCCTCTTAAAACTGCCTCTTAAGTGGAATTGTTTGGCTCTTGCAGGGTGGGGCTCAGCGGGATGAAGCCAGCGGTCTCAACAGCAATCACGCAGGACTGCCCAGCTCCGGGCCCGCTGCGAGCACAGACCTGAACCACCAGGGAGACGGCTTCAGAGGTCAGTGTGGGGTCACCGCCGATCACGTGACCTCCTCCCGCCATTCCGATGCAACCCTTGGACTGCCACAAAATTGCCATCATTTCAGTTTTTCTCTAGGTGTTTGCATGTTTAGATGGGAGGTAAATAGAGAATTTGTCCCTGGGAGCATCTTCAGGTCTGAATAACACATTTCATGTACAAATATGTTATTCCAAGTTCAGCTATAAGGCCATTCCTCCAGAAAAGTGTCTTCAAAGAGGGGAAGGCAGACTCATTTCTGTTTTTCCAATCAGGGGCTGGATTTTGTCCATTTGTGTTTTGTTAGAATGTGCCTCTATGATATATGTCTAAGGCTCCGCTTTGATTACACCGTGTGTGTTTCTACTGAGCCAATCTGAAGAATCCCCACGCTGATGAATAGCTAACAAAAATAACTGATTTTATTAAAAGTGAGAAAAATTAAAATAACTCTATACATCCTTGTAAGGGCATTATTTCCTTGATTGCTGCATTCCACTTTTGCCATGCACCTGAGAAAGTTTGTATATATATATATATATTTTATTATAACACTTACATGACGTTGTTGTTGTTTGGTAGGACTGGCAGGAGGGCTGTCTGGTCATGTGTCTGCTGGCCTGGAGCTGAAGGTGGAGAGTCAGGAGAAGGACGACATGCTCGAGAACCACTCCTCCGACGATCTCAAATCTGATGACGAGAGTGACAGGAAGGACATCAAGACACCCAGAGGAGGGACCCGCACAAGGTGACGATCGCCCCCAGGGGGAGCGCTGTTACACCCCTGCCTCTGTATGGGCTGTCTGTCCGCAGGCCAAAACCCCCACACACTTACCCAGCGATAAAGTCACTCTCGCTCAGCTCCGTTAGCGTCCGGTTCCCGGCATGCGGTGAGCGCTGAGGCGCGTTGCTTGACGACAGGCTGACCGCCGTGCGCGCACTCGCGCCCTGTCTCTCCCGCAGCAGCATTAACGAGGACGAGGACCTGAACCCGGAGCAGAAGGCGGAGCGCGAGCGCGAGCGGAGGATGGCCAACAACGCGCGCGAGCGTCTGCGCGTGCGCGACATCAACGAGGCTTTCAAGGAGCTGGGCCGCATGTGTCAGCTGCACCTGAAGAGCGAGAAGCCGCAGACCAAGCTGCTCATCCTGCACCAGGCCGTGGCCGTCATCCTCAGCCTAGAGCAGCAAGTCAGAGGTCAGTGCCCGGCGCTGCCAGAGGGGGGCGCTAGCCTGCATTTTCCTCCGACAGACTGCGTTCTTACTAATGACCATGAAGATATTTGTGGGGATTTATGGATGGGGCTTAGAACAAGTGGGCCATAGTGTGTGTGTGTGACTGTGTGTGCCTGTGTGCAATCAGGTGTCTGTGTGCACGTGTGTGTGTGTGTGTGTGTGTGTGTGTGTGTGTGTGTGTGTGTGTGTGTGTGTGCGTGCGTGCGTGTGTGCGCGTGTGTGTGTGTGTGCGCAGGCATGCATGCAGGGATGCTGAGACTCCGGGAGTGACTCTGTACAAGCAGGCGGGATTTGCGCATTCGTGGTGTGTGTATTCTGCCGATGATGTGACTGAGCGCCTAAGACCCAGCTTCAACTGTCCCGCAGAGAGGAACCTGAACCCCAAAGCAGCCTGCCTTAAGAGGAGGGAAGAGGAGAAGGTGTCTGCCGTGTCGGCGGATCCCCAGCAAGGGCACCCCGCCGTCCACCCCGGCCTCACCGACACATCCAACCCCATGGGCCACCTCTGAGGAGCGCCCAGGTACCGCCACACCTTCCCTGCATTGCTGCAGCTATTCAGCTGAATATCAAAACATATATTACAAGCAGTTCTGTTCAACCAAGAAAATATACTTCAGAGCTATGATGTTTATGATTTACGGCCTGACGTGGAAAATCCATGTCCTCTCTGCGTCGCCATGCTGAATTATCTCTATTGTGCCTCTTATTGATGCCTATTCTGTCTGTTCCTTCCCCCCTGTCTGCAGATGAAATCGATCCAGATCAACTCTGTATGATACGAGAGGGAGTGACCTTGCTTCCCAAGGCAGACGGGACTCACAATTAGTGACACAAATTTGAAAAGTCAAACCACTTGAAGCAAAAATCCAGAAATCCAGAAAAAAAAGCAATCTTGAGATTGAGGATGAAAAAAAAAAAAAACCTGGCAAGGCTTCCAGCTCCCTGTGAAGACGCCCGACCCAGACGGGCGAAATCTCTGCCCACGAGCAAACTTCAGCACATATCGTTCCGTTCACAAGCAGCACGTCGCGCCCAAACAATCAGACTGTGGCGATCTCCTCCGCTGTCCACGTTGGAAGTTGACTTGTGCCTAAACTAAATTGACGAATGCATTGTAACCACAGTTGTTTTCTTTTTTAATTTTATTTATTATGTTACTGAGATATAACGTAACTCCACGTCTAAAGGGAAAGTGATGACATTGTTTTTTTGTTTTTTTTTTTTTTCTTTTTGAGAAGATTGTGAGGTTTCGGTCGATCTACAGTTTGCCCGGGGGCCCTCAGTGTCACCATTTGAGCCCTGGCCCCCTCCGCAGCCAATACTGAGCTGACCTCAGCTCATCTGTTTAGGGGCTGTTGGTGTTAGAAAATTAAATTTAATATATTCAGCAGTTTAGGTTGAGGCTCGTACCCATCCTGACTAGTGGCAGTTTGTGTTTAAAGATCCAAGCATCCCATTGTTAAAAAAAAATAATATATGATATATAGATATTTATATTTTATCCATTCCACAGATAGCAGCATGTTTAACCAAAACGACCCTCCCGTGAATATGTGCGGTTTTCCGGGAGTTAGACCAATACAGGCAAGCGGAGAAACGTTGGGACGCCGCGCAGCAGCACGGCTGAGGAGAGGCAAACTGTAGCTTTCCTGAACGTCCGATCTGTTCGTTCTCATCTCTACGCCGTTCAAACACAGAGAGCAAAACGCAGACAAACCTTTGAAAACCCTTAGCATTCCTCACATACATATTAGTGTCTTAACCGAATGAGAAAAAGGGTTCTCTGTCCTTTTATGATTTTGCCATATAGTGTTAACTGTAAAAAAAAGACATATTCCTTGATATTGCAGTTTGTTTTTTGTATGTTACGTTTTGGACTCTGGTTACTTGTGCAGCGGCGGTAACGGCCTCGGCGCCGCTGACCCAGAGCTGTGCTGTCAGAGGTTGGTTCGAGAGGAAACAGGATCTGAAACGACGACCATGTAACATCACCTGGCCTGAATGAAAGTGTTGCTTTATTTCCTTTCTGTCTAAAAAAAAGGCGAAAAAAACATACAAAGTTACATTATTCAAAGTAACCAACAAGTTATTTGTTTTATTTGTAATTATATACAAATCATTTTTTCTAGGCTTCATAATAAAGCTTGTAATGTCAAGAGTGAATTAGCAGGATGTTCTAAGTTATTTAGAATGGCTTTGTTTTTTTTTTCTTCCAAGCAGCAAAGTACTTGATACAGTTACTTATAGTAAGTAAAGGGTAACCTGTATTTGAGCAGAGGCGCTTCACTAACAAAAGGGGTGAGGGGTCAGAACCAGTCATCTAGAGGTTCCCTCCAACAGGTAGAGAAACGATAGACAAGAGCAGTTTTGAGCTTCTTTTTTTTTTCTTTGAAGATGAAGAGCAGTGGTCACCACTTACTTTTTAATTTTGTGTTGCGTGTGTATGCTGTATTCCTTTCATTTTTTTCCCTGTTCTTTTGGTCTTAAAGCTGTTGCTTTATATTCCATTAATTTTTCATGTCTGTTGTCTTCCATTGTTACTAACCCTAAAAACAAGGCTACTACATCCAGGACTATTATCCTTCAAATTTGCAAGAAATTAAACAAAAAAGGTTGCCATATTAAAATACACTAAATTATACAGTCAGTGGACTTCTTTCCCATGGCCGAATTTCCTTATAGTGATATTTTGTGGAATTTTTTCCCCTCGTCAGAAACATTTATTGTTGGTTTTCATCTGAGTATATATGTGGCCTTGTTCTTCATTTCAGTATTTATGGGCTTAAAAATGTTGCTGGAAGAATGTGATTGAAGCTATGTGTCACTGCCTGGAGTATCATTGTTTTTTTTTTTTTTGTTTTTTTTTTGTCTTTTTTCCTCCTTTCATGTGTATGTCCTCAGTCTGTCTCTTCGCTCCTCTGTTGGCTATGTTAGACTTTGCCGTACACCCAGAAGCTTTCCTTCCCAAAATACTGAAAAATATAAAACAAAAAAAAAAAACATTTGGCTTATTTTTCACTGTAGTTAGCCTTTTATACAATAATCTTGTAAGAAGATCTCTTGAATTCTAAATATTACTCTTTCTAGATTTTTGAAATCGAAAAGTTTTCAGTAAAAAAAAAAGTTTCTTACTTTATTTTACTATATTAGGTAGTAAAAATGTAAGGTTATTTACCGTAACCTGACCGTTATTATCAGAAATCTGCAAATAGCATCCTGAGAATAAAGTAGGATTGTAGCTGGCAGTCTAGTGTGTATGGGGTATTGTACGAGCTCAATGTTCCAGAGGGTGTGTGTCCCATCTTTGTCTCCCGTCTCCATTGTGGGTTGATGACAGATCTGTACCTGTGTCAAAATTCAAGGTATTGTTGATGCACATCAAAAACCAGCAGCAAGAAGTTGTTCTTTTCTGTCTCTGTAACAGAAAACGCAACGTGTATATAACATTTATGTAGCAATAAATGTGCCATCTTTTTCTAACAAGATCGTATGTGCGTTTATTCCTTTCTCTCAGCTAAGTGAAATCTTTCTTTTCCTTCTTTTTGGTAATTGTTATGTTTTTGACATGATGTTACTTGTTTCGCTTTTGATACAGCTGTGCGTCTGTGGCTTCATACAAGCAGTACCATCATTTCTCCTGCAGTTTCTGAAACCTGCTACAATATTGAAGCAAATGGTCCTGCCAAATCCCCCCCCCCCCCCCCCCCCCCCCCCCCCCCTTCACTGTAGAATTTTCTGCTGTGAATCTAGGCCAAATGAGCAACACTGTGTAAGAGTGTGTTTATACTGTGTGGCATATTGCATTAACTTTTTAAAAGTATACAAGTGGACTATTGTAGTCTGTATCATAAAAGTACTATGGAAAATGGTATGTTTCTATTTTTAATAAAGTGTCATAGCAGTGTAGTGTACCATTTCTAACATGTAGTCCCGTTCTTACCCTGCAGCTGAGTTGCCATCTGAGTTTGTCTTCTCTGCTACATGTTCGTGAACAGGCAGTGCAAAAACACCAGATGTTCCCTTGATGTGGAGCCTGAGACACCATTCTTTCCCAAGGATTTCTCTTCACTGCTGTGTGTTGGCATGAGCAGCATACCTTTGTAAAACTTGTCTCCTTTCCTCGTTTCATGCAGTATAATCCCATTGAGTGTTCCTAACCCTCTCTCCACATTCATATAAGCGCTGGGTGTAAACCCTTATATCCCAGTGTAGTTGTGCCTCCGTTGGCACGATAAAACAAAGTCCGCTAAATACTAATTTGGAAGGCAGAGTAATCCTAGTATGTTCTTCTGGCACACTGTGTGCAATGGGATGATCTCCCAAAGCTTACAGGTCTCCACACAGACACACCCCCCAGTGACAGGATAAACTGTACAACTAAGACCAACTGAGAAGAATAGGGATGTAGGTCTGTATTGTTGAATTTTTAGGTGAAAATCTTCTAGAGATGGGATTTGATTTATATTATCTGAACATAGACCTGATCATTATGTATTGTAGTTTGTATTACCATAAAGAGGACCGCTTCAAAATCTAATTAAACATCAATGGATACTGCATTTATTATTACAATACATCTAATAGCAATACTGTGATACAGTATAGGCATCTTTTTCTAAATCAGACCAAAGGAGCAAAAATAGTTTTGAAGACATATTCCAGTCCAGCAGTATAAATAGGTTGAATACTTCTTCTCTTTACAGACCAGCTAATTACAAAAACATCTGTTTTTAATTGTGGTCCCAGATCACACTCGGGCCTTTTGCTTTTTTCAAGGCTCAATTAAAATTCCCCCAAAACAGTAAAATTAACTCTCTAGAAGGTGTGCTGCTTGCTTGCTCCATTTGTGCTCCCGGTGAAGTCATTTGGACAGTTCTGTACGTCGACAACAGTCCTGTTTGTCCAATTAAGAGTAATCTAAATGCCAGACCCCCTCGTGGAGGCAGAAAACATCTGCATAGTGTTATCTTTAACAGCTTTTCTGTGCATGTGCGTGCCCGAGTGTCACGGTCTCTCACCATAGCGGTTTTCTGTGACAGTTCAAATTCGGGTCCAGGGCACACACGGAAGTGACAGAATAATTCGGCTGACTGCTGTGCGTTCTGGCGAGTGTGTAATGTGCTGCAAGACCAGTACGCGTCTTTGCCGTTTATTTTGCCCAGATGAAAAATTGATCTAATAGGAAGCTGTTGCATAGTGACGCTCCCATATTCCTCAGTCTCCCCCCTCCTCCTCCTCCTCTATCATGGTGGTGTTTTGCTTGCGGTTGCCTGGAGAAAGTGGCATGTTTTATTCAATCGCAAGGACCACCATGTCTGCAGGCAGCATCCTGTGGGTTTGGCTGCCTGGAGCGTTTTGCAGCCTCCATGTATGAGTCGCAGCGGACCCGCTGACAGATCTTGGCTCATGTCATTTCCTGTTGCTTGTGTCTCTGGAGGCGTACCAAGGGTCTGTCACCACGACCTGGATGGTAGCCTTGCCTGCTCAGGGTTTTTTAATTGATTGCAGGAGACACGGATTCCACACCCAGAATCCCTTGCACTTCACCTTTGCACACATCTGCTGCGATCGTTTCCCGTTTATACCAGCCTGTGATCCGTGTTAACATCGCTTACTGGCTGCGAGTTAAGTTTGCCTCATGCAGATGTAGAAGAGGGTGGGCAAGCGTGCCTACATCTATTGTGATGCCATCCTGCTTTACAGGACCGCCCAAGTACAGCACATGCCTCTGTGCAACGCTAAGGTAAGCGGGGGGGGGGGGGGGGGGGGGGGGGGTGTCAGCAAGTGCAGCTTATACCTATTACAAATCATCTTTTCTCCTTTGGAAATTTGATTAATTCCAAGCGTGACAAAACACCATAACGCTAAATTCAAACATCAAAGATCAAAAAAGACCACACAGAACAGTCGTTTGAAACAATAAACTTGGACAATGACTTCAGAGTCCTTCCAACGTACGGACAAACATCGCTTTCTCCAGAGCAATCCCAGTCCTTTTTTGCAGCGTCTTCGAACAGTGGCCTATTGTGCTGCACTGTAATACAACCCGGCGCCACAGAGTTCACATTAAAGTGTGTGGCGACGTGTACAGTTTCCCCACTCCCACGGATACCAACATGAAAACACTGCTGGCCACAACAAAGGGATTGGGGAGCCGGCCCTGAATATGGGTGATGCCCCTTGCGCTGTTTTCCTATAACGAGGTACATTGAAAAAGCCCCTCTTTCCCTGCAACATTACAAGCCCCCTTTCATCCGCCTGCCATAACGTCCTTGGGCAAGAGTACGAAATGCCATGCTCTTTAGAACGGAACAAAGGGATGAAACACAATTCTTTTTCTGCCTTTTTAATCTCTTGTGGCGATCAGCAACAGTTAAAAGACCCGAGACATGCAGTAAAAGGATGATTAGTTTAAAATAAATAAGTCTGAATTGAAAATTGTCGGAAATTTTTTGATTCATCACGCAGTCTCACTACAGTTCATATCACCCAGGATAAACATTCTTGGTAGTATTTATCATAATTGTTTCCAAGTACAGCTTCAGAACAATAACATTTCACAGCCATTTATTTCACAGATAATTTGGTAGTAACTAAATATTAGTAATTAAAGTCAAACATGCGGATAAAATTACTGTTAATATTGCTATTGTAACCACGTTTATGGTTAATTCAAAAATAAATTGCATTTAATCACTAACGTGGGAGGCTAAGTATGACTGCAAAATATTTCTTAGCAACATAATTCCTATTCCTAATCAATAGAATACAGGGCGGATTTTAATTTGTAATTATCTGGAGCATTGCAATAAGGCATATAAGCACTAGGTGGTGCTACCGATCTTAAAGAGTTTGTAAATTAGACAGAACATAAACAGCAAGGCATTAGGCCTACTGATGGGCCTGTATCGGTAAATATAGTCAGAATGCTTGGCTCTACATTTACATTTACATTTATTTATTTAGTAAACGCTTTTATCCAAAGCGATGTACAAAAGTGTCTACAGTAAGTATAGCGACAGTATGGGGACAGGATGTGTACAGTTCCACAATGAGACAGTTCTCAGCTGAGAGCAAGGTCTGTTTGAGGACACACTACCATCAGATTTGTACAACTACAGCGTATAGTGCAACTAATACGATACATCTTCAAACAGCAAACTTCAACAACTTCAAACAGCGCAATGAGTGTCAGGGTAAAGGCGGCAACAAGAAACAATTTAAAAAGCACAGCAATTTACGACAGCACTGATTTGGGGGGAGGGACAGCAATTGTGTGCTGGGTCAGTCCAGGTAGAGTCTGAAGAGGTGCGTCTTCAGGCCCCGTCTGAAAGAATGGGGTGAAGGACCCCGTGACTTAAAGGGCCAATGTGTTGCACAAATTTTAACACTGAATATCACTGAAGCATAATGCACAAGAGGAAATGTCATTTAGTGACTGAAACGTGAAAAAGATGGGCTGTTCCTTAGTGTACACATTACTAAATCTATTAAACTCAGATATCACTTTTGAAAATCAATTTACATGTGTAGCAAGCTATAGCTTGAAGCAAGTAGATAAACTGTTCACTGTGTATTATATTTAGCATACTACATGGTCTGGCACAGAAAATAAACATTTGTGCGTAGAATGACTATCCCTACTACTGGATATTATCATTATCATTATGAAGTCATTAAGCATGCCATTACCCAGTGTGACCTAATGGATGACATTATTTACAATAGCATGTGCAATATGAAACAAAAAGTAGATTAGATTCAGACATTACATTTGAATGTGTTTTACATTACACAAGTTGAAACTGAATCTTAAATAATAAGCGAGCAATCTTAATGTGTTCTGGATGTAATCAAGCAACAGAATACCCCGAGAATGGTCATGCTACAAGAACGTTACAGAGCAAAACCAATTTAATGCATTAAATGAAGCGTGAATGGGAGAGGTATTAGAAAGCCAGAGAGAAATACTGATTTACAAGGTGCCTCTAGGAGGTGACAGTGATTAGAATCCAGGCAGTTATGTTGGTGAGCAGGTCATCAACTGCTGGGGGAATAAGAAACAGAACAGAATCTGCAGGAAGCAGATGATTTAAGTTAATATGCTGGTATTCGCTCTAGTTGGCAATAGCGTGCTTCTGTATGACTCGAATACCCTATCTGAACACGCTGATTTGGAGTAGGAGAAAATCTCACCAAAGGGCTCCATTTATGAAACTCAGAGCTGTGAGATGTTTTTGCCACCCATCATTTGTTTGGGAAATATTTGTTCTTAGAATTGACATGAAGGGAAGTGGGTGATGGAGATGCAGGACAGGCAGTTTGTGTACATTATATGCGTTGTAGTGCTTCTAGTTTCACGCCTCTGGTGAGATTACAGGGGGAAACTCCTCATCCTCCTGTATGTCTATGGCGTGATATTATTTTATTGCTGATGAACATTTGATCAACTTCTGCATTTTAAAATACAGCATTAATACAATTCTTATTTGTGTTCTTTCCCCTCTCGCACACGTCATGGGCAACATTTGAAGCTGCGAATGGACTGAATAAAGTCCAGATGTTGGCCATGCTCGCTATGGGTGGTTGGCTCAAAAAAATCCTGCACTAAGAATGCGCAGTTGTATTGCAACGGTAAGCAATAGAACCGCAAAGGCTGTACTAGCAAAGGTCATTTTACATAGCATGAATTCGTTTAGGTCTGTTGCCGCCACTAGAAAAAAAATAAGGATTACCATTGGCAACCGATGGAAACCAGTGTAGGTGGAAACGTTGCTAGATTACAGTACACAACGCTTGAGCAATGGTCGTGTTTTAAGAGATTGTGGATTGGGGACCCTTGACCAAGTATCGACCCGCGGAGAGCGATGCAGTTGACACTGGAATGAAAGTGGGCGTCGCTACACGGTTGCCTAAGGGGCGGTGCGCCGCACTCTCCAAGGCCAGGTTCTTTCTGCGTTTGAGGTGAACTGTCCGACTAAACAGGACAGCAACAAGTACCTTTGGTAGCTTGCTAGCTAATGCTAACTAATATTACTGCAGCATGACACTTTATTTACACTCTCAAACTTTCGGCTGAAATCCAAAAGAACTGGTACATGTGTGTTCAGAGTAAATCACTTGTAGGTGAGTTGCAAGTTTTTTTCTCCCTCTTTCTAGCTATCATAGTTTTTGATGCATCAGAGCGTGGGAATTTAACAAACTGTGGCACAGATTCTTTGCAAACTTGCCCCGGAATTTAGCACGAACTGAATATGTCGCAAGGAAGCGTTTTCAGAAAGTTGAACCACTTTTTGCTATTTGTTGGTGTCTTCGTAAAAACTGATTCATTTGCTAGCTATAGCAACCACTAACAATAGCTATTAAATCTGTCGCGAACTAGCTCCTAGCTCACCAGCTGTCTCGCCAACTTTGTAAAATACAGTTTTGTACTTTGGAAGTTCATCCGATGTCAGTCATTATCTAATCGGCAATGTGTGTTTTGGTAGCTAAAACATATCCCACGGAGAAATCGTGACGCCCTTGTTAAAGCCAAGTAACATCGACATCCCCTCTGTCTGTCATACGCTGTGTAAAAAGTCCCCAGGGTTCAAAAACACTGCTGACATTTGCATCCAGGGTAGACTTGCTACAATATAATTTCCACTCACTCCTCACCTAACTCCTTCGACGCTGAAATTGTTCAAGTCTGAAAACTATTCAGTTTTTTTTTCGTTTTCGCTAAATATCTAACTTGAAGTCTGTGTCGCAAACTTTCGGAAGTTTCACGTAAGGTGTGGTTTTTCTGTGAATAAATGTAACACCACTGTCACTATTCACAGCGGTGTTAAGCAGCTTGTCCGGTTGAGTGAGGTGTTTGAAACCTCCGAAACTGACCTATGACTCTCTCACCCCGTGTCGATGTACTTTCTTCATATCTACCTCATTTCACACACCTAATGCAACAATCTTGATGACTAATACTAGACTCATCTTTTCTCTGCACAGATTTATTCCTGCAAACATCCAGAAGGCTGAATTGCATAACAAACTGTCAAAGCTGCACGGTGCATAGTTTCACAGTTGTTATTCTTGTTAATTTCACAATGTCGCTACTTTAGCGACAAATCTGAATAGGTATAAAATTATGTTTCTTGTGTAACATTTGCAGAAGAAATAGGTGCTAATGACTGTCATACCCCCGACACACACTTTTTTCTTGTTTTATTTTTGTGGAGATTAAAGACACAGCTTGTTCCAATCACTCACCTTTGCTAAAATGTGCGTGTAGCGGATGGTATAAAAGGAGCAGAGAGGGAGACAGAGCTTTGGCAAGCAGTGCATTTCCTCCGCAGCAGAAAGCGCTACTTCCAGGCAGCACAATAAGAGGAAAAGAGCTGCATTAACGCCTCGCACCCCCTGCGTGCTGGATACACCTGATACTTGCGCTCAAAGCAGCTATTGTACCATCCTATCTTTTTCTGTTCTGAAACGCTTTTTCCAGCTTTTGGATAAGGTACTTTGTAGCTATTGAAGTCTACGGCATTGTTCTCCCTTCCCTTCCTATGGGGGCTTGGAAAGTATGAGGCTCTGTCCTTTGTGCATTAATAGAAAACCAGGAAGTGCCTGTTGCGCTGATTTTTATTGAACTGACAGAACACCAGTTCTGGCCATATGTGTCTTGGCTTCTTTTAGTTGAGGACAGAGCATGGGTTCAGTGCTTTTGAAATTGAGGCACTAGCCATCAAGATCATGATGATGCAGTAAAGTCAGTTGCATATGCTGGTACATATTGTCACAGTATTCATTTGAAGTCTGAAGTCTTAAGATTTTCTGCCTTGTGGTGACACATGGTTTGGGAACATGCCATGATACCCTGGTTTGTTGTACCCCAATCAATGTACCTGACTCTGACTTTCCAGTTGTATTGTAATGGATAACATGTAAATGTTTGAGTCACCATGAATGTAATGTAGGCAATTGATTGGTTGCCTTAGCTGCCTGATCAATAATACACCAACCCCAGCAGCCAGCTTTGCTTTGTGACATCATAGACGGATGAGCATTGTCTTTCTTTTTCCTTATTATTATTTTTTTTTTTTTGGGGGGGGGGGGGGGTGATAGGCTATCAGCAGCACTGAGAGGAAGTACTGATAGCAGCCCCTTTGACTCCAGATGCAAAGAGCTGAATGATTTGTGCCATGCTGTATTTACCTCCTGACTTTTCTTCACTGAGAGATTCCCTTTCTCAGAGTTAAATCCTCTCTGCTCTCATGCGATGAATGTGACATTTCAGAAGGCAGATGATGGTGGTGGTTATCCCAGTGAGTTGAGTTGTATGATTTCGCTGTCTTGATTACTGCCGCTGAAAATGAAAGGTGCTTACATATTCATTACTGACAGTGAAGGCTGTCACACTGATTCACTTCAGCTCAGCCGTAGCCTTATGTAGTCTTCTTTGATTCTCTGAATTATTTTCAAACTCCGATTACAGAGAGGAAAATATTTCCTGGTGTTTTTTGTAAGCACATGCACTGAGTTGAATATAGGATGTGATGGTGTTGTACTATACTGTTTTTTAAAATATACAGAAAGAACATTATTTTTGCAGTTGTGAAAAGACACAGTTGGTGATTTCTCTTACCAGATGTGCTACACGCACTTTATTGACCAGATTTCCATGCAGGTTTGATTAACAGATGACAATTTGCTTTGATTTATTAATTCTCCAGCTGGTTGAGTCTTGTTTTAACACCTGTGGTAATTTGGAACTGTGGGTTTTCTGTCTCCACAGGTTGAAACTCAACCAAGTGTTTTTAAAAATAAACAATGAAAAGTTGCAGTGGGCGGTAATAAATGGCATTTTGTGTTTGAAATGCTGTCTAACCAGCAGTCATTCCTGCATCAGGCTGATCTATAAGTCCTGTTGACAGAAACCAAACCTGCATTTACAGAGAGCAGGGTCCAGTGGAGTCAGCTCACTTTTTGACACTGGTACACCAAAATCTTTGGGAAAGGTGAAATAATACTAAAAAAAAACTGGTGTCTTAAGAACTATTTGGCACAGAATTTGAACTTTCAACTATTTGTGCTCAGATTGCAGACACTAGGACTAGTGTGAAACATCCCAATTTTGATGTTTGACTCTTAATAATAAGACAAAAGTTTCTACTAGAAAAAGTCTAGAATTCTCGCTATGGTTCTGAGGTAAAATTATTTTGTGGTATTCAATGCTTAATGTAAAACAAGGACATGAAAACATTATTGCAGTCACACACTATTAAATGTGGTGAGACAGACATTATGCATTGTAAGTAAAGTCAGTACCACAGTCTTTATAAAAGGGGACACTGCATCCACGCAGCACCACACAAAGACGGAAATAAAGGCCTTTTAATGCACTGCGCAGGGCTGGAGTCAGCGTGCATGAAGACTACGCATTACACTCTACCTGCAGTGACATTCTTATGCCCTCTTTCATTATCAGTTTTGAACTGGAACCAAGGCAGGCTGTACCTGAAGAACTTGAAAAACACTCTGCGGTTGTTATTGAGCCTGACCACGTGAAATATTATATTTCAGACCAAGCAGCAGCAAAAGGGGGAAAAAACACTCAGAACTCTCAACAAAGCCTGTTACGTATGCAGGACCCTTTAAAGACTGAGTATCCAGCTGTTTCAGCTGTAGATGTTCCCAACAGAGTCCCATTGTTATAATCGGTTTTGAAAGAGCAACCCGACCTGCTTAGGAGCCCCAGATAAAGACGCTGCTTGCAGGTCTGCAGGGAATAGTTTATTTGTATCCAGGGTGGTTCAGTAGGTTAGTCAGCTGCTGGTGTGGCAATGACAAAAGAAAGCAAAGTGTGTTAAGTGTGACTGTAGATTTTTTTGTGTGTTAATTTCATGAGGCAGGGTTTGGCTAAACTGTTATATAACTTATATACGCTTAACTTACAAATACTTTGCCTGCATAGTATTTGTCAGTTCACAATACATAGAAACAGATCTTATGTGGCGCAAGAGACAGCATTCCTGTTCAGCTCAGAGTTCTGACATATCAAGAGTGAACAATAGTGAGACAGCATGTTTTTCCCCCGGTATCCTTTTAACACTCCAGCGAAGGGACCCCTGTCGGATGTTTATCACCTCCTGGTGCATGAGGAACTCTTCCCATGGTGTCCTATTACAGGGAACAGGACTCTCTCCATGGGGTTAGCATTTACAATGTGATTTATACAGGACCCCAACAAATGTGATCCGGACCCTCCCCCCACCAAAAAAAGACACACCCCCTACGCACATACGCACGTTTCCACGTCTCTCGCCACAACCTCAGATTTTGACGTGATCTGTTTTTTCTCTTTGTTGCTGGCAGAACTTTTTTCAATGGCTGCGCAGGGATTTCTCTTGTTTGGACCGCCACACAAACAGTGCTTTGCAGAGGCAGGCCTGTTATAGAGGAAGGAGACATTGATTGTGTATGTGAACTGACATAACTCTGGGGTTGGCACACGTAGCTTATTTGTGAGCTGCACAGAAAATATTCATTTTAGACTTGTACAGTAAATAGTCATTTCCATTATGTCCACTTTCCCTCTTGTTATTTTCTCTTGATCTTGATCCTGCTTTAAATGAGCACAGGCAGCAATGACTGCTGTTTTAACGGCGTCACAGTGCAAAATAGTGCTGTCGCCACTCTGTTACGTCTGTGGTGAACGCGGTGAAAGGTTTGCAAAGACTGTCCTGTTCAGAATTTGACAGGTTAAGCAAACAATTTGTTTTGTGACTAACAAAATATAGGTGACATAATCAAAGGTTTGCAGACTTTAAACTAACATTAGCCACTGCTAAAATGCAACACAGTTGCAAAAGTCTCATGTGTTACCATCTTATTCTTGTCTGGTTTTAAGATTATGTACTTTCTTGCAGCTGGTGACCTCATCCAGGGGGAAGGACTTTTAAATTAAATGGAGTCTGAAAAGGTTGATGGACTTCCTAACAGTGGACTACACCAGGACTATGATCGGGCAGGCAGAACTCAAAGCAATGGGACTTATGGCCTCACTATTCGGATCAAAGGGTATGAAGGACACTCCTATGTAGTAATGAACAACCAGAAAGTAGAGCCCTCATCCTTTGGGAGTCCTGAGAGTAATGTGGACGTGGACAGTGGTCGCGGGTATGGCTTCCATAATGGTGTGAAGGGGTTGAAGAGAAGAGAGCCACCAAAGAGGTCTTCCAGTTTGCTGAACTTCCAAAGGCACCCAGAGATTCTGAATCCTTACGACCCTGTAAACAACACCCTGAGCCTGGACAACTACCATAGCCTCCCACCCAGGCCAGCCTCTGACAAGTATTCCCTGCTCAGGAGGTCATCCACACTGGATTCACACAGTAAGCGCCCCAGTTTGGACAGGCACAGTACACCTGAGCTGCTTGTGGATGAGGAGACTGGCCAGCCCCAGCCCCAGGCTGAGCCTAAACCTCAGCCGCAGTCTGAGCCCCAAGCTGAATCTAAACCACTGGCTCAGCCCCAGACTCAGCCTAAACCTCAGACTCAGCCTAAACCTAATCTCCAGCCCAAGGCCCAAGATAAATCTAAACTGCTGGCTGAGCCCCAGGCTCAGCCTAAATCACAGGCTGATCCACAATCCCAGGCTCAGCTTAAGCCTCAGCCTCAGTCTCAGATCAAGCCCCAGACTCCTGCAATAGTAAACACTCCCAGTGACGAAACCAAGCTCGCCCAAAAGTCACTCAGCACAATCAGCGGCAGTGCTAACGCGGAGCCTAGCGGCCATAACCCCGATGTCCTGCCCCTTCGCCGACATGACTCCAGTGGACCTGTGCTGTCCCGCTCCCGCCACTCCTCCAGCTCCTCTAACCCTGGCAGAGAAGACCAGGAGGCGCTGTACGCCGACACCATCAACCGGCACGAGAACCGCCGCTACATCCCCTTCCTCCCGGGCACTGGCCGGGACATCGACACGGGCTCCATCCCCGGAGTGGACGAGCTCATCGAAAAGTTTGACGGCAGCGGCAGCGGCAGCCACCAGCGGAGGGGTTGGGCCGGACGCAGGAACAGGATCAACCCGGAGGACCGCAAGCGATCCCGCAGCGTGGACAGCGCCTTACCCTTTGGTCTGAGAGGGGATTCCAGCTACCTGTGTGAGTTCAGTAGGAATCAGGGCCGATCCACTGAGCATGTCCTCCGACCCTCGCAGCTGGGACTACAGAAGGCAGTTCAACACCAGGACCCTGCAGCAAGGAAGGCCCTGTCCAGGGCTGCTTCTACCGTCGAGGGTAAATTCAACCCCAAAGCCTCAGCCCAAGACAGCATTACGCCAGAATCACCACAAGGTGCAGTCTGCAATGGAACAACCTCTAGTCTGGTGTTTAAGAGAGGACTGAGAAGGTCTGCCACACTGCAGTTGAAGACTAAGACGTTTGAGGAGGAGAAATCACCACGATCAGTGAAGGTTCTGACCAGTACACCAACATCTCCATCCACGCCTTGCGCTACAAGCAGACAGCTTGATGCAGCAAGGGATGTTCCGGTAAAGAGCTTTATTTTACTGAAGTCATGGGAAATTTTTCTAAAGTACATTTTAATGGACTCTGTAAACTTAAGTCAGAAATGTATTTGTAATGAGTTCAAATTTTTTTTAATTTACCAGTCCTGAAGAGCTGTCAGAAAATCAGCGATTCAAATTATTGTTAGTATATTAATTGTAATTATTGTCGTTGAAAACAAGTTTAATTCTTTATCCAGGTGACCCCTGATCTTTTGAAAGGTCAACAAGAGCTTGCACAACAAACAAATGAAGAGACGGCAAGACAGATATTGTTTAATTACCTCAAGGAGGGGTGAGTATTCAAGCTTGATGTGACAGTTTAACATCCTTTGTTGAAGTATCCCCATCTGACTGTAAACTATACTTCCCAGAGTACCTTCATGGTAAGCTTGCTTGCAGTGATGGATCGTTCGCTTAAATGGGATTTACTTTGAATGCAGCCTGCTTGTTGGTGCATTCAGTTTTGCTTGCTGTGACAAATGCTATGAACTCTGATGTTTCGTAGCATCATGTTCCAAGCTACACCTTATGTAATTTGTCAACTTCTTACAAAATGTCTTGAGGTTTTAAACATTTTTTTGCATCGGGCCTTGCCTTATGATAAAATAGAAGGAATTCATACTCCCTTCAAACTTCCTGGGCTCATATTTACAAAGACACACAGGAATGTGGAACGCAAACTTGGTTAAACTTTTATTCAAGGCTCTGTCTCCACTTCTGGTCTATGCTCTCTGTTGCTTGGGAGAAAACAGAACTGGAGACTTGCCTTTGTTACTACGTAAATGAGATGTAACTGGGTAATACCAGTGTCAGTGTAATCATATGTAAACATAAATCACATTCTGTCATGTCAGCCCTAGTATGTTTTGAATGGTAAGGGTAACTGGTGAAGCTTACCAACTGACATTGATGTTGGTGGCTGAACCCAAGCCTACCAGACACACCGAAGCACTGGACCTCATGCTTTATTGAGGGTTTGAGATTTGGCGCAGCATGTAATGGGGGAGGAGGCAGTGGGGAAAGGGTAAATTTTAAATTTCAGATCCATAGCCTCCATGAGTCCTCCAGACCTATGGGGACAGCGGCAGTAAACTGTGTCCACAGTCCCGCTATGGGCAATAAAGCAAGGGAGAGAACACTGAAGGATGTATTTTCATGAAATCAATTTGTTTTTGCAGAAGTTGTTTTAAAAAACTGTTTGCAAACCAAAATGTCTAGGGAAAACCTGGCAAAACTGGTAATTTGTGGGAAAGTCATGTGTAGATGTGATTAATATAATGACCGAAGGTGATCCATGCCACGTAAACCAATGGAAAATCCTTTCAAGTCTGTATGTTAAATTAAACCAAAACAATAAATGGCTGTAACTGCTAGTCAGCTCTCACATGACTGCAATATTGTGTGGAAGTGACACATAGGTTTACTGTACCATTAGGAGCAAAAATGACCTCTGTGCATATATCTACTAAATTCTGTAAAATATGAAAAGCTTTTTTGAAGGCTATAGTTATATATGGCAAACTTGGCATGAGTACTTAATTACTCTAATCAATCATACGCTTGATGTAATAAAACGCAGGGACCAGCTGCAGAAAATGTAGTGATTAACAGGTGTCTGGAAGTAAAGTCAAGTTATTTTTATTTTATCGTGTTCTGCTTGGGTGAGCAGGTGAAATTTGATCACAGCATAGAGACCGTGTTTACATGAGGGTTACTGCTCTGTAACACTCACATGGCAAGCTATCTCCATGAGTGAAACTATGCGTGCTCAAATTACATTCTTTATGGAATATAAAAATTCATGCATATAAACAGCTTAATCTGAAAATATATTTTCATTATATGTATTTGGATTTCTCAGGTTTTTGGACTATATCATACAAACACAGTGAGAAGTCTTAAACTGCCCTCATTAATATTGAATTGTGCAAACTGCCTTTGATACAGTGAAATTCAACAAAGTGCACTAGCCTGATTTTTGTCCAGGACTCTCCACACTGGAAAGAATTACACCATTCCACATTCACCCTAAAGCTGTGATGAAAGCACACTGGTGGATTTCTTTTCCCATTTAGCAGGATTGGATGAATACGAGAGCTTGTTTTTATGTAGTCAGCCAGCTTTCCTTTCCTTTTTCTGATCCATTGCACCCAAATTGACAATTTATGTTGCTTCATGAAATGGAGCATTATGTGCCGCATACTTAGTCAGCTTAAACTCTCTCCCCTTAGTAACAGTAACAATGTGTGTGCGAATATGTTCACTTAGTGTGAAATGGTCCCGAGTTGATATATGAAAGTGGCATTCACCCTGCCTCCTCCAAATGGCTGAGATTGAGGAGGCTTTTCCCAAGACTGATGAAGATGAGGGAGCAGACTGGCACTTTATCTGCCCCCTCAGGCTGAGATTTGGTGTTAAGATTGGCCCATTTGTAAAAGTACCTTTATCCCGTGTTTCAGGAGCTCTGATAACGACGACACCACTAAGAAGAAGGTCAACCTGGTCTTCGAGAAGATCCAGACCTTGAAGACCAGGGCTGCCAGGAATGCGTCAGGGGACAAAGTGAGTCATTGTTATGGGGGTTTAGTTCGGCTGCACGTGCAGCTGAAAGTAGTGAGCTCCTTATGTGAGGGTAGAAGGCTTGCACTTAGAGAGGGTATTAAAGCGAACCATTACAATTTACTATCCAGTGGCCCTGTTGTGCTATTGTGTTTAGCTTGGTTTCAGGTGGAGGGGTTTTTTCTTGTATGTCAGGTTGGCTGAGATATTCTAAAAATGGGATTTTTACAGGTCCTATAGGTTAGGAAAAGGATTATGCAATTTGGCTGAGAAATGAGAAATGTTCATTAAAGTTGTTGTGGAAAATAGTGATTTTTCATTAACCCACTTCCAGTGTTAGCCACAGTAAGGTAGTGCTATTGGTTCCATCCTGTTGTGGCTGGGTAAATGTCATGGCTCAGTGGAGGGTTTGAGCATGTGTGTGAGAGGCTGCTGGTGATGTTAAGCCTTAAGCTTATGTCTCCTCGTCACAGCCCCCTGATGCAGAGGAGAAGGCCCTTCAGGAGCAGAGGGCCGAGCTGGAGAGGAAAGTTACCGAGCTGACAAAACAACTGGAGGAGCAAACCCAGGTGCCACCACTTTGTTACTTTCATATCAGCTGCAAGGACACCCCAAGACACACTGTGTCGATCTAGTGTGGTGTCCAGTCCTTTTGTAGCTGGGCTTGCTGTTTTAAAGAGTCGTCTTTTTTCACTATTTTTGTAATGGCCGGTCACTGGCAGCAGTCAAGATAAATGGTTACCTTGAGCAGTTAGAGGCTATAGCAGAATGGCAGAAATCAAAAGCATCATGGCTTTCCCAGGCTAATATCGCTCACCCTGTTTCGGTTGTCTGCAGAAGCATGTGGGTTGTGCTGTATCCCAATGGGCTTTGCATCTGTGTTGAGCAGAAGCGGAGGAGCCTTACAGAGGCGTGTGAGAGGTCGGAGGCAGACATGAAGGACCTGCAGAAGGAGCTGGATGCGAGCCGGGAAGAGTGCACCAAGCTCCGGGAGCAGCTGTCCAAGGCAGAGGCCGACCTGCACACCGCTGTGGAAGAGTAAGAAATGCACAGGGCTCCTGTAGCCTACGCCTAGATGAGAGAAGTCAGACACCCTACTGGAGAACATGGCAGAGGAGGGTTATAACACCTAGGGGACTGTGGAGAAGCTGTCTGACACTTCTCACAAAAAATGAACAGGAAGAACAAGTGTTCAACAGCAATAATTTATTTTAAAAACCAACAAAAAAGAAACCAGCCTGAGCACACAGGGGGCTGAAAAAGTGAGCTTCCTGCTGTCCAGCCACATAACTGTATTTAATATGCCAGGTGTTGCTCATTAACCAATGGGTTGGCTCACACAGACAAAGACAATTACCAGTTGACAATTAAATAATTCCCCTGTATGGAAGGAAATTTATCAGTGAGCTTAGTTATTGACAAGGTTGAACATGGAAAGACAACAATCCTTAAACATTCAAAGTGACAATTTAACAAACGGCTAGTTTTAGGGGAACAGCTGAAGGATCTTCTTCAGAGGGACTATAGTGGTTGCACCAGGTCAATCCTTTTTTATTATTTAGTCATGAGAGAGAGAATTTATTCTTGTTTCTTGTTTAGCTGTTCTGTCTCTAAAATGGCATCCAAAGTATTGTATTTGTCTCTACATTGTATTATGTTAGTTCTGTTCACTTAAAGACCTAATGCCCTTTTTATTTCCTGTAAAGGGATTGGAATGTGCAGCTGTGAACTTCTTATAACTTCCCACCCCACCTCACGTTTTCACACCTAATTACATAATCTGTGTTCAGAGCTGTAGTAACAGATGTAATAGTTCACTTTGCAACGCATAATTGCAGTTGATAAGCCGGTGGAAGTGTTTGCCTGTC
Source organism: Megalops cyprinoides (assembly GCF_013368585.1). Classification (NCBI taxonomy): domain Eukaryota; kingdom Metazoa; phylum Chordata; class Actinopteri; order Elopiformes; family Megalopidae; genus Megalops; species Megalops cyprinoides. The sequence goes on from NC_050595.1 coordinate 26,317,073, forward strand.
TTATTCTTTGACAGTCCCATCAGCCTCTTAGGGGATTGTAAAGAGAAACTGTGCTGACTGAATGTAAAATGCATGGTGCTCTACAGATTGTGGTACACGGTATCTCTCTCTCTCTGTTGCTGTTCTGACTGGGCAGTGGAACAGTGTTAATGTCATGTGAACCCTAGCATGTGGAAGTTAGTTGTGTGATCTGGCGTTGGGTCTTGGGAACCATGTCTGTGTGTTGTAACTGTAGCCTATGCAACAGAGGGTCCTGATAATAGCCTCTTGAGCATTGTGTGCATGTTTCCGGGCTGATCGGAGGAACAGTCTGTATGTGTTTTGACTGCTGTGTGGAACAGTGCACAAGTGTTCTGATGCCTTGTGAAACAGTGTGTACGTGTTTTAACTGCTGTCTGTAGCAGAGTTTTGTGTTCTCACTGTACAGCATGTGAACTGACTGTGCCCTGTATAACAGTCAGTATGGGTGCTCTGTGTAGCAGTGAGTATACTTACGGAGCTCTGTGTAAGAGTGTGTATATGTCCTGACTCTGCTCTATGTAACAGTGTATATGGGTTCTGATCCTGTACGATCTGTCATAACCACTTCCTGGTTCGTTAGGCTCTTCCAGGTGAAGATGGAGAGGGAGCAGTGCCAGACAGAAATCAGGGACCTGCAGGACCAGCTGTCAGAGATGCACGATGAGCTGGATGGCACCCAGACTGGAGCCGATGAGGAAGAGAAAGAGGCAATGCTGCAGGTAAACCACAGGGTGTGGCACTCTCAGAAGCTGCTGATGCTAGAGGAGTTTTATTAATAGACCTGTCTGTATATTCATTCCTTCGGTGACGTTAGTTGATTTGTTCATTGGAAACTGGCGCACCTTGTCAACTGAGGAAAAGGATAAAGTCTATAACCATGCAAGTGCCTTCCTTGTAAGTGCCTCAAAAACACATTCATTGCTGCCGACATAAAGCCTATGTCCCACGCTGTGGGACACTGTGGGACTTGTAGTATGAAGTTTATATGTTGGCTGCAATCAGGTGCATTGTAGGATTTGATTTGTCTTGCTTCAGCACTACTGTGCAAGTGTAGATGATGTGCTGGCATGGTGAGCACTCTTGGTGTTTCAAAAACCAGGGTGGAAAAAGGGAAGAAAACATTACACTTTCTTCCCCCTGCAGGAGGTGATGCAGCTGAGGCTGGGCTTCCAGGAGGTGCTGCTGGCGAAGGAGGAGCAGGAGGAGGTGCTGCGGAGGCGTGAGCGTGAACTGACCGCGCTCAAGGGGGCGCTGAAGGAGGAGGTGGCCACCCACGACCAGGAACTGGACAAGATGAAGGAGCAGCACGAACAGGAGCTTCAGAAGTTGCGGAAGTCCGTAGAGGAGGCCAAACAGGTAACGTGACTGGAGAAGCTGGCCTCAGGGTGAAGTACTCATTGTGACATGCGAATACGCCTAATGTCTGGTGTCCATCTGTGTGGGAATGCTTGTTTAAAAGAAAAATGAGGCAACAGGCAGAGATTGACCTCGATTTACTTCATTTCAATAAAAATATGTGTAACTTCCATCCACTTCAAATATTTTGCTTCAAATTTGATCTCAATTACACTGCATTGTGTAGCACCTTTTTTTAGAGTGGCTCTTAAATCCAGTTTTGTTGTGAGTACTACCTTGTGGAATTTGGAAATGTCCACACCCTCTCTCCCTCTGTTGCTATTTCATAACATTTTCTATTATTTTCTACATTTTTTTCGGCTGAAAATGAATAGGCTTTCAGAAGTAATTTAAGCTGTCATTGTTCCTCATAGTTTCTCTCTGACATGGTCACAGGCCTTGTTATAAAGAAAGAAAACAATGCCATTATTAAACAGGCAGGAAAGAGGAATTCATGTTCCTCTGACCCCTGTCTAGATTTTGGATTGTTTGAAGCAAGTGAATCAAGTTTCATTACTGATGTGCCGATTCCAAGAGGATGGAATGTGGAGGAATGTATATGGAGTCCAATCTTTGGGTGGTTTTGGGGGCAAAAGCTACAGTTTGCTAATAAGTGATTCATCTAGTGGGATAAGAATTTATCACAAATTGCACTCTCTTTCTACACCACTGCCCTCCCTTCCACCCCCTTCTCAGTGTAAGCCTTAGTGAACCTCACAGCGGTCAGTGTTCCATAGACTCTCAGAAGACTCTAGAACAATGTGCGATGTTGCGAGTCAGATTGTAACCTCGTGGTTTGAGATAATGCAAGCTGATTGAATGTTCAGATTAGGAAAAGAAAAAGGCTAAACTATTTGGCTGTCATTACTTCACAGAGGAACTCTTCTCAGATTACCATGTACTTTGATAAGACGCATAGTTTTGTTCGCTCAAGAGAGACCCACACACCACTCCGTTCTGACACACCTCCTCTGTGCAAACTTACAGTTTCGACCTTCCTGAGGTCCAAGATTCTCTCTTACATTGCCGCTGTAATTCTCAGTCAGTGGGTATTTGTAAATACATCTCGAGGAAAGTGTTTTGCTGCATATTCCAAGCACATACCAGTTAAGTTATCAAGTAAGCTGATTCATAAATGCCTGGCATGTCCAACCAAGCACTGTCCCTGGCTTTTATTTTCCCATGCGCCTTTTAAAGCAGTGTGTTGGCGATGAAAGATTTGCTGGCTGGGGTGAAACTGAATCACATGGTGAGTCAGTTTTCATTTCCTGTTTGTCCAAGCAGCACAAGTCCTCAACGTCCTTCAGCTTCCTGCTCTGCTCAGGGAGGTCCTATTCTTCTTGCACTGCTGAGGTCATTTCCCCCCTTAAAAAATGATTTCCTTCCTGGAAGCAGATGTTGTCATGTGAGTGGTCTCTTTTGAATGGATGTATGAATTACCACTTTTTGTCCCCAACACAGTATAAGTCAGTAATTTCATTTCTGTACTTCAGGTCAAAAACTTGTCTTCATGGCAATATTGAACTGTGCACAATTTCTGTCCACCATCCTAAAGTAGTCAAAGTACTGTGAGTATGTTAGCTTACAGCTCTTTGATCTGGAAGGCTTCTGCCCTTGTTTAGCTGGGCATCTTTTTGTTCCTCTCCTGTCATTTTGGTGTTTTACATTGAATCTACAGCCCCACTTTGAGAAATACAATGAAAACTGAGGCAACGAAGCTCTCTATTTGTGGGCTAATTGCAGTTGCAGTTTTCATCACTAATGAAACAAGCTGTTATTTTCCTCTCTGATTAATGATTAATGATTGGTGAATTGATTTTAGACTGTGTTACCATGGGGTTGGTCATAGTTGTGAAATAAATGCATCAGTGTGCTGGCAAGGTCTGTTAAAAAGGGCATATTTGCACTAAAAAAGATGGTTTTGGTTTGTTTCCTTTCATGAGCACTGAACTGCATGTTGCTGTGGATTTTGATTGTTGTGGTGCTTTGGTGCTCCAGGAAGGCATGAGATATTCTGCTGTGATAGTAGGAGAATCAGACTTTGTTGTGTATTGGTTGGACAACGGTTATATGAACTTTTACAGACTTCAAACCTGTCCCTGTAAACCATTCACCTGATTGAAGGGAAGACAGTGGTTTCTTGTTTTCCTCAAAGTGATCTTTGAGGATATAGAAAAGTAACTTTGCACAGGACAGAGCAGTATGTAGTTTAAAGATGTGTTGGCAAAGATGTTCTTGGCCAGTGTGGGATTTTCAGCGTCAGTATGCCCTCTATCACTGATTGGTCCTGTTCTCTCTGGAGGTAAGAAATCTGATCAGGCTTTCGGGGACCGGCCATCATGTCACCCTCGTAGATGTCGCTCCCAGATTGAAATTCCTGATTCTTCACGCTCAGGAGTGTTGGTGCTCAGTTCCAGGGCTCCGCCTGTCTGATCCAGGTCCCTGTTTGTTTGCTTTGTAAATGCATGTGTTTGTGTCTGCCCATTGAAGCTGGGTGGCCGGCCGGCCACCTCATCCAGTTTGTTTTGGCCGAGAGGGGTCCCGCAGGAGTTGGTGTGTTTCCTCAGCCAATGATAGCTGTGCTTTGAGGTTGTCCTGATTTATTGGGGGGCGGCAGGGGGGGTGGGATGGGGGTGGTGAGGGTAGTGTGGGGGTGGGGAGGGTAGACTCCTACCAGAGAGACAGTGGAATGAGAGACAAAAGTGGATCTCGCTCAGGGTTGTTCATCTGGTAACAATCAAGACAATCATGCTGCCCTTGTTTAAAGAGTCCGTCCCTGCAAATAAATTTGCAAGGTGCCGACCACCAAGGAAAGGCAGGAAATGTTTATAATGCAGCATGTTGCCTGTTTCATCTGTGCGCATGTCACCAAGCAGAATGCTCCTTGAGTTTGTCTTGTAATAGGAGGTGAGGCACAGTAACGTGGCCCCAACTGGAGGTGTGTCTCTTTGAGAGACAGATGCAGTCGTGGTCTGAGCACTGTTTATGTTGTTATCCTTTGTTTGCAGCTTGACTGAATAGGTGTTTGCCGTGCCAAATTGTACACAAGGCATCGTCGTTCCCTCAAATACCCCCTGGGGAGCCAAGATGGAAGGGGAAGGGGAGGGACGCCCCTTCCTCAGGGGGTGACGTTTGGGGAATGTCAGACCATAAGTTAAAAGCGGAGGACTTAGAAAAGCTTCATTAGGATTGAACACTCTGATTTGGTTTGAAAAATCCAAGCTGTTCATACACGCAGGAAATACTTTGTTTTTGCTAATCAGTTGCTGAAGCCTGAGTGTAAGAAGACTCATGCAGTTGGTAGTCTCCTCTGCACATAAACATTTTGGCTTCTGTGCCCTTGGCATAAGGCTCCTTTAGTTTTATTCCAGTCAGACTGTGGGTGACGTTCACCTCTCATCTCTGCTGAAGTGTGACTTTCCCCCAGTGAGGGCTGAAGCTCACATGCAGGCTCTTTAGCTCTAGCTGTACCTAGCATTAATGCCTCGAGGTCTGCTGTTCAAGCAAGAATAGTCCGTATCATACTCCTCTCCACCGAGAGCAATCGTGTGAAGCAGTGTAGGGTTACACCTTTATTGGTCAAAGGGGCTGGCCCTCATAGACATTTGCACAGCTACATAGTGAAGAAATTACATCTATTTTCATTCTGACTTACCTGTGTTGCTCTGGCCTTTCTTCATCTTTCTTTAGCCATTTTTCTAAGAGAGTTCTGGAAGAGGCCAGCCTCCTTCTGCTAGCTGGAAAAATGCCTGTCCTTATCAAGCATCGCTTTTTAATTTCACGCTCTTTTCCTCGAGTCACTCATATTCTGCACCGGGCAAATGTTTCTATGTCTGTGTATCTTTCGTTAAGAAGGGCAGGTATGGTAATGTACACCAGCCTGATGACTTGATCCACCAAGATTCACTCATTGCCATACCCGTGTTTTAATTATGTGTGTTTGTTTTGAAAACTGAACATACGCTAAATGTACAATGGAAGAGCATTACCGGGACTGGCCCTACTCTTTGTCTTTTTTAATGCACTTACCTTCCCAGTGTTTCCGCTTTGAATTTTTTTATTCATACACCCCCCACCCCAACACACACACACACACACACCACCCTGCCAAGGGACGTCGACTGACAAGAACTGCAAGATGCTTTCCTTACAGTCTGTTGCTGATGTCTGTCTTCACTCATCACACTACAGGAACGGAATAGCATAGATTATTGACATGTCGACTGACACTGATATGAGTGTTTCACTTGGTAATTGATATTGGTATCCACATCAACAATTGCATAACAGCACAAAAGTGAAAACAAGTTATTGCTGGTTGAGTTGTACTTGTTCATTTGGAAAGTACATTGATAATCTGGGGCTTGGTTCTCACTCTGTTTATAGTGGAACGGTCCCTGTCACATGTTCTTCATGTTCTTGCGAATCCTCCTGTTCAGTCTCAGTAGTATCGCTTTCTTTTCTCTGGCTGTTTGCCTTTGAGATGTTTTGGAGGAATCTCTCTCTGGCGAGTTAACCTATCATTAACAAGTTTGTATTGGTGGCCTGTTTTCCTTACTGCCTCAGTTTTAATTTCTTTTTAGTTTTTTTTGTATTTATGTGAATGTTTCTGCATTTTGTGTATTTATCACTAGCCCCAATCAATAATGTTAGTGATATCTGTTCAAAGCTCCAGTCTTTTCCCAAGTTAGAAAAAGAACATTTATATTCAGTTTTGGTGGCGGACTAAATAGCAATAGGTTTTATCCTTTTACTATTACCGTACTGGCTTGAATGTAAGGGGTCATGATTATAAGGACTCCTAAATAAGGAGTTGGAAAAATATATGACATTAGTTAAAACAACTGTAAGCTGCCAAGAGGTCATCTGGGAGAGATGCTAAATCCTCCAAGTGGTGTTGGCTGTCCTGTAGCACACTGAAGGACCTTTTAGCACTTAGTTTTAGCAATTTGACTTGTCAGCATTAATAGTGTGACTTGCATTTTTAAAACGTATATCTTGGGAATATCCTGTTCTATATTTGGGACAATGCTATATTACTCTCTTGATCCTACAGTCGGTGCGTTTTCACAGCTGTAGCTGAGGGAAATGATATGTCTCTTCATCCTGTTCAGTGCTTTGAAAGGGAAGTGAAGTCACTCTCTGGATAAATAGAAAAGAGAAGAGGAGGGGGGGAGTTTAGGTACTCTTCCATGGCTTTCCAAACAAACAGTCTGTTGAGAGGGAGGGAGCAAGACATTGTGCGTGTGTGCGCTTCGGTTTTAACTTGATCACTTGAAAAAAAAAGGAAACATCATAAAATCTGCTTTAGTGGATATGGGTGTTTTATGATTAATCTTGTCATTTGAATGGGGTGAAGTGCGTACAATAGAGGGGTTTTATTGTCCTCTTGTCTGACCTCAGTGTACACTGCCTGACCCTCATCCACTGTGTGTAATGGCAAACACCTGCAGTGTGTTCAGGCAGGCTCGCTAATATCAATCTCTTTAATCTGGACAGCCCCACTTTCCCACTGCCTCCTGATCCAAAGGGGATTATTTCATATCCTGGCCTGCTAATAAAAATGACTTTGTCATCGCTGGAGATTTTGTGATTGGTTTAAGGAATGGTGTTAGCTCAGGTTCAGAATTTATTTTTTTATTCAGTATTGCACAGATGCTGTTCTAGTAGATTAACAGAACCTTTTACATTTAATTTGTTTTAGTATTTGTGTGAATGTTAAGCATTTCAGAAATATTTCAGAATCAGCGTCAAAATGTGCAAAGTTTTTTTTTAAAATCTTAATATTTATATGCAGATAGAAATGATGTATTTTAATCCTGCGATTCTGCTGGTTGAAGAAGCTTTTCACAGGTTCTCACTCAAAACAAGCAAATTTAACACTGTGCTTTCAAAATGTCTTTCTTGCTATTTTTCTGATTGTAATGCCATTGTTGTCTTGAACATCAAGTTTTCCGTAGGAAAATATTGAAGTTTCACAAAAATTTAACTGGAAATAAACTAAAAGAAAGTTGTGATTTCTTTACCCACTGAGTCAATGCTTTGGAGACCTGCACATCAGATAAAAATGTAATTGCAGTAATAACAAGCGTTCAGGTCTGTATAGGGCTAATTTTGCATGATCTCTCCAATTACTTAATAGTGGGGTCCCTGAGAGGTTCAGGTAGGAAACTGTGTTTGTTCTGAACAGCCTTAGATAGTCAAAGACTGTGTGGTGCGACCCGGTACATGAAATGGGTGGAGATCTGGCATTCTCTGAGCCCCGCGCTTTACTGTGTCGTTAACCCTCCTCCTTTTAAAGTGGACACAACGGTGGTTAATGTTAAACCGAGAATAAACAATCGGAGGGAGCGCAAGAGCCTTTGAAACGCCTCAGTTATTCAGATAGGGATTTTATGGGATGAGGAGTCAGTAAAACTAAATAAACATGGAAAATGGCAATCCTTGGGACGTCCCGCAGATCTTCTAGGCCGCAGTCTCTCCCGGGCCTTTTTGCACTGTTGGCCTGTCCTGCAGAGAGATTCAGGAATGGGGAACGGGGGGATGGTGAGGGAGATGCTTAAGTTTGAACAGTTCCCTAATTCTTTTATGCCCCAAAGGCCACAGGTTGTGTAATACATTAATTTATTTATCCAGCGGTCACCATTGCCTTGGTGAAGGACACAACAGCTGTGAATAAGAGGAGATTTGAAATTGCAACCTTCTGATTATAAGCCCATTCTGTTAACCAGTGGACCAAATTGCTGTGCAACGTATGTAAATGTGATTATGGTAGGTTTTACACAGACTAAATCACATGGGTTTCTCAAGGATAGGGGAGAGAGGTCATGGTTTTATACTGATGTGTAGACTGCATTGTGCTTTACCCAGTGTGGGAAAATTTTCCTGCTGCACAAATGACTGTAAACGTGCATGTGACTTGCAATATATGTGCAATATATGTACACTGCTATTGAAAGGTAGTGTAACACACTCAATTGAAGTGCATGTATGGTTGAGTTCTCATTTCATGGATGCTTAAAGTGCAGGCTCAGTTATTCTACAGACATTTTTCTTCTACCCTTTGTCACATCACTCTTCATGCTTTGTCAAGGCTCATAGATAGGTTGAATTTTTCTTGGCATTATGACGTAGGATTGTTAGATGGTCAGAAAGACTTAACTGGAGGAAAGCAAGCCCCAATGGTTCTTCCTGTGTTTTCAGATCTAGTCCACGTGACTAAGAGTGGCTCCTCCACAGGCTAGTGTGGGAGTGCTCCCTCCCTCCTCATGGCCTAGCTGACCTCGAGAAGTAGGGGGGGGCGAGAGGAACGTCGTCCAACAGGCCGCGGTTAAGCGGCAGTTGTTTTAGTTAATGATCTGCCTCCGCCTCATTCAGCGAGTGAGCGCGGCGTGGCGCGTCTGAGCCCGGGCTCAGGAGGGGGAACGTGACTGGCCAGTGAGGCTGTGCCCCCCTCGTTTTGCGATGGGGCCGTGGTTGAGGTTGACAGGACTCTGGACTCAGAGTGGACGTAATTCCACTGCTTTCACTGCTAATGAGTAGCCGAGAGGCTTTTTGCGGCTCCCTAATGGCTGGGGGTTAAGTCCTCGCGCACATGCGCACACACACACGCACACACACACACATACACACACACACACCTGGCAGAAGGCCATTCCCATAACTAGTAATGACTGAGATGTCTTTGAATTTCTGTGAAATTAGTGGCCTTGTGTTCTCAGAATTCCTCATAAGACAGGGATGTCAATAATGTCTGTCTCCTTGGGTGGTGTCTCAAAGCTGTACTAAGGACAGTATTAATGCCTGGCTTCATTGCAGCCTGAGTTGAGAAGATCACCAAAAGCTAGCAATGTATTAATCCAAGATGTCTCTTCTGAATCTCCTTGGGACAACAATCAGCGGCTCGGCATGGTCTTGTGGACGTGCACTTGCTGTAGTTTTTCATAAAAAATGTAAATGAATATATGATGGATCTCATTAAGCAATAGCTCAGCAGATTTGCATGTTATCCATGTTAACTTAGTTCCCACAATTATATGACTACCTACAGTTCTACAGTTTATTTATGCATTTATTTATTTTAGAGCTATTTAGGTAAGGCAGCATGTTCAAGGGTACAACAGCAGCGTCCCACCTAAATAATGAAGGGCTCAGTCCAGCATTTAAAATGTACTTTACACTGCTGCCTACGCAGTGCTTTTCTTTATGGTTGCCTCACAGTGTTTGACAGGTAACAGCAAAACCTGTTATTTGGCATTCTTTTCAAGCGTAATTTTCTCCACAGATACTTGAGTTCCTGTAAAAAAAAAAATCTGTCATGATTGCTGTGCTCTTCCGCTGTAATTTTCAGCTCAAATGTTAAAATAGGCTGCAAAGCAGGCCTCTTGTGCCAGAGGCGTCATTTCTGTGAGATGGTTCCTCGGGTTCCCACGGTCCTTGAAAATAAGCAAAAATATTTTCTATTGTGTTCTTGGAAAAATCAAAGAAAAATCATATCCCACTGCCCTTGAAAATACATGCAATGAAAAATGAACTGAACATTTATTAAATAAGTTAAAATTGTATAGGTCATATTTTATTATTTTACAGGGAGCAAAATATATCCATCTTTTTTGCTGTCTCTTGCACTTGGTGTCATTGTCTGTAAATCCTGGCAGTGTGCCAACAGTGTTGACTGCTAGCCTGCAGTTGGCTAGCTTGCAGGCTAGTACATTAACCTCAAAGGTGTTACATTTATCCTTCAACTTTCAGTGAAAAGGCATGAAAATGCGTAAATGTGATTTGATTGGGTACACAGTGTTCTGTTTGCTTCCTTGCCTTGAGAGTGGCCTGTCATTGGCTGGGGTCCCGTCCCTTCCTGACACAGTAGACTGAGAGATTGGCAAGGACAACTACTCCATTCATACAGCTGGAAAGAGAGACACCATACAGATGTCCTTTCACACTGACCCTGTGGGAGTGTAGAAAAAGAAAACTCCACCAAGTGAGCGCTAATTACTGAATTCAGCCATCGATAGGAACAAGTATTAAAAGAACAGGAATCATCAGGCTTAAAGACCCAATAGTGCACACATCTGTTTGGTGTGAGCTGCTTAATAGGCTCAGAATGAATTGAGGAAACACATTAGTTTGACCTATTCACTAAGACCTGTCAAGGTTTTCATTCATGTACCCTGAATGGACCACAATGGCACACTCTGTTGCCTACTGTAATCTTATGTTCTCCTGTTTGGATGTGAGATGTGAGGTACTAAGCTTAGACTTTAGTGGGGAATTGGTTTTATTACCAGTATGTACACTGTACACTTTACACATAAGTTATTGTTCTGTTGTTGTTGAGTCAAAACCTGAAATATTGAACTTTGACAGTCACTTGTGTGCCACTTTTGCTAAACAAAGACAGGTGATGATCCACTCAGTGTAAGAACACAATTCAGTCCCAGAATGACATGCAGTGGTTCCTCATCAGTTGTGTGCACTGACAGATCTAACACAGCCTGTCACAGGGAACCCCAACCCGAAACTCTGCTCTCTGTAACACAGCCTGTCATAGGGAACCCCAACCCGAAACTGTGCTCTCTGTAACACAGCCTGTCACAGGGAACCCCAACCCGAAACTGTGCTCTCTGTAACACAGCCTGTCACAGGAAACCCCAACCCGAAACTGTGCTCTCTGTAACACAGCCTGTCACAGGAAACCCCAACCTGAAACTCTTGCAGCACACTGACCGCATCTATCCGTTCCTTGTTTTCAGGCCAATGCTGTGGCGAGCCAGGAGAAGACGGAGCTGGTGTCAGCACGGGGGGCGGCGGAGACCCGGGCGGAGCGGCTGTCCCAGGAAGGGGAGCGCCTGCACAGGAGGGCTCAGGAGCTGGAGAACGAAGTGGCCAAACTCAACCGCATCATCGACGAGGCCAAGCTGCAGGAGAGCCGCCTCAGCGACCGCGTGAGCCGGCTGGAGGTGAGACAGAGAGAGTGTCTACATTAATGCCTGTCTGAAAAAGCAGAGGGGGGCTGACCTGTGCTGACCTTTGAACACATTGTGTAATTATGCTGTATTGCAAGCTGATCAAAAGACAAAATAAATCACAGAGACAGCTTTAATAATCTGAAGGGACTGATAATTTAGTTTGTGAGTTGGTATGAATCGCCCGTTATGTGGACACATTCCTGTGTATTGATACAGAAAGAGAAGAGGCAGCTGGAGACATCTCTGGAGGAGGCCAGGGAGCAGGAGGAGGAGACGGCCCTCACAAACCGCGCATTAACCGCACGACTGGAGGAGTTACAGGTGAGACTGTACATCTCACGCTGCAGGAATGTCCCTTCTGGAGACAGATAAACACACCAGTATCGCTGAAAACTCAGAGTGGCTTGCAGATCCAGTTCTGGCTAACATTATCTTTTCAACACCTTTTTTTCGTATCAGCCATCAATGAAATCAACATTTCATGGTATTCCAACACTGAATGCACTCTGAACTATAATGTATAGCTGTGTGCGCACACACACACACACACATACACATATGTATATATATATATATATATATATATATATATATATACATATATATATATATATACTCACACACCCACCCATATATACATGCTATTTTGGCTCAACCCCTTTTTACATACATATAAAATGCATATATAAATACATAAGTCTAACCGCATGTCTTGTCTGTAGACCCTCCTAGAAAAGTTAAATATTGTCTACATAAAGTCCAGGGGATGCAGAGCAGTTTGACAATGTCCTGTTTCATTGACAAATGTCTCCTCTCTGCTTTCTCCTGAATTTTGTCTTTGCCGAGCAGAGGAACATGACCAAACTGACCCAGGACCACAAGGATCTGAGCGAGAGGTTGAGGGAAGAGAACAGTCAGAAGGAGCTGCTGAAGAAGACCAAGAGCCAGGTGGAGGAAGAGAGGAGGCTGCTGGACCGCACCGTGGAGAAGCTGCAGAAGGAGGTGAGAGGAGGCGACTCTGGGCCTGGGTGAGCAGAGCGGGTCAGAACCACTGTGTGCTTCCAGCCTGGATCAGGGCTGTGTGGGCTGGAAGGAGAGGATAGGGCAGAGTAGGTCAGAATGAGACAGCACAGGACTCTGTGATACATACACTGACCCAAGCCTGTGCCTGCCGATCCTCCTCCAGATGGGCGAGATCGTGGAGGCCTCCCAGGCATCCACCCAGGAGCTGCAGGTGCAGATCAACGAGTACAAGGAGAAGAACCGGAAGGAGCTGACGGAGCTGCAGAGGCAGCTGAGGGACAAGGACCTGGAGCAGGAGAAGGCCCGGCTGGCTCTGAAGAGCCTGCAGGACGAGGTACGTGCGTGCAGCCACTGCTCCTGCTGTCAGGAGTGCTGGAACACAAACAGCGGAGAGGATCCTCCATTGTGCTGAGCCAGTGTGGTGGAAAACCACCCCCGCAAACATACACACACACACACACACACACACACACACATATATACTGTATCCACACACACACACACACACACACACACACACACACACACACACACACACACACACACACACACACACCACTCACACACTCTCCCCTGAAGCTGACCACATGGGCTCATGCCTATGGAATGTCCTGCTCGAAGGGTGGGGGGAAGGTGCAGTTGTAGAGGATTAAAGGGATTAATAGTGAATACTGTCTCATGTTATTGTCATATTGGCTCATGTTGTCCATAGAAAGGTGAAAGATGAGGTCTAAATCTTACAGAACCACTGAATCAGAAGCTTCATTCTCACCGGCCCCCAAATACCTGTGTGTGTGTGCTGTCCCGGTGAGACCTAGTATGGCAGTTTGCATTTCAGCTGAGCAGGTCTCAGCTTTTTCTTGGGTATTTCTGCCTGGGATTTTACGTTGTGCGATCACTATGCCTACATCGCAAGCTAGCTTGCCAAATTGGTGTGTTTCCATCATATGATGAAGGAAGGAGCCCTCATAAAGAGACAGTGAATGCTGATTTGTATATGTGGGCCTTGTTTGTGAGACAGGAGATATGTGTTTGTGTGTTCTTGTGAAGTGTTTGTGAAGCATATTCTGTGATAGGTCAGCAAGACTGTTATACCTATACCTATTTCTGGGAATGGTGTTTCACACAGGATAAACATGTATACTTCCAGCTGACCTCTCTGGGCTGAGGGCATACCTAGTTTCATAGCAGAGGTGGGCTGACGTAATATACTGACCACTATGCCCAGTATCACACCCCAGGTATTTCTGAACAGCAGTTACCCTGTGGCCTTGCAAGGTGTGGGTCCATGTGCCATCCATGAATAGGGTGTATCCACTATTCTGCTTGAATGAGTAGTGATGATATTACCGCAAAACGCCACGCCTTGTCAGCATTATATCTAGCCATGATGTCATGTCAGCATTGTTCGAGAATGTGCTTCTTCATAAATACCGTACATGCTACTACGTAGCATAGCTGCGTCATTCAGACAACATTGGGTGGTGCATCTCTTACAGCCAAGGTGCCTCCCGTGTGTCACAATGCTTGAGTTCACTTACGTGAGCGTATCAGCACATCCCATTGAGAAACTGGAGCGGAGAGTGGGTTGAGTCATGCGGCTGTCGTTCCGCTCTGAGCTTTTGTGTTAAATGGCATGCTGGAATTTAGTGCCTGCTCCCCATAGCAGGGCATTCATTGTAACCCCTTGTCACTCCTTGGTGGTTACAGTTGTGCACTTTGACCTTGTGTCAGTGCAGGAATCCAGGGAATGTATTTGTTGTGCGCAGTAGTGCCTTTGTATGGAGGTGGTGTGATTCATCTAGAAAAGGTGGGATGAAAGATGTTTGTGGTAATACTGTGTTCTCCACACCCTTACATGCTTTGCTTCCAGACTACACCAGATTGTCTCTAATAATTTATTTTTTGCCATTAAATTGATTATAATTGTATACATTAATTTTGTTGCAGAATCTGTGCAGAATGTGTTGCTTTGTAAATTAAAATGATGCTCATATTTTCCATGAAGGGTTTGTGCATTTGAGTTTGTGAATGCGTGTGTGTGTATGTGCACCCATACGTGTTATATGTGTGTTTGAGGGTTAATTTAAGGGGCCGGTCGCTGGTTGCTTCTGCGTGTGGCGGGATGCGGTAACGTCTCGAGAACTAGATCCAGCCGGTTCTCAGAGAACAGGAAGAAGAGGGCGTGGTCGCTCCACGATGAGACCGTTCCCGCTCGTCTCTTTCACGCCCCTTCCGTGACCCAGAGGGCCTCTGCGGGCGTGTGATGTCACCCTGTCCCAGCTGCTGTCAGACCGGCGGCGCTGCGGGGCCAGACAGCCAGATTACAGACCAAATGTTCTCATTACTTCACGCATTAGTTTTTGGCGACGCGAAATGTCATCTCTGTTCCTGCTTTTCCCCCTCAAAGGCTCTCCCCGCCAGATCCACATCCCCGCTTTTGTCTTAATCCAACAGCAGATCGTCTGTGTAAATGAAAGGACTAAGAGCAAGCTCCACTCTGCCATGGGTATTCCAAACCAATTTGAAACGGCTAATTATTCATGGCTGTCAATCCTTATTAAAAAGAGTTGTTTCACTCCCTCTGTGAATGAAAGCTTTTTATGATGAATGCAGTTCATAGCAAAGACATCATCTTGTGGGCAGTGGGGACACTGCAGTCAGACTGCAAACACAGAGAAAGCTGAAGGCATAAACAAATGCACAATAAAACTAACATGATTTATGTGTAAGTAATTATTAGTGTAAATAATTATTAAGCACTCATGAAAAAAACTGATCATTCCTGGTTTCTGTCCTGGTTGGTGACACAGATGTCCCATCTGGAGGGAGACCTGAGACAGTGCAAGAGGGAGCGTGACGAGGCCGTTCTGAAGGGACAGGAACTGGAGCAGAAGGTGTACGACCTGGAGGTGGAGCTGGAGACCAAATCTCACTGCAAGGACGACCGATCCCGGCAGATCAAACTCATGGAGGTACCGTGCGTGGGGATATATGACCACCTGCACTTAGAGACGTGCGGCTGTTAAAGCAAAAACAATGTAGGAAAAGTCAATGGTTGCCCTTAAATACAAGTATAATGGCTGCTTGCATCCATGAAGTATTTCACATGCATCCATTTTTTAGCATTTCTCATTTTGTTTATATACAAATGTATGTTTTGAGTATGTTATTCTGTAGTATTTTAATCCATCTAAGCATCTTCATTAGCATGAGTCATTGTAACCGCACTGCACATTTCACCATGGCAACACAATAGCAACAGGTGCACATGCAGCGACATCAGAAATCCTGCTCCCTCATTGGCTCGCCGTTAAGAAGTGACACATCATGTTCTCTGCCGCTCATCAATTTTTATTATTTCAGGGATCGTGTATAAACACTATTGTGTTTATACAGATAAAGGGCTTATTGAATAGGAGATATTCGGGGTGGTGATGACGGTGTTCTTGTGGAAAGAAAGATATAGTGACACAACCGTAATCTCCAGAGTGTCTCTGGTGTTTGATGAAGGCGAAACCATGGCAACACATCACCATGTTGCCAAAACACTGGTGTCAATAAAAGGCTGAGATGTTTTGGAAAGTAACAGCTCATGAGTTTCATTTTCCTTTCCGGTTGTCCTTTGTCTGGTTGTCCTTTCTCTTTTGGTTAACCGTGACGGTGGTGTCCTCGCCCTCTGCAGGACAGGATCTCCCAGCTGGAGCAGGATTTGGAGGAGGAGCGTGTCAGCGGGGACGAGCTCATGGACAGGATCACCCGGGGACGAGAGCAGGTGATCCTCCCGGCTACACTCTGACCCTCCCGGCTACACTCTGACCCAGGATCAGTCCCACATGCTCTTCTCCCTGACATAGTAGGACAGGGATCTGCTCATTCCATGCAAAGCTGCTGCCCCATTTCTAGCCTCCTGTGTAGTAGTGAATGTTGCCTTTTGGTCACACTGGCTCAGTAGACCCACGCTTCCGGGAGACTGATTTGTGCAAACTCCTTCTGCCAAGGTTCCCTACCTGGAGCTGACAGCCCAGGAGTCCTCCTTCGTTATGCTGCCGGACTGTCAGGCTCGTCTCGCGCCCGGTGCTGTCTTTCCGTGACAGCAGTGAATATTAAAAGTCCATTTCTGTCCTGTTGAGAGGCGAGCGTTGCAGCTTTGTAAGAGGACCTTGCATAATCGTTCTCTTTGGCAGCACTCCCTCTCTGTGTAACAGTACCCTTCCAAATTCGTGCATCAGTTCCAAATATACGCCAAAATGCATCACTGCCAAAACACGCGAGCTGCCCAATCTCGAGTCTCGAGTTTATAGGCTCCAGAATGCAGTGAGCTGTGGCTGCATTTAAAAGAGAAATCCATTTCTGGAGGGTGGGCGGGGAAGGGGCCCTAAATGCTCTAATCTTCCTCCTCAGACATGAGAGCTGCTGATTGTGGCGTTTTGCAACCTCAGATCTGAGAGGGGCATACGTTTCCAGAAGAAACAGGGGTAGTCAGCAGTTGCCACTTGATACGGTGTCAGGTGTACCGGTGCTGCATGTTTCACAAAGGAATGAGGTTGAAGCCGATGAGGATAGTGCATTGTGGGTGAAGCGCTGCTTTCAAGGACATGGCTCACAGACGTCACGTCCAAGATAAGCAATGAATCTGTGAGTTTGTCCCAGCCTTATTTCTATGGAAAAGCACAGTAGCGTCTGGCACAAACTGTGATGCTCAGCATTATTGTTTGGGTTGAGGTCTCTCTCGGCATTAAGCTGCATTAGTGCATCTGGTTCAGGTGACTCTAGATCCTTCCTGAGCACCACAGACCATTAAGGTAGCCAGAGGAAGGAGCTGGGGAATGACAGAGTGCAGACAGATTGGAAGCTTAAAAGTAGTGAGGGAGGAGAGGGGAGAAGTCCGACCCTCTTTTCTGAAAAGGCTTTTTTTAATCCTGGGTCACGGAGAAAGAAGTACAAAGTGGCGGCACTGCAGGTTCCACAGGAAGTTGGGGGTGAGTTGCCAGGGAGACAGAAGTGGGTGGGGGGGGGGGGGGGGTGAGTGCGGGGAAGGAGGGGGGTGTGCTGCGCCGGGCCGCCTGGCCGCGGGTCTCTCGCAGGAAGAACACCTGCGTCTCTCCTGGCATCAGGTGCTCCTCCGCGGTCTAAATGAGAGTAATCTCCCCCCTCCCTCCCCTCGCCGTCCCTCACAAAGCTGATTAGCTCCGCTCCGTGTTCTAGTCTGTTGACTCAGCTCCCTCGAGCGCTCCGCTGCGCCTAACAGTTATGTGGGGCCATCATTCACAGGAGCGGGCCAAAGTCACCCTCTAATTGGCATAAAATATCGCCCACTCTCGGCTCTCGTCTCAGAAGTGGAACCTGCCGCCCAGTATCGATCAGAAGTCTTTTTTTCACCCCCCTCCCCCCAATTCCCGCTCCTCCCCACTGCTCCCTCTTCCAGGACCAGGCCTATTGAATGTCATTAAAGAACAGTGTCTTTCAGTTCACTTCAGGTTCATAGTCTGCTTCGCTCTGAGGGGATTGGCTGTGTTTTTTTTTTTCTCTCACACGTCCAGAGGGAACATTTTAATCACGGGGTTTGGCGGATAATCTGCTCACTTCAGGGAACTTAAACCAAGCGTTATGTGGAGTCAGAGGCTGTCCTCATTCATTTATGACCGACGCACAGTTGAAGTGACACCGACTCTTGGTAGATTTCACCGTAGAGTGAACACATGAAAGGAATGTGGCTCAGTGTGGCGTGTTTCCGTGGTAACAGGAACCGGTTGTTCTTATGGCAGAGGCCAGGTTCCACTGATAGCATTTAGGCACTTAATTTCTGTCCAATCTTCAAAACATTAGAAGTGCTCGCTCCCGGAAGGGGTGGATCTTTAATACGTCCCTGCTGTTATTTTTTATGTAAATGTTACTACTAATTTTAAAAACCTTCAGTTCTACAAATGCAAAGTGAGCCGTGACAGCACCTGGGTGGAATGCGACCGGTCGGGAATTCCTTAGCCATTATTTGATCAAAGGCTGTCTAACCCCTGCAGGGGTCAATGTGGCTGCACGTGTACAAAGACAGTTTTTCAGGTGAATAAGCGTGCAGGCCGATGGACACCTCCCTCCCCTGTGTGTGTGTCTGGCTAATGGCTGCCCCCAACCCCCCCCTCCCCCCCCCCCGTGCCACTCGCAGGTGGAGCAGATGAGGAACGAGCTGCTGCAGGAGAGAGCTCTCAGACAGGACCTGGAGTGTGACAAGATGGCGCTGGAGAGACGGGTAGACTGCCCCCGTTCATCCCCTCACTGCCCTGAGGAAGGCGGGCCCTTCCTATTGCATCCCCATCACGCCCGCATCAGGGATACTGCGAAACTCATTCACTCTGCGCTCGTCTCTCTCTGTCTTTCTTTCGCTCCCCTTCTATCCATCTCTCTCTCTTTCTCACTCTCTTTTTTTCTCTCTCTCTGTATCTCCGGTCAGCTCATTTTCTCAGCTTTCTATTACCCACTTCCCAGAATCTCACTGTAAATCAATAAATCAATGAATCTGTAGTTTCAAATGAAAGTTGCCTGATTATCCAGACTATAAGCTCATGCAGGACTTTATTGGCCCATCAAGAGATGTTCATCACTATAATTTCTTGTAAGTGAACATACTCTCATAACAAATACAGAGACACCGAATTAAACTTGCTGTCAATTCAATGTGCTGTACACTTATTGTTGACTGATACAAATCTTTGGGTTATGAAAGACTCCGCAAACATTCCTTTTAGTGCTGTACCTTTGTTAGCTAGTTTATCTAGATGGGCCCTGCGGAATTAAACTGTGTTCTCTTCCTCAGAATAAGGACCTGAAAAGCAGGGTGGCTCATCTGGAGGGCTCCCAGAAATCCACCAAAGAGGGCCTGGTGTCCCAGCTGGAGGCCAGGATTCAGGAGCTGGAGGAGAGACTGGAGACGGAGGAGAGGTAACAGCCCCATTGCAGTGTCCTGTACATCTCTGCAGGCCAGCGAGTGGCCGCTGCGCCCGCCTGCGAGATTACATTTCAGCATCTCAACGTTTCTATTTTATTTCTAGGTGAAACCTGAAAGTGTCTGAGTATATTTAGCGCAGCCAAGTGCATCTGTGGCTCTGAAGCAATCCGACTGTGTTTGGGAAGTGACCTGTGAATCAGGCTGTTTCAGATGAAATCTGGATGTATCAGGTGGTGTTGCAGGGGTAGTACCCTCCTGTGGTGTGCCAGGGCCAAGCTGCAGACATGCTGCAAAGGGGGAAGTGACACAATCACCCACAATGCTGTTTGTCTCCAGGGAGCGCGCCAATCTGCAGCACGTAAACCGCAAACTGGAGAGGAAGGTGAAAGATATGATGATGCAGGTGGATGACACACACAACTCCCTGCAGGATCAGAAGGACCAGGTGAGGGAAAAACACCCCCCCGCCCCCCCCGCAATGGTTTCCACCCATTTATATCTGACACCCAACTTATTTAATTCAGCCCAGGGTATAATGTGGGGAACGAACTGGGAAAGTGGGAAAGTGTTTTGTATTTGCCACACAGGAAGTGTGAATCAGCCGCTTCAAAACATACGCTTTCTACCTGCTTGATACATACAACTAAAACTTTACCTGGGATATTCAAATACTTTTTGTCTCTTGACAGAAAAGGTACAATTCATTTTGTGCAGCAGTTAGACATTAAGTTAAATTGATGTTAAAATAAAATAAACTACTGAATACTCACAATAGCCCCAAGTGCAGCGTAAGGCAGGGTTCATGGAGCATGAATACAGGCCTTAATGACATGCTAACTTGTTACTTGTAAGCACGGAAAGTGTTTGTGAGTTCAGATAAGTGGGGCCCATGGTTTCCAGTTAGGATTAGGATCCTGAGAGGGATTACCCCCATGAGGAAAACAGCAGTCCCCTAACAGCAGCCCCACCTCTAGCCAATGCTGTGGAGTACTGGGCATACATGTCTCACACACCAGTGGGGGATTTATGCTGTGTTAAAAAATAAGTCGCATTCCATTTCTGTCAATGGTATCTACACCGCCCACACAGTCTCTATGTGACTTTTCCCCTCAGCCCGATTGCCCAGCTTGTAGAAGTTCCTGTTGTGTTGCTTAGCGATTTGCACCCTACCAGGGTAGGACTCCTTCAGTAGTCTCACAGGCCAACACACCCTCTCCCCAAATTCGTGTGCGCCACTTCTACTCTGGTGCGGAAACGCAATGTGGCAGCGGGTTGGTGGCGGTTTGTTTTGGGAGACGCGTTACAGGCATGTTAACCCCTCGCTCCCCGGACTCCCCCCCGCAGCTGAACCTGCGGCTGAAGGCGCTGAAGCGTCAGATGGACGAGGCGGAGGAGGAGATCGACCGGCTGGAGCACAGCAAGAAGAAGCTGCAGAGGGACCTGGACGAGCAGCTGGAGGCCAACGAGCAGCTGCAGGGCCAGCTCAAAGCCCTGCGCAGCGAGATGCGGTGAGACAGCGCGCTGCTTGCATTGCCTGTAACGCACGTTTAAACGCAGCTGCGCACAGTCCCTCAGGCCACTGCTGTGGCGTGGAGATGCGCTCACACTGCTGAAGGCACCAAAACCTGTGGCCTATGGCCAGGGACAAGGACAGCGACACACACACACTCACACAAACAAACACACACAGCAAGAAGCTGTAAGTAAGCCTTATTTCCAGACCTTGGCTTTGAAATGACGTGCTTCTTTTTGTATCCTCCTCCCTTCAGGCGCAAGAGTACGCCTGCCCCGCTCCTGAACGATTTTGGTGACGATGACGACGATGACGACGACATCAGCACCGACGGAGAGCAGTACTACGGCTCCGCTTCAGCGTTTAAATAATCCGGTTGGGAAGACGTTACGGTGTTCTCTTTGCCAATGGACAGCGCATTGAGGAAGACTACATCAGAACCTGTGTGGGGACTGAGCACTGGAAGACTAGGAACAGATGTCTGTCTGTCCAAGTGCAGGCTGAGATTAGTACGAAGAGCATGGGGAGATGAAACAATGTCTAGTGCCTTGTTATGCACAGTAAACCTGGAGGTTTGCCTTTTCAGATCTTTCCTAAAATGTAATAACTATTTATGAGCATTTTCGTGACGAATATAACAGCAGTGGCTTATATGAAAACGTAGTCATGTTTAAACGTGTAGCTTTTTAAGAAATCAGTTAACTCTTTTCTAATTCCATGATTGCTTAAGGAATTCGTAAGTACCACATGCTTACATATCTCAAATTGATTGTTTTATTATTTAATGCTCATTATTTGCTCTATATACCATTAAAAATGAAGGAACTGGAAAATGAAGATGAATATATTTTAAGGGAAACTGACATGAAGAATATTGCATATATTTCTGTATGTATTTCTGACTGTATATATTCAGCATATAGCAATGCTATCACGCATCAATAACAGCTTTAAGAGACCATTTATAAGTATTTTTTTAACAAAATGTATTCAAGTTTGTATACATTGCTTTATGTAATCCCACTTTGATAAAAAATGAAAATAATATTGTAACTGCTGTTGTCAGACTACTCCGTTTATGAGCGTTTCATTTTTGTATCGTTTTGTCTTTCCCCCTTAAACTTCTTGGTTTATTTCCGTAGTTGTGCTGTATCTGCAGCCTTGTGTCCATTTACAAGTAAAAAAGCAAAACAGCTGCTCCCTCTGCAGCCGTGTTCTCTCCTGTATAATATGTAAAAATGCATTCCTTCATCTCTGCTGTATACTTTGCCTATCAGGATAAGGATGTGAAGCATTTATTGTTTCGTGTTGCCCTTGTCTCCCAGGTCGTGTGTGTATGTGATGGAGGGATTTAAATGATGAGGGAGTGTCTGCAGAAGGGCTGTTTTGACAATCGTTGACTTGTTGCTTCGCTGTGATGATTTGCACTGTATGTTGATCTGCTCACCAGACGCATTTGCTGCCATTAAGGGCAGCTCAAGCTGTTGGTTGTCAATCAAGTCACTTGATGACAGGCTAATAAAAATCCAGCCACTACCTCTGTGTATTATACTGTATGCTAAAGCAAAAAAAAAAAAAAAAAACAACTTTTTAATAAAAGGTTTCTTGGAGCTTATCTCACATTCTCATTGTATGACTAAATGTTGTGTCCTGAGATTATTTTTAGAATAATCATTAATTCTAGGTTTAATTTAATTATCTAAAAAAGACTGCTAATGAACAATCATTTTTTGATATGTTGAAGAAATTAGTGCTTGAACAGATGAACATTAGTAACTCTCTGAAAATTTACCTGAGGGAAGGTGTTTGTTTAGATGCAGCAATCATATTAAAAGTATATGGTCCTACTGGTGTTGAAATGAGTGGGGAATCAAACTAAACACTTTCCCTGTGTTTTTTTTTCCCTGAGAACAGGTGCCTTTTATCTCCTTGTGTAGGACGTTACATGCATATTCACCATGGTATTAATGTAAAATAATCTGATACAATCCTCCATACCATGGGTCTCTTTTTGTTTCATTTGTAGCAAAGTGCCCTGAGATTTTTTTTTCGTTTCCTGTTTAGGAACCGACACCACATGGCCATGGGGTTTAGGAGAACATCCGAGTAAACGATGTGATTGATTCCATGTTTTGACAGGGGTACGATATGACTTCACGATTTCAATGCGGTTTAATGAAGAAAAAGAGAGGTGGCCCCATTAACAATTCAAAACAGCGCACAGCCATTGTTTTGTGGCTGTGACCCACATTTGTTGTACTTTGTGAAGCACGGGCAATTCAACCTCTTAAACGTCACTTTGCGTTGTGCTTTTGTTAGGCGTTTCGAGTGTGCCCGTTCCCGGGATACTCGTCCTGTGCTTGGCTGCACACATATTGGTCAACACGCGAAAAGAATTCGTTTGCTCCAGGAGTGAGAAAGCGTTAAGTAGATAGGCAGTTCCAGAGCGTAAGAAAAAACAACGGCTCTGGACAATTCCTGTACATGTCAGGACGGTAGCGTTGAGTAAGATCGTAGTGATTTCATCCTTTATTTGAAGCCGTATTCGAAATCAAACTTCGACGCCCATTAAGCTCGACTGTACTTGTACGAGTCATTTTAATACGTTTTAAAGGAAAGGAAATACCACTTTTAGTGAAATGATTTCGTTTGATTCCTTTGGAAATGGCATTCTGCATTTGCTCAGAAAGCTGGTTACACCCACGTAATCTGTTCCTTGGAAATACCACATCGTTTCTATATACATATGGTGCTTTAAATCTCGACTTTTAAGTAATCTGTTTGAAATTTACAGGAGTTTTTTTTCCTGACACTGTTGTGATGCTCTGCTGCCCTCTAGCTGCTGAAACTACAAATAAATGCAGCCTCACGCAAATCCTCAATCACATGATAATTTTCATTTGATCAAGTAGAAAAAAGGAAATCACAAGGAAGTACAGTATTATATATTGCTATACATATACATATACATATGCAAGTACTTTTTCCGTGGTGGCGGTATTTAAAGATTTTTCGTGATGGAGAAGTGTACAACAGTGAATGCTGTTTGGTTTGATTTGCACAGATTACTATTGTCCAGTCATGCAAATACAAGTTGTACCACAGAAGGTGGCATGGGCATTGAGTCTAAAGGGGAGGAAAACCTGTATGACAGCCAGGGGTATGGCAAGGTGGTAGCATGTGAAGAACACAGACAGGACACATTCTTCCATTTCTGAAGAAACTGAGGTGATCATGTTTTGTGTACAAGTGCAAGAGAGTTTGATCACTCCTATAGTCTTTCCAATGAATTTCAATAAAGTGTACATTGGCAAGTATAGTGGCATGGAGTTAGAGAGTAGAATAGAGACGAGAGTGACTGAGAGATATGTTAACTGCTGCATACACAATGTATCCCCTTAGTGTGAGCTTCTTAAGGAATAGGTGCTAACAAGCTAATGAATCCCAATTAAAGGTCTTGAACCAGGTGGCTTTTATTAGCCTTTCTGTCCCTCATGGTTTTGTCTGCCTGCAGTTCAGACTCTGCAGAAACAAAACCCCAGTCTTAGAGGGCTGACCCCTTTCAGCACCTGGATTCTGATCTCTTCCAGGAGAAACCAGGTCACACCGCTTTGGTCCAGCGTGATATCAATCTCAAGCAAGATACTATAGTGAGGCAAAAATGCTACTGGATACTGGAGAGGCTACTTTCTTTGTTATAGAAAGAGACAGACAATGGAAGTGGTTGAAAATTCACCCAGTGAGTGATATAGCCCAATTGTTCTTGTCCTGAAGAAAGATGGTATCTTAACATTCTGTATTGACTTGCACCAAATAAATAGCCTTTCCAAATATGAGCTCTATCCAATAACCAGTATAGACCACTTTGGGAGGTGGGGAAGGCTGAGCTGATATCCACATTGGAGTTACGCAAAGGTTAATGGCAGATGTTCCTGAATGAAGAAGCAAAAGAGTTCACAGCATTCAAAAGATGGAATGTACTACTGTGTTGTATTGCTGGTTGGACTGCAGGGGGCGCCTGCTACATTTCAAAGATTAATGGATGAGCTCTTGCATCTGCTTGCCTCAATGATACGGTGATCGTCAGTGAAATTTGTGAGTAACACTTCTACCATATGCAGCAGGTACTCCAACAAATCATGTCTTCAGGACTTACTGTAATCCCCCACAGATTTCTTCACCAGGGTGGTTTGCCATTGGATATGGACTGGTTCTTTCGCAGCTAGAGTAAGTGGAGGTAATGTGTTCCTGCAGTCCTCTGATCATCAATAAGGCTGTGAGATTTTTCCTGGGTTTGCTGAAATTCATTCCCAAATTTTCTACCAGATCAGCAGTTTTGAAAGATCTTACCGACACAGTGGTCTGCAGAGAGGACTGCAAACAAGGCTTCTGTGACCCGATAGAAGTGCTGTGTGAGGGCACAGATCTGCATAGCACTGACTTACAGATCTTCATCCTTCCAAGTGAATTTTAAGGTGTCAGACTGTGAAGGGGTAGGGGTGCAAAAATCAGTCACATTCACTTCTCACAAAGTTCCCCAGTGAGAAAAGGTTCTCTGCAACACAGAAAGAATGACTCACCATTAAGTGGGTGCCTGATTCTCTCTGAGACTCTGTTGGAGAGGGACTTTGAACTTGACACTGACCTTTTTGTTTTGCAGTAGCTGAATAAGATACGAACTCTCATGCTCACATTCCAGAGGATTTCTGAGACACACAGGCTCTGTAATTGTTTCAGAGTGGGGCTGGACTCTTGCCTAACAGACTACCTTTTCTGCCTGCGGAAGTGGGGGATATAATGGAGCTTATCCTCCATTGTTAAATTTAACAGCAGCGGCACAATGAAACATTTTTAAATTACTATAACACGTGTTGACACACTCATAAGAAGCAGGAAGTGCCTATCAGACATCACCATCTGAACTCGGGGAAATATTTTAAGTGAGATATTGTTGTGGGGCACCAGCAGCTGTGTTGTTGTTGCTTGCATTGTAACAACGTTCTTCTTCTCTTTTTATGTCCTGCACAGGTTGTTAACGGATCACATCAACTTAAAGTTAGCGAGGTTAAATAACGAAGACAAAAATTGATAGAAATTGATTAAAAAAAAAATATAAATTGATTAAAAAAAAGGCATCTAAGCCCACTTCGTGCTGGTACCATCCAAACCATGTGGTGAATTTTTTTGGGTACTTTGCAAGCAGTCTTCAACTTTGCATCGCATTTAAATAAGTATTTAATCATTGCAGCCCAGAGATTGCTCTTTTGTCTTTTTGATAAAAGACCATCACAGCATCATTGTCCTGCAAATCTCAGCTAGTGGCCGAAGCTCTTTCAGCAGATACTGCACACTGTTGTTTTCTTTCTCTCTTCAAAGTCATGCTGCTGGTGCAGAGGTATGTTATTGCCTGGAGTATTTACATACGTAGGTGGAGTGTGACTTTCCAGCAAGGCTTTCAATTATGTTCCCATTGGCCAGTCAAGTGCCTTTAGGCTAAGTTTCTTAATCTCTTTGGCACACACCTGATAAATAAAGGAGGGGAAGGATCTCTAATCAGGACTTTACGTTCTTTACATGTATAAAGTCGCAGCAACAGTCATGAATAAACAGTTCTGTTTTCTGTCGATCAAGCTCAGTGGTCTCACATATTAGAACCTATCAATCCATCTGCTGTCAGTGGAGTACCTGCCCTATATGACTCTCATTCTGTGTCCTCCACAAAGACATGCTGTGTGAGCTGTATCTCAGAAATCGCTACTTCTACAGGAAAGAATGTAAGAAGAAGGCTGAAACCAAAAGCTTCCGGATCTATGAGCTGCCTCATGATGAGAAAGATAGATAATCCAGGTGAATACCGAGCCAGCAGGTCTCCGGGGAGTTTTGAAAGGTATTTAGTTAGATTGTGCAGAGAGAATGTGCTATTGTGAAAGACGAACTGTCAATCATGGGTGATTATACCATCATATTAGATCCTTCCTGGTTTCCAGTACATTTAAGATAATCTGTGTTACAGTTACCAACACAAGTCAACAAACAAAGTGGCCAGGAGGGATCAAGAGAGACTTCTGCATCCCCACTGAGATGTGCTGCTCCCCTCTCCCCTGAAAGTCCTTCAAATAGGACCGCACAACACAGTGATTTCACCTTCAGTCACCACAGCACATCTGGAGGACCCTGGCCGCTGCTGTGCTTTCAGGCATAGTGACAAACAAACTCCAGTACCCATGTGTCATTGCAGCAGCAGTCTTCGACCTTGGTCCCCCAACTTTTTTGTTGTTGTAATGGCTGTCAGAGTTTAGGCCTCAATGGCAAGCAATGACAAGTGTTTTCCCAAATACATGTGTTACTCTGAGATCAGTTTTGCTCATACATTAGTCTAACAGGTCTTGTAAGACTACTAGCATGTCATACAGGAAAAATAACCATGTTGAATGCAATTCTTTCCCAGACAAAGCTAAAAGATCACATTATAAAACCTGATATAAAATAAAATAATATTATCAGGAAGTTTAATTACTTTCCCTGTGTGTATTTCCATTGCAAAAATGGTGGAATTTAAAATAGACACACTATGACACAAAAATATCAAATCTAATCGAATCAAATTGTTATGGCTGTGGCTGGTTGAGTGTAATGTTTCTGTTGTTGCAAATAATGATCTTTACGAGGTGAGCAGGATGCAAAACCATGGCTCTGGTTAATGATTAGAATAAAACACGAAGCAGGGTGATTGATGAGCAGGTGAATGAATACTGTTCTTTGTGAGAGGACTTTACACGATCAGGAAATACTTGCAAATGTATTCATAGAATAGCTTCTGTCACAAGACCTTACTGACATATGATTGTGGGAAAAGACAAGTTAAAATCTTCTTTAAAAGTGTGTTGCTAATAAAAATTATTTATTTTTTTGCTGGGAAGCTTTTTTTCAAATTATCATGGCAACCAAATGAAAATGTCAACATATGCACAATGTTTGATTCCAATATAAATATTATTTCAATTGTCATACTAAAAACCCCCAAAACTTGTTCTGCAAGAGAATTTTGTCCAGGAAAGTGTTGGGTTGGTCATACTTAGCAATGAACCAGCGTCATTGATTCAGTGAACACTTTCCCTGGGGTGTGTTTTGAAAACTCATATTGACTTCCAAAGAATTTCAAGGTCCAACTAGATAGATTTAATAATGACCATAGGACAAACTTAAAGAAGAGCTCATGTAACCTTAAATTAGAGCTTGGCTATGGTCCTCTGTTCCAGTCAGGAGCAGAAGTTTCTTGCTGCTGAAAGACAGGTCATTGAGGCATGAGAGGAACTCATTCCTTATCTCCATGGGTTTCCCTAGTAGCTACTCTTCCCCCATCACCACTGCTTGCTTCGCCCTTCATACCCATTTAAGGGTTATCTCTGAGTTTCTGCTGAAACCCCCACATATTCCTGTGAGTTTCACATCAGGAATGCAGCCAGCTGATGCATTTTTCAGTGCTACATGGCAGACAAGTCGCATTTTAGGGAGGATCAAGTAAAAAAAAAAATGTGCTGCTGACATCCTACTGTGACAGGTGAAACCGTGCACGTGTGTGCATGTCCTGAAATGGGACTTACTGTATTGTCATTGTGTGCACAAATACGCCCTTTCACAATAATGCAGGAGCAGGGTGGGTCCAAAGTGAAAAGACTGCAGCCCCGTCACGTTCGCAAATATGCTCTCAGCAAATTTGTGCACGTGTAATGGAAAAATGCAGACAGAGGGGAAAAATATGCGTTCAAAGTAAACAGGCAGACAAACCACTGGTCCCTTTGATTCTGTTTCGTCCCAGTCCTAGCCCGGCCGAGATATGACTAACAGGCAGTGAGTTGATGTGGGTGCGGTGCTCTCTTTCTGCATCTAATTGGGCTTCCCCTCTGGCAGCTGCTGTGATCTGCATGTGTGAGTGCGCCGCAGAGCCGCGCAGTCGGGCCAGGTGGGAAGCGCTGCAGGTGAAATGCAGCCCGACAGGTCCGATGAGAGGCCATGCCCACTGCGGTTGCCGAGCGACGGACGGCTCCCTCGGCGCGGACGCCGTGTAACGTTAGACGCCGGCTTCCGCGGGACGGGGGTCACAGCTCTCCTCAGACCGTGACGCTGTGTGAGGAGAAACAAAGACCTTGCTGCTGTGTCTCTTATCAGCTGGGGAAGGAATTCCTGCGCTGGGCTGTCAGGGCGGAGCGCGCTCTCTCTCGCTCTCTCTCTCTCTCGCTCTCTCTCTCTCTCTCTCTCTCTCTCGCTCAATCACAGTGCCTTGAGGGGGGGGAGGCAGGGATCGGGTGTTAGCAGTGCGCGTGTGTGTGTGTGTGTGTGTATGTGCTAGTGCTCTGGGGACAGTGAAGGAGCAGTGGGGTGGAGGTCTTTGCCACGTTTCGGAGGAGACATGCTGAAGTACGGCTCTGGCGGCACGGTCACCACTACGGCCAATGGCGAGGATCCACCCAGCCAGGTAAGGAGGAGCAGTGGGGGGACAGGGGGGAGCAGGGAGCCAACGTCCCGGGACAGAGGAGCTGCTCCAGCCTGGTCAGGGCTCGCAAGTCTGGTCCCCTGTCGTTGGAGTGGTGTGAAAAGTCGCCAGCTGGTTTGATTGTTTGTCTTTCTCCCCTCCATCTCCCCCTCTCCCCTCCTCTCACTTCTCTCACGTGTTTCGCATGCTGGCACCTTCCTTGCTACTTTGTTAATAGCTCGCCCACGTCTCCGCTAATCATTCTGATGTTTTTCTATGATGGTGGGCTGGGAGAACTGGAACTTCCATTGTTTGCTCTGTGATAGGTTTATATCAGCCTGGCACTAGTGAGGACTGGGGGGATGCTGTCATGTTTATTTTAAGAGTGCTCTATGCAGAGAACACTTTAACTTTAAACTGCAGTTAAAAGGCACTTTCACAGAAAGGAGGATGCCTCCGTTTACAAATGCATGTACTGAGGGTTAGATATGGATACAAATTTACATTATATTGAAGTCAACATAGAAGAAATGAGAGATTAATCAGTTCTTTTGATCATTGCAAACAATCTCTCAGAAAACATCATTTTGGTAAATTGCTCTTTTAAAAAAAACGTTTTCAAAAATAGTGCACTGTACAATTTGCTAAGAATCCCTAAGGCACCTCTTCAGTTAGTTTTAAAGATTTAAAAGAAGGATTAAAAGTTAAACTACCAGTGCTTGCACTAACTATATACATGGACTCTTTGTATCAGTCACAATTGGATCCTTGTTGCTTGTGTGGTGTCTTGACCTGCCATGCTTTAAAATTAACTGCAGTTTGGATAGCCTGCCATAGTCCTTTGTTGAGACCATGAGCAACATTCACCTCAGTCCCAGTTTTTGACACTTTGACAATCATTTACATTGAGGGAGAGGCTTGAATTCAGGTGTGACTTGCATTTAGTTGTTGGCTGGTTGTCGTTAATGCAATAATCAAAATTTGCAGTGCATTAACTATGACTTTTTTATACTGTTATTGAAAACATATTAATTAATGTATATATGCTGACAAACATACAATTGTGCAAAATGTGATGTGGAGGATCACATTAAAACAATATTGTATAATGGTTTGATAAACAGAATGTTGCATTTACAGCCTTCTTTATGATGCTGTTTTAATTTAGTTCTGCTTGTGTCCATGTGTTCCTTGTCTGTTTGTCTGTCGGTATGTCCTGGCTCCATGTCTGTTCTTGTTCCATGCTCCTTCATACGTCCAGAGAAGGATCCGTCGTCTTAGACTGACTTTGCACTCCAATGATCCCTCGCCTGGACAAGATGAGACCCAGGGAGACGTCCCGAACAAAGTTAGTCCCTCCGCGCACACCGTACCCTCGCTTGACACAAAAGACCCTCGACATGCTCAACCTGTCATCAAGCCTCTTTACCTCCACCTGTGCCTCACCCAGCCCCACTCCCCCCCAACCCAACCTATATCCTGTCCACCTGGCCTTGTAATATGACCTTTACCTATTTATCTGCACCTGTGTCTCTCCTAGTCCCTGTATCAAAACCTTTACCCCCTTTACCCGTGCCTGGCCCAACAACGCCACCTTCACCTCACCCCTGTATCCTGCTCATTTCTCTTCCCTAAATTCCTGCGCCTCACCTCTGTTACCCCTCACACCATTGCGTCACTGGTCTCCTACCCTCTGGGGTAAACAAAGTGTCCCCTGCCTCCCTCAGGCTTGTGACAGTTTGTGCTGGTGTCCCTTGGCATTCCACTCTCAAGTGTTCCTTGTGAGTCATTCATTGATGGACAGCATTCCAGCCTAGCAATGTTCAGTCATTAGGAACTCCAGCTGAAGCCAGTTAGATCAGCACTTCTGATTTTGTTGCGCAACAGTATTTACTTATAAATAAAGGGCTGCTTCCAACAGAGTTTCTGAAACCTCTGTTTGCATGGCAACCAACAAAAAGATATAATGGGAGACACACAGTATGGTGGTAATGGTATGATACCACTACCTCCTCTAGGGTAAGATTTTGAAAACCCTATTCTATGTAACTTGCCTGTAAATATTCATAGTACAGCTAACTTATTATATAAAAATATAGGCATACAGATATAGATCTATACATATTTATGCAGCTAACCTCCCCAAGGTTTAAGTTATAACAGTACAGCTAACAGGGGCTTTGACATGCAGCAGTGTGTTCTTGGCTGGCCGCATGCCTTAACGCACAGGATACCACTGGAATTGGTCAGCCTTGACTGCAGTTAACAGAGACAACAGCGTAGCGGCGTTCACAGGTGACCAGCTGCGTCGGGGGGCCTGGGACGGCCATGTTACCTTACCAAGGCTGAAGTCTTTGTCTCAGGCCAGCTGCGTGGATTACCATGTGCCCTCGCGCCAAGGCGCTTCCCGCTAACAAGACGCGCGGCTGGGAGAGGCCAGGCCACACTGCACGTCGCATTAACTATCCCGGGCCATTGACTTCGGGAGATTTCTCAGATAATCGCCGCATGGGGGGATTAGCACGTGCACTCGCTGTGAAAGTAAGAGCGTGCAAACAAACTGCCCTCGGCCCCGCAGAACCTGCATGGCAAACACGTGCCAAGTCTGGCAAAAAGTCATTAGTGGCCCTGCCTCTGCAGCTAAACCACCAGCTCCTCTTGTACCCTTCAGGTTAAACCAGTCCTATCCATAATGAACAAACTCACCAATGAGTAGAAGCACTGACTCCCTCAACACTAGATTCGGTCGATATTCAGAACTCACACGCTGAACTTCAGTGGACTATGATATTTCCATATTTCACATCTGAAGGGTATCTGATTAATGGTAATTCACTGACTAATAGCGGTCCTCCTGCACTACAGTGCTGCCTGAATTTTCCCCTCGGTTACTCATCAGAACATTAGGGTGTTAGCAGTCAGTCCTTATCGCTGCGCGTACGTTTTGCTCAGTGCAGGGCCGTCACTATGGGGGTGCACCCCCAGACAGACCTCAGTGCACCCGCAGTTGTCTCCTTCCCGATGTCCCGATGCCTACATAGTATTTATTACGTTTTTCAAGATATGACGTTTTTGTGCCCCCCGTGGTTTGCAAGTGCACCCCTCTGTATTTTCTCTGGGCGCCGAGCCTGGCTCAGTGACTCACTCCGTACCGAAACCTGGACAGCGGTGCGCTCTGCCTTAACGCCGGCGCGCGAACAAGAAAGACCAGATGGGACGAGATGGCTGAGAGAGGAAGGGAGGGGAAGCGGGAGGGGGAGGTAGACGGAGGGCAGGGCCGTCTTGTGTTCAAGATGTCAGGATTCGGTTTCATCTGCGACAATGAGGGAGGAGGCGATCCTGGAATCAAACGGGCGTGTCTGGTAAAAGTAGCCAGCATATGCACAGTACACAGTGTAATACACCAGCCCACAGAGAACAGGCTGGCACTGCCTTGCACTGATGACTGACATTCACTTTTGCACCTCAAGCACTGTGGCTCAGTTAAGGTAAAATGTCTTGAATGGACCTGTGCCAAGCCTTAATACGCTGAGGCAACATCGTGAAATTTATTTTGCTCTTTTACATACATGATACCTGACAATTGAATGGGCCTTGAAAACAGAAACCAGATACAGAGTCAAAACAAAGAACAAAGGGCCTCTTTCTCTGTGGTAACAGGGGTCATAAAGTCTCAATGAATGTATCTACAGTATAGTCACTCCAGTTATGTCACATAACAAACGCACAATAGCGGCTACAGTGTACACAAGTAGGTGATGGAAAGCTGTGAGCACTTGCTGTGTTTGCATCTTCTTTTGCTATGATTATAAGGTACGGGCTCTGGACAGTATTGAGGGAGGGAATAACCTCCACATGCAGCCCTCATGCCGTGCGATAAAAAAGAACAGAGATTTATCCAAAGGGGAAGCACGTGACCAAATGTCCAGCTCTAGAGGCAGTGAAAACAGTGGCGTCATTGTTTCCCTCTTCCTTATCTCCTCTGGACGGAGAGACGCCTCTTTGGCTGTGTGCAAAGTAGCGAGTTCTACTGGAAAGGCACAAATATTGACTCAGTGTAGTAGCTCTTTCCTCTTTTCGGAAATGGGGCAAATAGTGGGCACTCGAATTCCCTGAGGAAGCAGGTCACCCAGCCCGAAACACACGTCTACGCACAGACGGCTCATTATTGAGCTGGTGGTTTCCCCTATGTAGCGTGACCGACAATGCTTTAGAGGATACAGGTGCCATAGAGAGGGCAGCATAAAATACTAATGACCCTGACCAACAATGGCGTTAATTCAGAAATACGAGCTGGTAATCGAATATGATGCAGCGAAACAAAGCGTTTGTAGATACAAGGGTGAAGCAGAAAATATCATTTGTAAACACAAGTTACAAGTTACTGTGTCAAGTAAAGCAAGTGCCTCACGATTCACCATTGCAAGTTGCCTGCAGCGTAAATTACAGTGTGCAAGCTCAGAGAGGTAATTAAAACAACCACTCGACAGTTTAAACACACAAAAAACTCTTATCTAAAAGTTGACATAGATGAGTTCTGTCCATTGACATTCTGAAGTTCAGCATGTAATGTCTATGGGATGTGTTCCATGTAATAAGAGGTTGTTTCTCTGCTTCACAGAAGGAGGAGAAAGCGATCAATGGCACAGGGAGGAGAAAAAATGGCTACATGGAACCAACAGCACAGGTAACAGGGTTTACAGCTAACTAGCCTCCGTTACCAGCCATGTCTAAGTAAGAATAAGGCAGACCTGGCATGCACCTGGAAAAGAAGGTTTGACAAGCAGACAAGGGAACAATGCGGGGAGGTATACTAACACTGAACTGTTAATGTAGCAGGTTGGCTTTGGAAATGAAAACGTGCTGGCATTGGTCTATGTTTGTATGGGTTTTATAGAGTAAGCCCATGTTGCTGATTCGTCAGACACACACACGCCCACTCCCTGTTGTCACTCCCACCAGGACTCTGTGGGAGCATCATCAGCAGGACCATGTGCCTCTCTGTTGTCCTGCAGTGTTAACTAGGCTGGCTACATACCCCATTTCATTCAGTACTACAGGCCTGTCACTGACATGACAACATACGGAGTTTTGCCTGTAATATTACGGCCAGTACCATTATAAACTTAAAACCAGATAAATAAATGAATAAAATAAAAATGAAAGGACTTATTAAGAGCTACAAGAACTACTGTAAATTTCTAACTTCATAAGTCAGTATTCTGATGCTTGAAGCAAAATCAAAGGTTGCATATCATTTTCTTATCACATACAGTGCTATATAGTAATGTATGTTAATGCATGGTGAAAATTCTAAAAATACAAAAATATTTGCATATATGCACACATACTGTTTTCTGCATGTATATATATATATATATATATATATATATATATATATAGAGAGAGAGAGATGCATAAGCATTTTAGCACTTTATCATACTTTTAATCTCTTCAAATGGAACAGGCTCTGTGTGCTAATACTGTTAACATAAAGGACTTGTGTGCTGCTGTCTCTGTGTGTGCACTTCCACTCCTTTAAAACCAGGTTTGCAGGGACATGATCCCCATGAGACAGCAGGAGCCTTTTATTAGGCTGCAGAAACATGACACCGCTGCATTCAGGACAATTTTCTTGCCATTGTTGTTCTTCACCCTCCAGTTCTGAGTACTCAGCAGCACTTCTGAAAATGCCTGAGAGAGCGCGCATGCGCACAGACACACAGGCGCACACACACACACGTACACACACACACAGGCGCACACACACACAGGCGCACCCAGACACACACAGGCACACACACAGGCGCACACACACAGACACACACACATGCACACACACACACACGCACACAGACACATACACACACACAGACACACACGCACGCACACACACACGCACACACACACAGATACACACACATGCACACACACAGACACACACAAACACACTGACTCATTCAGGCATACGCCCTTAAACTGACACATTAACACATACACACAAACAGAAGCACACTCTCACACAGAAGCGCACACACACACACTACCGCTTGCCTGCATATACCCTTAGGCTCACATGTGAACACGCATGCACACACACACATACACACACATACACACACACACAGAAACATGCATATACAGACATATGCATGCACATGCAAACACACACACTTACACAAACTCAGGTGTACACTCTGTCACGCACAAAATCGTACACAAACACAGACTCACAACAACACACTCACTTACAAACACAATCTCATGCATGAACACATACATACCCAGACTCATTCACACACACACACACACAGACACACACACACATATATTCACACACATACACACACAGATACACACATATATATATTCACACACACACAGACACACACAGAGGCACGCTGCGTACCTGGAAACCTGACCGGGGTGATCCTGTCTCCTCCAGCACCTTGCCGCTGTGACCAATGGGGTGCGAGAGAAGTCGCCCCAGCGGGGAACCAAGGCGCAGAGGACGGGCGCTGACAGCCAGCAGGAAGTGATGGCGTGTGAGTGGTCCGTCAATCACCTGAGGGACCAGATGAACTACATCCGAGAGGTGAGCGGAGGCTGGCAGTCACCTGAGAATGGCCTGAAAAGAGCCTGACATGGTGTGCTGCGTGTGTGAGAGCCCAGAACCTGCGGAGGAAGGGGCCCTCACACAGGCCGGGGAATTCAGACGCGCATGAATCCTACTGATGGATCCCTGGATGTATAAAAGGCTGGGTAGATATGTAGGGTACTGCATGTCTTTCTAAAAGGACACAGATATTATCCAGGGTGCTACTTAACTGCTGATGTACAATTCTGTGTGCTCCATCCTGTCTTTTAACTCAAGGAAATAAGGACAGGAGGATGAAATAGCCATCTCTCTCTCTCTCCCTCCCCCACAGGTGAGAGACTCCCTGGAGAAGGTGAGGGAGCGGATGTATGGCCAGTTCGGCGGAATGCAACAGTCAATGAGCAGGCTTTCGCAAGACATAAGAGTGAGTAACAATGTGTACAAAGTGGAGAGCAGGGAATCCGCCTATGACAAAACGAACAGGCATCTGGAATGACAGTCGGGTCTTGCTGTGACGCCCCACCCCAGTGTCATGTCTGGGGCACAGCTCTGTCGGAAGGTGACATGTTGTCTATGCCCCCCCCCCCTCCGCCCACAGTCAGCCAATGCTCAGAGACAGCGGCTGGAGTCAGAGGTGAGGGTACGGACTGCAGCGATGGAGAGCTTTGAGCAGATGAACAGCTCCCTCATATCCGCCAACATCGACTTGCAGGTATGTGATTAATGACTCACGCAGGTCACTCACAGCCCTGCCTCGCCCAAAACACCCCCGAGCACGTCCATCACCCTGACAAACAACTCCGCACCCCCCCCCCCACCAACAGTGCAGGTGGGAGTGAATGACTATATTACCCAGCAGAGAAAATATTCATATGCTGGTGAGCAGGGAGAATATTTTCACAGATTATGATTGCATTATAAAGTACTTCACTCTCTCCAACCCCCACAAACAGCAAACAACAAACAGTTGTTACTGTTTGTGGGGGTGAGAGAGAGTAAAATACAAGTATTATTACAAAGCACAATTATATATATATATATATATATATATATATATATATATATATATATATATATATATATATATATACAATTATAATTATGCAATTATAAAGTATTTCACTCTCTCTCTCATCCCCACAAACAGTAATAACTTACTGATGTACTGTTTGTCAGTGACCCCACTAACGTGTGGATGGATCTCCTGTGCAGAAGTCCCTGCTGCAGAGCTGTGCGGAGCGGGTGGAGGCCCGGGACAAGGCGAAGAGCCAGTGCAGCTCCTGTCAGCAGGTGGAAGAGAAGCTGAGGGAGAGGGAGAAGGAGCTGGCCGCCGCCCGCGCGGAGAACCAAACCCTCCGACTGCAGGTACTGCACACCCCCTGGGGCAAACACACATGGTACAGGCCAGAATTCTGCAGCAGAGCACAAAACTGCTGGGAGAGCCGAAGGGATAAATCGGTGGGGGAGGTTGTCAAGACATGCAGTACAGCTCAGTAGCTGTCATGGGAAATAGTGATGCTGTGGACAGTGGGAGCAGTTATGGGCTTGACAGTGTGAGTAATAGACAGTGCATGATAGATAGGACAGTGATGGATTGTTCAACATAGAATATGCATCCCCCAGGTCTGGCCTCACGCAACTGTGCCAAGCACCTGATATAACAGATGAGCACCTACAAGACATCTTTAAGACAGTCTATCTATAAAAATGCCAGATAGCAGCTGGCAGGGGTATATATTGAGATAGGGGCACAGGTATGTCGCATGATCTCAGAGGTAACCTGAAAGCCACCAGGTCACCAGACTACCAGGGCAAAAGCAGAGCTCAGGAGAAAGGTGGTTCTGGTGCTGGCTAATGGGAGATGCGCGGTGTTTACAGGATGGTGACTTTGATGTTGCCTCCAGCTGGCCAGATACGGGCTGTTCTTCCCTGTTATCCCTTCTCATTTCTGGGCTACTCTGATCTCCTCTGCTGCTACGGATTTCACTTGTCAGCACTTCTGAGTGTGGTCAGTTGACAGGTCTTAGACTGACAATCTCCTTCCGCTGAGTTGCAGGTTACAAAATGTGGTCATCTGAAACGTTTGACCACATCCAGCAAAGACATAAAACCTCTGGAAAGACTCGTCTGAACAAAGCAAACTAGCCCAGAAATGTTTTTGCATCATATCTCTCTGTATCTTCATTAAAAATGAGTGTGAATTGTTTTAGGTTAATCTAACAAACTATGTTATGAAAAAATCATAAATCCATAAAGAGACTGCACACTTATAAACAAGGCAAACATTTCTCATATAGGTTAACAGTTACTATTAAGTTGCTATTGATAACATAAACTGAGGGGATAGAGTGGTATTACCTAGTATAGTAATGGGGTATGCTGTAGAATTGAACTGCAATGATTAACCACCACTGTAGAGACACATCCAGCAGAAAAAAAAAAGTTACAGTATTAGGTCATGTTGCAGGGGGCTGATGTGCAGAAATAGACCAATGTTGTGTTTTATTCTCTGACAACAGCCCAAACTCTTCCACCTGCAGTGTGAGTCCTCTGGTGGAGTGCCCACGTTCCCGTATCTCGCCTAACAGCTCTGTGGCTGTATTCCGTGCGTTAGGTCGAGGCGTCTCAGGAGGCCAACTCCCAGGCGCTGCGGGAGGTGACCCAGAAACTGCAGAGCCAGCACAAGGAGCGTCTGCAGGAGGAGCAGAGGAAGCATGTGGAAGAGATCGAGGCTCTGCAGGTACACACCGCTAACACCTCGCATGGCAGTCCCTCCGAGGGCTATTTTCAGCCAAACCGGGCACTGGAAAGAAAAGCAGCCCGCTCTGAAAGTCAAGAAAGAGCAAGTTCATTTGCTGGATACTATGTATGTCGATGACAGATGCCCCCGTGTGGTCAGTTGGAGAAAGTACAACGCTGCAGAATGCATCCAATGCAATGTACTGTAGCTTCAGTGCAAACTTCGGAGATCCCGCCGCCAAGCTGTAACGAGGTAATGGTGCCAATCGTACAGACTGTATCCATTCACGTGTACTGTCTCAAACACAGGCACAAATCGATGAGTACTTGAGGAAGCTCGAGGAGGCTGAGAAGAATGCCAGGATAGCAGAGGCAAAGATAGCTGAACGGGACCAGAGGATTAGCGAGGTGGAGCGTCTGCTGGACTGCATGGCACAGGCAAGGCCCAGGACCACACGCATGCAATGGAGGAAGAATATTTACCCTTTCATATGAACAAAATCTGAATAAATTGTATCTGCATATAGATGACTATTATTATTATTATTATTATTAATATTAACGATGATGAATTTTAGGATGAAGAATCCTAAAACAGCACACTGCATGTTTATGGTGGTTTGCGTTCTGGGGAGACTGCATGTGAGCAGCTTTCCTGCACTGAACAAATGACCAGACAAATGAATAAACAAAGTAACGACTGAATATTGGCCCACACTTTTACAGGAGAAGGGTCAGCTGCAGCAGAAGCTGGAGGAGTGTGAGACACGTCTGTCCAGACTGAGGCAGACTGACCAAGTGGATGCAACCACAGTCAGGAGGTGAGGAACAAAAGTTTGGTAACACTGACATTAATCCACACATCTTAGACTAAATGTGTCTGATGGGCCTCTCTGTATATCACAAACTCCCGACAGAGTGGATAGAGGTTCCACGCTGACAGCTGCAGCACTCATTAGCAGGAGTGTTACTCACGGAGTGGTTGTCCTGCAGGTCTCAGCAGTTGGAAGAGGAGGCTTCAGAGCTGCGGGAAAGAATCAAGCACCTGAACGACATGGTGTTCTGTCAGCAGAGGAAGGTGAAGGGCATGATCGAGGAGGTGAGGGAGATCTCACACACACACACACAAACAAACACACACAGACACACACAAATGCACACACACATACACACACACACACACACACACACACACACACACACACACACACACAGATACACCAAGATCCAGATGCAGAAGGGCATTCAGCCTCTCAGTGAGATACTACACACCACACACTACACACACACATGCGTACACATGCACACACACTCACTCACACACTCTCTCTCACACACACACACACACACACACACACACACACACACACACACACACACACACACACACACACACGGATACCCAAAGATCCAGATGCAGAAGGGCATTCACCCTCTCCGTCAGATACTACACACCACACACTACACACACACATAAGAGCAAAAGTGGACACAACACTGCAAACACCAGGAGCATTTACACAGGTTCAACAGGACAGAAAATGATATGGTAGGACATCATCATGGCTAACAGAACAGCAGCATAAGTAGTAAAGACAGTGACATTAACAATGACTAACAATTTCTCTGTGCCTGACATTGTCTTTGTTCCTTGTTGTTGGGAATCTGCAGGTTGAAATGTTACGGTCTAGTGTGGTTCAGAAGGATCTGTACATTACAGAGCTGTTGGACAGAATTGCCATCATTGAATGTGAGGTAAGACTTTACTGAGACTTTACTTGTTCTCTTGTGCTGGAAGTTACTTTGGATAAGAGCATCTGCTAAATGTATGTAATGTAACATATAACTGGGTATTACTATGGATCTATAACTTCAAATGAGGTCTTACCTGTCTTTCTAATATCTGTCACACATTCTATGAAGGGTCCTACATAAGAGCTACAAAATGCACTCATAAGCACTACATAAACATTCTTAAACACTTCACCATCCATGGCGAATGTGAATTACCACAATATTTCTGTTTGACATGACCCTTCATAAAAAGTGTTACCCCTTATGAGTGGTGTATCATATACACACAGAATGGCAGTACATAGAGACTTTAGAGATGTGCAGGTCTCTGTGACACTGCCATTTTGTATGTAAGTGATAACAGGGTGTGGGCACTCTTGTAACTCCTATTGCCCCACTTTGGTCCTGGAGGGTTCCAGAATCTGTAGACTCTACCCAGTTTCTGACAGTGGCAGTACTTGATACCTGGATAGACAGATTCTGATTCTCTAGGACAAAGGATAAATAGCTCAGTACTATAATACTGTGAACATCTCTTTAAAGGGCCTTTCACTGCACGTCTGATCTCTTCACCAACCTGCATCTGACTCTTCCTTTTCGGTTTGCTCCTTTTCCTAGAATAATGAGTTAGAAGACAAGCTGAAGTATTTTATGTCTATGCAGAATGAGAGTGGGGGTGCAGTGCAAACAAGAGACATTGGGGTGGGCTGTGATCTCCCAGTAAGGTAAATAATACATATTCGGTTAAAGATCAAGGTTAAAGGTGTTTTTGATAGCCATTGTAAAAGTACGGTTCTAAAAATCTATTCCCATTATGTTCTAACAGACCTGAGCCACAGCCACAAGAAGAAGCCCAGTCCAGACTACCCAGACCGAGTCCATTACTCCCCAGCAGAATTGATTCTAGTTTACTCAAGTATTCCCCACTGCAGTACAGCTCAATGCTAAAATCCAATCCTGACCAGCCCAGTAGAGCCTTGCGCAGCCCAACACAGGCCACCACTGTCCCTGTAAACCCGAGCCAGTCTGGCTCACCACAGCACAGTAGGGAAGATTCCACATCAACACAGACCACCTCCACCTCAGCCCCCTCCAGTCCGGAGCGGCCCACTCCGGCCCCGTCCAGTCCACAGGCGAGGTCAAGCCCGTCAAGAATTTACACGCCTTACATGAGACTGATGGAAATTACTGCAAAGATGAACATAGAATGAGATAAGGTGTTCCTGCAATTGACAATCCCCAGGTTGCACTCCTGATGCTGCTTGCATGTAAAAAGTTGCAAGGAATGTCCCAGATGGCAGCTCCAGTATTACCTTAAAGCTTCACTGGTGTTTGACATATCAACAATGTGTGTTTCTTTGTGAAGAAATGACCACATGTGGATGCTACAAAGATTTATTTAGCTCACCTCACACAGCATAGAGGGGTAGTATAAGTAGACTTTGCTGTATAGATGTAAATATTTTATTATAAATCTGTATATAAATTATTTTCAGATGGTGTTTTTGATGCTTTTTATTTTTGTTTACAATGAATGTAGTGATAAGGTTTCATGATATGGAATTTTGAAGTCATAATGGCAACCCTTTTTAAATGTACACCTGTATGCTGTATTTGTAATGTTTTTGTGATCGACTAATTCCTTTACATTTGCTCAGGACAAATGTGCTCATTCAATCAAAATATTTTATTACTGCTCAAGCAATTCACACAATATTTCTGAGTTATTTAATGTATCGTAGCTTTTTGCTTAATATTTTGCAAACCCCAGTTAAATTTTGAAAATGCTATATGATCTTGCTCTTTGAGAAAAATGCATAATTGTTGTTTTGGAAAGCTGCTGCTCCTGAGCCAGTGTCACTGGCACATTTGTCTACACTGCCAGACCCACATATGTGAAACCACTAAGGTTAAATCAGCATTTTTAATGTAAAGATAAGTGGGGCTTCATTAAGTGCCTCTGCTCTAATGTTATATTGGGTTATACAGCTCACCTGATCCTTGTATTCATTTATAAAATCCACTATGTATTTAATTTCTCTAGGTAAAACAGATAATGTTGTCAACCATTAAACCTATTCACAGTTAAAATGGTAAAATTGTTGTCTTATGTTTTTTTTTAAGAGCAAGTATGCTTGTACATGTTGATGCAATACAAGATTAGGTCAGCAACAGATAATGGCACTTTCACTTCAGTATACCAGCACTTCACGCACAAAACAATTAACGTTAATTTACAGGTGATTGCCTTCTCTGACATCGTTGAGTCCTGCTTGAGTAAAATAAGGTTTCATTGTAATTAGACCCATTCATTTTAAAATAATAATTTAACACCAGATGATGCTTGCAAGTTATCTGAATAGTTGACATTGACACATTATACTCTGAGCAAGTATTGATTACAACGAGCCAGATTTAAAAATAGCCAAAAAATTAATAAAAAGGCGAAGATAATGCAGCAAGTATTGGTTACGACGAGCCAGATACTACTGTAGCCAGTTTATGATACACAGAATTGAGAATTGCGAAAGGGCACGTTAATGCAGGTGCACAAATACTACGGGGTGCAATATAGCAAAACTCTAGTGGTTATTGGTGCCATGTTCGTGTTTCCTCTTGCCGTACACAAGCTAACACTTCATCCTTGCACTTGCAGCGCATCTGCCACTGGGTGGAGGACTTACACTAGGCCAGGGTGCAAGAGTTTTCCCTCTTTAATCAACGTATGTCTATGGTACTTCCGGTTACACTTCCTGTTTTCAAATGACAGGCGAAATACCGAATTTGGAGAGAGCGGACTGCTTTCTTAACTGTAAAGAAACGTATCTAGCGACACCTTAGTTCATATAGTTTCATTTCCAGTTGAACCGTTAACTAAGCTCCCCTGTTATCGGTTTCGGAAGTATAACGTTATGTCCTCACCGTGGACAGAACGGCAGGGACACGTTGGTGATCTGCAAAAGAAGAGTAAAGAAGAGCTCTCTGACATTTTACTCCGCCAGGAGAAACTTCTGTCTAACAAGTAGGTTTGCTGCCCATACTAGCCATATCTAGTTAATCTAGCGACTAAAATAAAAACCTGTATATAAGCAGTGTGCGAGAACTCGGGAGTTCCTAGAAAACTTGAATCTACGCATGTTAGTTAATGTTCCATACTCGCTGTATTCTTTAGATTTGCACACGTGATTATTCTGCTGTTGTGTTAACGTCAACATGGGTGTATTTGCTTATTTGCCCCTATACATGTTGTAGCTGTTCCAGCAAATGATCTTGTTTGCCATGCAGGTAGTCAGTTGGATCAAGTGAAGAGTGCTTTGCAAGGATTAATGAACTGTATATTGCGTATTGTTGATTTATTATTTTATATAATTTATTATTTTGTATATTATGTCGCTGTTTTTCAAGGAGGTTTATTCAGTCCCTTCCTGACAAAGGGAAGAAGATATCAGACTTTGTGGAGAAAGTGCGTCAGGCCCTCGCCTACCATGAAGAGGAGGAGAGGAAGCGCGGCATGCTGTCGAGTGTCAGGGCAGAGTTGCAGTCTAAATATCAGCAAGCGCTGTTCCAGCGACAGCCCGGGAATAACACCCACGCGCCACGCGTGGAGCTTTCAGAGACACTGCAAAAAGCCAGAGAGGGCGGAATCCCAGCCACACCTGTCCCGGACACTGTCAGCTCTAACAGGGTTAATGGTTCTGTTGACGCCGGAGCATCCACAGTTGTAAGCATGGAGACCATGGTTGCTGGTGATGCAGGGGTCTTGGCGACCTCTGACAGGACAGAAGAAAAAGACCTCGTTGAAGCCTTTGAAAAGGTCACACTGTCAGGTGAAACCCTGGAGCCTGGCAGGTTGTCAAACGCCGATTCTAGCGATGGTGTCCGAGGCAACCCGTTCAGTCACGAGCAGACACAGAAGAAGCCACACTA
This sequence comes from Megalops cyprinoides, assembly GCF_013368585.1. Classification (NCBI taxonomy): domain Eukaryota; kingdom Metazoa; phylum Chordata; class Actinopteri; order Elopiformes; family Megalopidae; genus Megalops; species Megalops cyprinoides. Next base: position 26,361,470 of record NC_050595.1, read on the forward strand.
CATTGAAGTCCTGGAGAAGACGGAGCTCAACCCAGCTCCAAGGAAACCAAAATTTAAACCTAATCAGTGAGTATATTTCAAACTTGCAGTTCTCAGAAATATTTCCTGAACATTACAAGTATTACTAGCTTCTTTGTCTTAATGTGGAGCCTTTTGTTTTCAGTTTACTATATGTTGTAATACTCCACCTGTCAAACCTTTGAGGATGTACCAGTGTGTGACTGCATTGTGTTGAATCCTTGGTCATCCTAGGCTAGCCCAGAAGCCCGATGGCTCTCTGTCAGGGTCCTCCTCACCCAGCCGATCTCCCGGGGGAACGTCCCAGCTGTCTGCGGAGGCCAGGAGACAGCGAGACAGGAAGCACCTTGATGACATCACGGCTGCCAAACTGCCTCTGCTCCACCACAGCCCGGCCCAGCTCCTGTCTCTGGAGGAGTCATCTGCCCTGCAGCGAGAGCAGGAGAGGAAGTACGAGGTGAGGGGGCGTGTCATGCCTACAGGTGGGCGGGGCGAGTGGGTGGGCTTCGGGAAGGCAAGGTAATCTCTGCCGTCACTTTCCTTTTGCACAAAAGAGCAACACCTATGTGTTTATAAATAGAAAAACTAATCCTCATAGCACAGTGAATGAATGGGATTAGATTCGTTTAAGTACACATCCTTTTTGAGGGCAACTTATGCTTAGAGTTTCAGGTTCTGTAACCAGAACCAGAAATCAGGTGATTTTCTACTAGAGCAGATGAAATTACGAAACTCACTCAGGTAAAACGGCAGCATCCCATGTGGGATTTGAAACAACAGCCCTGTGGTCCAAGCACTATGGATGTGCTTTTCAAATGATTCGGTCTGTAGCAATGTGATGCAGTGGTTAAGCTGATTTCCAGGTGGGGCGCTGGATACTAACCAATATTTGCCCCCATAAATATCTAGAAACGGGTTTCACTTGAAAATTAAGCAACGTGAACATATGATGAATTTTTTTCATTTAATTTTGAATTTGAAATTTTTTTATGGCTCCCAAAATGGATTATATTAATAATCAAACCCTGCTGTTTTCTCCAAGTACTGAAACTTTTATACATGGAAATGAACAGCAATCAGTTCCATGTTGTTTATTGTACATTATTTTATGACGGGTTCTAAGACTGTACTTCTTGAACATTGATGAGGAAGAATAAAACTGACCACTGATTGTAGTTGTTGATTATTGATCTGTTACCCACTGTGTCACATATAATTGAATAACTTGATGAGAGCACAGCAAATGATCAGGCAGAACTTCAGCATGACTGACTGCAGAATGCCCTCTGGTGGATCTGATTTGCTTGCCTTGTTCAAAGAGTCGGGTGCATGTGTGTATGTGATTTTGCCTGTTCCAGGAGCTGCAGGCCAAACTGGCTGCTCAGAAGCTGTCCAAGAGGCTGGGCGTGAGCATGGGGAGCTACAACCCGGAAGGGGGGCAGATGGGAGTGTACAGGGAGGTGCACGACAATGCGTCCGGTCACTCGGATGAGGATTAGTCCAAGGGGAGTGTAGGTGGAACCTCGCTGCTGTCCGAACTGCTCCATCAGCATGATGTAGGAGCGCTCATGGAAAACTAATGAGGCACTGATCATCGCAGAAACACAGAGTGCATCGACCCCAGGATATGGATTCAAAGTCATGGCCGACTCTGGGGATTTCTTTTGGAAGTGTAATTGAAAGAATTACCTGCTCAGTTGGTCACCACAGACCTCACTTTGACATTTATTAATGGTCCTCTTCCAGTGTTAACAGGCACTGTTACGCAGTTGTTGAGTAAAAGATTCTATGCGTGTGTGGGGCTTAGGAATGTCTATAATGCAGCAGATTCAGGGTGGGTTTCAATCAATATTCATCCCCAACATTGATTTACAATTATTAAATGCAAGTGTTACTGTAAGTCTTCATGAACATGAGTTTGGCTTGTTTAGCTATCGCCAAGCTTCAGAAGGCAAACCTTTTTTATTGGAAAAAAAAAACAGTTGCATTTGCTTGTTAGTTATTATGGTTATTATGGTGTATTCTTTTACATTTCTACAACTGCACCAACAGTACAATGAACTACAGGAAATAACTCATTATGAAAGCATTGTGACAACATATATTTTTGTAAAAGGTTTTATTCTGTGATTATTTAAAATAATAAAAAACATTTCCATATAGTAAAACTTGCTTCTTTGATTCCTTATCTGCTTGTATTAATTTGTTATACCACCGGTTCCATTGAATGAATGTGGTTAATTTCAGCGTCTTTCAAAATTAACAAAACAGATTTTTTTTTTTAGTTAAATCTTTTGTTAACCCTTGTAACATGATGAGGACAAGGAGGAAGTGATTCGTAAAGTTTGCTAATGTTACAGTAATTAAGTAAGTGGTTCAGAGAGTCCGTAGATGGCTGGTGAAATATTGGAAAACGTGGAGGAACTGGGCCGGCATCTGAACTTGTAACATCTGGATTATATCGGGATGACATTTTTCACCTGAGTGGCAGGGCCTGATGGGGTGGCAGCTGACACAGATGACAGATTGCAGGTACAGTTTTTTGGTTTTGCTGCGCAGAAGAACAGCCAACATAATGTTCCCCTGCGCTGATATCCCTCTCTCCCACTCAAGGCATTATGGAGATGATGTTCCGTTTATATCCACTCAGGAATTTAGACGATGAGAAAGAGAAAAAAAAAAAAAAACTAAAGCGCTGGGGCAAGGAGGAACGGGAGAAATGAAGCAGAACTTGATTTAGTAGAACTTGGCAGTCGATGCTCTTTGATAACCCCTGGTAATTGGCACTTGAGCACTGGGGGCAGGGACTGCTTAAACAAACATCTGGACGCTGCGTTTAGACATTTTGTTTGACGGAATGCAGACAAAGCTGCCCGACTTCCAATAATAAATATGTCAGAAACGTCCAGGGCGGATCGTCCTGGCCCTGGTATTAATTAGGCCTACCTTGCTTACATAAATACGGAGACTGTTACCAATTTAGCGCTGGATTTCTTTTTGAGCTCTCATCCGTGCTATCCACTGTCAGCCATAATCATGCCATCATTCACAAGTACATTGATACGGCTGGGCTGGAACCAAGCACGCATGATACAGCCAGAGCCCTTTAAGTTGCTAGTGTGTGAGGCTGTTTATTCTGCTAGTCAATCCCACACCCCTTTACCTCAGATTGATAAAATTGCTTATGAAATAACCTGCAAGTGATTTGCTCTAAACGCGGCACTGAGCGTGCATGTCCCGGGGGGGGTTACAAAATTTTGGCACAGGAGAGGAAAAGTAAAATATGATAAAGTATGCATTTTCAACAGCTTGCCAGGACAGTCACACAGTATGAATGTGATATATGGACTGGCGTACAGCACAGTTTTGAGTCTCAGTAGAATGACCACATTCTTGTTTGCTGTGATTACAGACCATGAGATCATTTGCTTCCTCTTTCTATCTCTTGTTTTAATGTCTTGTTTTTTTTCACTTTCAAAGCATAAAAGATTTGAAATGACTTGGCACTCTTTGAGTTTCGACGGTGCCTGGTGGATAGGGTTTCAGTTTATCTCCCCATTCCAATTAAAACCAGTTCTGCCTTTTCTTACTTGGACACGACTGTATTACATTTTGGTTTTGATGTATTTTGATTTATGCCTCTTTACAGAATACGGAATATATTTGTTCATTTATTTGCCCCATGTAATGTCATTATCTGTGTTCTGTGGTATTCATGACAGATTCTGTTTCATGATAAATCTTTATGCTTGTTGCATGTTGTACTCCAAAGCAAAGTGGATTGAAAACAAAAGGGTTTAAATTACACTGACAACATTGTTTGTGGTGAATTAGTATTAAGGACCTGGTGCTACTGTTATGGTTGGTTGTGAAATCATACACATAGATTGCCATGCCTTTGCCGTACATTTTAGAAGTAGCATATCTGAGGTTTTGTCATGGGTAAATAAATGTAAAACTAAGTAACATTTGATGCTAAAAACAAAAGTGTGTATATTTTCATTTTGATAGTTTCTTCATTCCTGTTAAATAATTATATATTTATCTCATTCTACAGAATATTTGCAATGTTGATTAAACTTAAAATAGAAAATTTGCACACTGTGAAATCCTAATGTTATAACACAAATTGTAGAATGTGTTAGTTCTTCATCAATGTGATCATGCCTAGAGTAAATGGCACATAATTCTGCAGCAGAGATGTAATTAGGTGAGGTAATGTCCCAGGGCAGATAAAAAGAAGCCATGTGATTCACTAAGTGGCATGGTGTAATAGCTCTTAGCTCTTTTCTCAGGTGAGGTGAGATACCTGGGCTGGCATGGGGGGGGGGGTCGTATTGTACTTCCAAGCTGAGAGTCAGAGCAGCATGTTTGAGAAAATTAAATACAATGACATGAGACACATTTTCAGCAGGTGTGAGGACATCATGCGAGAGGAGTCATTGTGCAGAGAAGCTCTCTCCATATTGTCTTTGCAATGTACTTTTTTTCCCTTGTGTTGTACTCTGCCTCACTTGAAAGTCGCTTTGGATATAAGCGCCTTCCAGATGAATAAATGTAAATGCAAATGTAATTTATGTACGAAGGACACATACAAATGGAAGGCCAGGAAATGGTGAAAAAAATTCCATGGATTCTTCTTTTCATCAACTCCATATGAAGATGTCAGTTCCTGAAATTGCTGAACCTTTTGGTTCCTTGCATTTCTGAGCAAAAAGAGCACAAGAGGGAGGTATCTTTAATTGGATGTGATGCTTGTGTTAATTGAGGATGGTCACTCTTTTGAGGTAAAAATGTAGGACCACCAGTGCTGGTATATGATTGATTGCAGTTGTGGTTAAACAGACCTTGTCTCTCCACAGTCAGTAATCTTAATGCAATCAGTGTGCTTGTCAGCACTGGTTGTCATACAGTAGCTGTAACCGACCACATCCTGAGTACACATGACATGAAGAAACTAGTTTGAGTGTAACTTCAGGCAGATAGACAGCGCAGGAGCGTGCCACAGTGCAGTAACAGTGACCAATCACCAGAGGGCAGCATTGTTACTGTATTGAAACCGTGTAGTTATCGGTAGATCTGTCACTTCTCTTCCTAATCTCATATATTCTTTCATCTTTGTTTTACAGTTCCAATATGAGAAGGTGAAACGTTCCTAATCATTATGTAAACATATATGTACTCATAATAAGTAACTGTGGGATGTCAAAATATTGTAGCTACTGTATAAATTGAAATTTACGCCTAGGTATTGTTTGTAGGAGAGGGGTGTCAGTCTAGTGTTCGAAGGTATTTCTGCATTACTGTTGCAGTGAGAGAAAAAAAATGGATTGTTTCAATGTGGAAGGGTTGGAAAAAATCTATGCATTGAAGCATACCCATAAATAAATGCTCACAATTCCTGTCAACGTATTTGAATTTTGGATAGTGCAGTTGCTCGGATAGTTGGATAGTCTGTCAATAAATTGAATTCAAAATACGGTAATAAAAAATGTTATGCTCAGGGTTCAATGTTAAACCTCCAGGACTTCTTCCTGCGTCTCCTGCAGTGTGCATCATGGTCCGCACCTGCTAACCCCGAAACTGTATCGCACGGGTCGACACAGGAAACAACGAGACAATTGCAATTGTCTAAAATCTGAATCTTCACTGTGTTCGAATCAAACTCCCACAAAAGCTCAGAGAACTTTGCATAACAATTATGAGGCAGAAGTGCTTTTAAAAAGGGGGAGAAACGGGCTGAGATCTTTGGTCTGTCGACACAGCCAAGAAGCTGCCAGCAATCCGGCCGCCCCGTTTCTGGGCTGGCACGGCATTAAGCGGGCAGTTTCGAGGCCTGTCAAAACCTCATCACTTTAAGGAAACCGTCTCCGTGGGGACACCGCGAGGTTGCCAGCACACGGTAGGGGAGGGAAACTGAAGTCTCTTGCCCAGCAGCTTGTGTAATAATGAGCGAGAAAATTCCCATTCTTGTATTCAGAATAATGTAACAACAACATGTTTCTGTCCAGTTTTCAGCTCTCCTTTCTTACCTTTTTGTTCCTGCTCACCAGGCTCGTTCGTCGCAATGGTAGCTATAGGCTACCAAGCACAACACCGACTCTGTCCTTTATTTGTAAATTCTATGCTATGTTGTGCAGAGATGTAACCAATGCTGTCAGTCTGGTAGAAGAAATGACACCGAAAATCTTGTAATTTGGCTCGTTAAATATATCCTGGGATGACACCAAAAAGCTTGTAACTTGGCTTGTTAAATATATTCTGGACTTACTTCAGTGTTTATGTTGTGAATCAGTGCACCAAATCCTCAGCTGTAGCTAGCATAGCAACTTTTAGCCAGCGCCTGTTAAAGAGCTTGTGACTGAACAGAATATTAGGAAGTGATTATTTGAGATGTTTACTTAATTAGCCTATTAAATGTTACTGCGATTTCTCTAAAAGATATCTTTTTGGTGTTTTGTTGTACATCTTTCGAAATGTTTGGATATTGTATATTGTAAGATAAGCTTATCACTGAAAAGTGTTTGGATTCGATGGTGAAGAAAATACTCTGTTTTTCATTATTTGCATTCTGTTCTTGTGAAATCACGCCCCTTGTTTTCTGAATGCACCAATTGACAAGTACCAGGAGTGTAAATTAGCAGCTATTCAGGGAATTGTGCCAGACATTACAAATTGAGAGCACTAAGTTTGTTTAAAGGGTCATGAAATATAATAGGCACGATGTCAAATATTATTATTGCTTACATTCTCTGTAACTTTGCAGGTGTGAAACCTGGGGAGGGGTTGGGGGGGGTTGCTTTGCACAAGCCCCGAAGAACAATGGGCTATTGTGGTTGTTTTTGCGCGTTCAAATCCAGCGTCGTCTGCATCCTCTGAGAGGGGATGTCTGGTGGGAGAGGGTGGCATTACAGAGAGAGAGAGAGAAGCGTGTTTATTGGTGAGAGTATCTTGTAATCTACGAATTCTGTATCGGGGCAATAAATCTGTGGCTCTCTAAGTTATGTGTCTTACCTCAGTAGTAAAACAGTGTTGTAAAAAAAAAGAGGCTGTCCTCCTTCAGCAGAGCTCATAGCAATTACCAGGCCTCCGAGCGGAGCTGCAGAGGCTTGTTTGTATGCTGTAATGCTGCGTCCGCGCCAAGCCGTCCTCGTGCGTCGGTTTCTTGCGTTTTTTATTGCAGCTGGAGCACGCTGGTGTGTGCCTCCTAACGGCATGGTTCTGGCCCAGTGTGATGGATTTAGGAGGGCTCCGGCCCAGGCTGGCTGATTGAGGAGGGCTCTGGCCCAGTCTGACGGACTGAGGCGGGCTAGATGGGTCCTTGGGGACCAGGCGTGAGGGGAGCGCCCTTGTTCATTGCTTTTGTTTGTTTATTCCAAAACCGAAAAATAAAATAAAACAGCCAGTCTTCTCTCTCAGTCCTCAGATCCAGTGCACAGCTTTTTACAGCGAAGGACGGAAATTCAGTCCAAACCTTAATTATCTTAATCAGATCAAAACTGTCAGTATTAATAACCGCAAACAAGGTTAATTTTCCTTTTTTGGTGAGGGGACAGCTGTCGTTTCTAAAATTTTAAACTGCTGTGCAGCTCGGCTCCCTTTTTTCATCCTTTGTGGTCTTTGATTGGCCCCACAGACACTCCCTCCAGCCGGTCAGACCAATCCCCAACCCAAAGCCATTGGCCAACCTGGCAGCTACCAGCTACAAGCCTGGAAATACATCATTTGATCCACATATAGGAAGTATTAGTATTATCTGAAAAGCCGAGAAGCATTTCAGTGTTTTCTTGCATGATTATTTGTTTTTTCTGTTTCTGATCTCTCACTGAGACAGGTGAAACAGTAAGGCCAGACAGAGGACTTGTGACCAGAGTTGTTTCATAGCTAATCAACCGTGTGATATAATGTAAGAGCCCATTGCAAAGTCTTTGATTGATCCACCTTTAGGACCTACGGGCCATTTAATTGAGGTAACAGAGGATGCCATACTGTTTTTAGGAAATTATTATGAGCAAGAATTAGATGTTCAGCATAGTTGGAAACATTCATGTGCTCTTTATGCACTCATTGCATACTCTGAGCTTTGACAGAGGTTCCATACCATGCTTTCCCTTGCAACCCTAACCATACACTGTGGGATGCCTTCCATGTACAGCCTTACCATGCAATACCTCTTGAACATAGCCTACACCACCTTACCCTGTCTACTAATTCATGAAACTTTACCATTAGCTTCACTGTATTATAATGATACCCAACATGCCTAACAACCAAACACTGCATTTTAGTGCATGTCAGTGTGTGATGTTGCAATGTCTGCAGTAGAGGGCAATGGAATGTTTGGCTGGAAAGAACATTCTGCAGTGCATACCTCCTTTGAAGGGCTCTAGATCAAAATACAGAAATACTATGATCTGTATATTAATCTACAGTTTTCTGTACGTGGCGAAATATGCCTGGAGAAAATGTTGCATGTGATTCTCAAAGGTTATATTTCAGGTAGCCGTACACCTAAAAGGAAGAAAATGTACTGGTTTGTAACATTCTGAAAGACACAGCACTTAATATGTTTTCTCGTGAGTTTTAGGGAACTTGTAACCACTAGATTGCAGGTTTAAATCCAGTTTTGGTTTGACACTGTTGTGCCCTTGAGTATGGTAATGCACAAAACTTGAATTGCTCCAGTAAATATCCCATTATATCAACTGGCAATATGTGAAGGATAAGTTTCCTTGGATAAGGGCATCTCCCAGCTGCATACTAAAAACGTCTGACTAATGAGGCTCTATGAATTGGTGCTGGACATGTTTCATCACAGATATTCTGTTTACTGTAACTGGATATTCAGCTCCTTCATCTAGGAGATTCCCATTTTAATGGGAGGTTCCGGTACTTCATGCGTTCCTGTGCTGGCTGTAGATGCTTTGCTTTAGACCACGCCCCTTTGAGAATGTTCACAATGAGCCAGAACACTTGTAGCTTCAACACAGAATCTTCGATGTGAAGCACAGCGAGCTGAGTATCTGGTCATGACAAACAGAGTAGCTGCACGTTCAGCCTCTGCCCATCAGTGCTGACTCACAACGTGGAGTGAAAGCAGAGGAGCGGAGAGAAGGGCCGTCTTCATGGGGGGTGGGGATTCGGTCCTGTCGGCCAGCTCGCTCGGCTAAATTGATGGGGGCCGTTTGTCTTCCTGTGCTCCTTTGTTCTTTGCCAGCGCAAAACAAAACAAAATCAAAAAAGGGGACCGTGACGAATAAAGAATGTATCGCATTTTGGCAATAGGCTCATAGCCCCAGGAGTGCAGTGTAATGCTTGTTTCTTTTCTTTCCTCCTTGTGTCTGTGCAGGTGCCACGGTGCTCAGTAATAGAAAGCAGAGTGTCTCTAAGTGGAACCTGGTGCTGGGCGAGAGGACGGTGCGGGCCTCCAGCTCTGATGCGCTCCACACGGCCCGGCGGGCAGGTGGCGTCACCCGCGCGGCCTCCTCCATATTCTCCTCCGTATCATATTCGCCTCCTGCAGGGAATCAAAGCAAGGGCTGGGGAGAAAGGGAGGGTCCCAGAGTAATGGGAGCGCTATCGCTGGACGGCCGGCTCGTCCTCTCTCATCGTAGCGACACAAGCGTGTCAGCATTATCAGCTGTGCAGAGCGCGGGGGCACGGGCAGTCCCTCTTAAAACGGCCCGCACAGCGGGGGCGAGGGGTGGGGTGGGGTTTTTTTTTTCAAAGAGAACTTTTTTTTCCCCCTCCCCTTCTCGGCGAGAGAAATATGTCAACGCTGACAGTTATTGAAAAACCTTTAATGACACAACATAATCTTCAAGCCCTGCCGGATTAATATTTCCACTGGGGACAATTCATCACGGACGTACATCTGCTGCCGATATAAATCTGGCAAATGAAAACCACTCGTTCGCTCAGCCCGACCTGAATGGGTATCTCCTTCCAGTCTGGCGGCCGGCAGGAACCTGTGGACATCGTCTGGCAGGGCTGATACGGAATCAACAGTCGCTCGCGACTCAGACAGGCCCTGACTACGCTCCTGAGAGATCTTATGTTTCTCTGACAACGTCTATCAATTCGCTCCCAACAGCCCTGCCATTATGAAGTAGGCCACATGAGAGCATCCCCTCCACGCCCCCTCCCCCCATCTCCCTGACTGGCTCAGCTCTTTAGCACTAGAAAAAGGTGTAAGTGGTTCGAGAGATTGAGTTCTGTGAAACACTGCCGGCCACATAATGCCTGCTCTGTGGGGTCCACTTTCACTGACGTACTTGTAAACCAACCGCCAAACCCAACAACAACAAAAAGGAACCCTAAAATGATTTCGACTCCGTCGTATGGGTATTTATTGGAAGCATTCTTTTGACGGGTAAATTAATGACTGAAATATGTACGGCATAAAGGCATGACGTATCCCGTGTCTTATACCTCATACCTCAGTGTGAAATACGCACGGTTTGACTGGCTTTTTGGAGTTATTAAAAGCTGTAGGCATTCTGCCACTGCTGTAGAGGATCACCAGTGGTTTCTGTGAGGAAAGGGATATGGGCTTGCGGGATGGGAAATGAAAAGTGGCTGACACCATTGTTGGTTTTTGGTAACGGACTCCTCATCACCCCCCATAAAACAAGCCCTTCTCTCCATCTCTGACGGCTTGGGTTGCAGGCCGTCTGGAGCACTTTAAACCGTGGAGGGAACACAGCTTGCTGTGGCTGTAGGTTTTATTTTTCCTTCGCAGGGATCTGTGTGCTTATTGCGGAACTCTTCCTTGAGGTTTTGGTCGCAGAATAAATTGCAAATCCTTTCCTCTCTCTTTCTCTTGTTCTCTTTCTTTTTTTCTCCGCCTCACTTTCTCGCTCTTGTCTCTGTCATACAGTCTGTCTCTGGGTGAGAGGAAAAGAACAGGATGAGGAGAATGACAGGAGATTGAGACTGAGGACTCAGAGGTGGAATCACTTAACTCCGGCCTTCCCTGAACGCACACGATGAGCGCCTCACACCGAACAAGCAGCTCTAGCGTAACATTACAACCGCAGGGCTGACAGTACAGCCATGTAAATGCAGTGCTTTACCTCCTTTTAAACTATCCTCATCTTTGTATTCTTCTTCTTTTTTTTTGTCTGTGCACAAACCTGCCACGGGAAGTTATTGATCCCAGGATATTTGGCAGGGGCCCCGTCCTGGTTCAAGCGGCCGGAGACGTGTGAAGGTTATGTTGGCTAACTGGAGGAGACAGGTATGCTAAACACTTGGAGAGAGAGGGCCGGGGGGACATCTGTTCCCTTGCTCATCCTGTACGCTGCCTAACTCAGTCCAGGCTCAGACCCGGTCCCTTCGCTGGTGCTAGAAGACAGATTTCGAAAAACAAACCAAATAGCAACTAGAAACTGGCAAAGGAGGGACCCAGCTGGGGCCTAGGCTCAGAGGCCCGCTCGAGCATTCGTTAATCTCGACACCTGCAAGCTATTTCATCAAGATTTACAGTGGGAGAGCACAGGGTGGGGTGGGCTTGGGGATGTGGGGGCTTGCCGCGGGGCCACTCGGGGAAGTGTTTTCACTGCAAATGACGGGGAAAACTCCGTGGTCGGACGTTGTCTTGGCATTTGAAGTTCCTTGCCCTCTAACCCAGTGGGAACCCTGCGTCGTCCATCAATGCGAAAGAAGCAGAAGTGGGGAAAAAAAAAAAGGTTGAAAGAGTCCAGTTTCCCAGCTCGGCACCGTGTGTGTCTGACAAGGAATAGGGCAGAGATCTGGAGACGGGAAATGAAATCCACCCGGACGGTCATTAGCCAGATCTCCAAAGACCAAATCAACACCATTTAGCTGCTGAAATTTGCTCAGCTGCAGGTCTTGAGTATATCACTGCAATGTCCTCTTTAAATACCCTCTTATCCAGCTGCTTGTTTGTTTGTGCTATTGTGAATTTTAGTTTGATGGAACTTTTTCTTGTACGTATTAGCCTGCCTAGTCTTTTCGAGGCAGCTATATCTCAGACCAGCTGGTTTATTGATTTTTTTTTTTTTGAAGTGGAAAGTGAAGTTGGCGGAGACCGTTGACATACGAGCTCTTAACGCGACGCAGTGAGGAGAGACGGAGTGAGAGAGGATTAAGCTGTCATCCCGCTCCCTCTAATAAGAAGTCCCCATCCAGTCCTCCATCACAAGGGCTGCGTGGCTGCGTTTTGGGAAACAAGAGCTGCAGAAACCCAGCAGACTTCTTTGCTTTTCACCTGACCAGGCAGCCTCAATATTACCCAAGACCAGATGCCAAGCAGAGATCTGAGCTTGTGACAAAAGCTGAACTATGAAGCAATCGCCCATTTATGGCACCTATTGCTAAATATGAGCTCCCACCCACCACAGCCCCCACCCTCCAGACCTCCACTCAGAATTACATACACACAATTTTTTTTTTCCTCGACAAACTGTCTGCAATTCAGTGTTCAAATGCCTCTCATTAAATTCTTTTTGTGTGAACAGAGCGAGATGTTGAAATACTTTATGTCATTGTTAAATAACCTCACTCTTTGTTTCTTGGGTCCCCTGAGCATGGTAGTGGGGACCATTATGTAAACGTAACGACTGGCCAACTGGTCAGAGGATCGTGTTTTCCACCCTCGTAATTGCCCCTGCTTTTCCAGCTCGCGGACCGTGAGCCGGGGCGCTGTCCGTCACGGGGTGCCCATTAGGGCTGGGGTGCGTGCCGGCGCTGGGGGGCAACACCGAAAGCGCACGGAGGAGTAAAATTAACACCTCCGTCTCGGAGGAACGGGGAATTGGGCGCTCTGCAGCGAGTGCCGTTGGACGATAATCCCCAGCAGTTAAAGAGACTCCGCGCAGTCTGCCCAGGAAAACACCACCCCACTCGGCAGGCCCTCCGACACCGTAAGCGCTGGACTCTCCACGCGGCAGGGCTGAGCCTGGCACCCACGTCGGTGCAGAGGTCCAGCTCCTCGCAATGGGGGAACCCCCTGCGTACAACCTGCCCCCTGCTGGACAGGAGCGTCATAGCAGCACTCAATGCTTCACCAACCTTCAGCCCTCAATCTGTGTGCCACTTCCAGGATTGCGCGACGTCAGACCTCTCAGGGAACACGCTCATACCCACACTGCTGCACCTGTAGTAGACTTGGTCAGACAGTGACGTGGCATTGCAGTAAAAAAAACTTCTCTGGGAACAGGAATGTTGCAGGATCAAATCCCTGCTCAGGCTGTGCTATTGTAGACTTCAGAGAGGTACTCAGTGTGGATTCTCGTAGTAAATACATCCAGCTGTATAAATGGATCATGTGTAAGACTGTAAATTGCATAAGGGTGTCTACTAAGTGAAAAGAAATAGTAGCTATTGCTGCTGTTGGGAGCAGGGGTGTCATGCTGCTAATATTCTCGAGGAGTGAAACTGACAGAAAGAGAACACTCCTTAATAGGAATTCTGTACTTTTCCAATAATTACACTGTACGGGTAAGGAGTGTTATTTTAAGCATACGCTAGTTATATTTACATTACGTGATCTTTATGTGTTTCTGTAGTATTTTTTACCACCCAGAATGGCTCACATAAATTCCAGATGGCATCCCTTGTGCGGTCAGTTTTAATGCTGCTCAGTCAAACACCGTTCCGTTTATGAATAATGCTAGCTGGAGCTAGCATTACACTTCTGACACAACCAAGTTACAGGAGTGCTGCTATCATGTCATGCAGGCTGTTCAGTGCAAGGGGAAACTGCTCCCCAGCTAATCCCAAGGCTCTGTGACACTTCCTGTGAAGACCATAATGGGGCTGCCCTGTATGGTGTCTAGTGTCATTATGACATTTCACTACTGTCATACAACAGTCATTACTAAGGATGAGACCTGTCTCAGTGAAGGCCTTCCTTTCCTGGGTTGCATCTGTTAGCCTTTATCTACTGCAAATAGACAAAAAATATGCAACTATGTGTGTGGCTGCATTGGGAGGAGTGGTTGTCATCAATATTTTTCCTCAAACAGAAAAACTGCAGTGAGCATCATCAATATTGGTTGTACAGATGTGAGTTTCATGGCTCCAGAACGCCAAAGGAGCATTTAATGGATTGTCGGTCCTTTTGTGCCCCCTGGAGATGCTGAGTTCAGCGTTTGCTACTAGTCGGTACAGGGGGGCGGGGGCGTTCTGGTGTACTTTTCCACATGTTATCATTGTAAAAACGCATTTTTATTTCATTATCACCACCGTTACTGTCATTGCCAGAACAGTCGAATGTATTTCCTCCTCAGGCGTTCCGGATTGAAGTCGCGTTTTCGCATGAGTCAGCTGGACATGAGCGAAGCTCAGTTTATTCCAGGCAAGGCCGTCGTGTCCAACATTCCAGTCCTTTCAGCTCAGTGAAATTACAGCTGCATTTACCCCAGTGTTAGCCCATTCACTAGCACACCCATCGCTGCCCTGCAGCTCTAATTAGCGCTCCCAGCTATCTGCACGTCTGTGTCGGGGTTTCACTGCTTACCCTACTCCCAACAGTCCAGTCACTTTGTATTATTATATTGAGGAGAGAATAACTGCCAAATAAGTGTAAAAGAGAAAATGCTGTGGTGATTAATCACCCCCTTTTTCAGACACTCAGCTATGATGCGACAGCCACGCTGTGATTCCGAAATGGGGGTTTCTCTGCCCTCAGGCCTTTGTTATGATAAAGCTGAATGCCTTGTATTCCTAAGAGCCTGATTCAGAGTGAGCTTGTAGTCTGTCGGTGCTGAGGAGAGGTGACAGCGGTGTCTGTGAGTCACAATGGCCGTGTCTCGGGCGGGCAGCGGTTTAACCGCCCGGTGGGGCCGCGGCAGTCACGGTCCCGTTCAAAGCCCTATTAGCGTCGGGCGCTGGCGTCCGGCCTGGCGCCCTTTTCCAAATCCCGCCCCGTATTTTCGCTCTCATCCCTCGCCGCGGAAACCTCTTGCAGCTCTTGCCCACTCTGTTCCCCAGAGTAGCACCGATCAGCCAATAGGCCGTATTTAACCACACTCCTCCTTTTCCTTAGGCCTCCTGGATGGCTGCATTTCACTCGCTTTCCCCTCATAACCACAGCATTCCTCCGCTGCGGTAAAGCAAGATATATGTTCCCTTGCATATCAATGGATTGCTCCCATGTGTGTGAGCGTACACATTCAGACTTTATTGTCTGTATTGTGTTAATCATTCCAGTTTGTGCACATATTTTATGGCTGTGATTGCCTGTGCATAGGTACAGTAATATTCTGATGTATGGGTAGGAGGTAGGACATGAGATTGTCAGTGCACAATCTCATGTGCACTGGGATTGACGTCCGCTGTGAAAACCTGCAGACCAGTTTATGCTCTACTGCTGTGCGCTTGTCACCTGTGATTTGGTGGGAAACAGAGCAAATATCCAGGGGGCTGCTCTGGCAGATATCAGGGCCTGTGATTGGCAGTTTCTGGTCCAAGCAAAGGATATAATTTAGCCACATACTGTTAGCTGCAGAGCAATTTTTCGTAAATAATATCACAATTTCACAGACATCCTATTCAGTTAGAGTACGAGGGAGCGCGTTGCATCGCAGATGTGAACAAGATTTATTTTCAGAATTCAACACCCCCCCCCCCCCCCCCCCCCCCCACCCCAAACTCCTGTCAGGGAGCGCTGATCCAAAACACCCGCAATGCCAAGCGTTCCCCCTCGTGTGCTCTTTATGCTCTCCGTGAGCTCGCTCTCCGGTCGGCGCTCGCACTTTCTCAAGAACCCGGAGACCTCTGGCGCAGGAGAGCGCCGGCGGCGCGGAGCGGAGCGCGCTGCGTCCCGTGCTGGAAGGCTCTGTTTGCCTTCCCGCCCCGTCCCCGCCGTCTGATGCGGCATTAATCACGGGACGGCTGCAGTGTTTACGACGCCGCGCCTGTTTATTAATCACTCCCAGCTGCGCCGCTTTCTACTGACACAAAACACCTTCAGGCCATTAGAGCGCCAACGTATGTTCCGGAAACGCTCCTTTTAATCCACAAAGCCACAAATAAAATAGATGGGGGGAGGACATTTTGATGTTAGCTTTAAAAATCTTGCATTCTGAGAGGGTTTCTTTTTTGTTGTTGTTGTTGTTTTTCTTTATAATTATTGTTATTATGACTGTTATTTTAAGCAAACTGCTTCAGATCAGCTTTGAATGTTCATCTCAATTTTGTGAGTGAGTGTCTGGGTTTAATGATGTAGAATGCTTGGCCCTTACGCTAACGCAGTTCCCATAACATAACAGGCTGCCGCTTGATTTGTGCTGAAACGGCTCTCATCGCTTGACAGCCATCACTCCGACATAGACCCTAAAGTGCGCTGGCCTGACTCCACAGGCCACATTCTCACCAGTCACATTCTTTCCAATAACCTACCTGCTCTGTTTGGAGGGGAGTCCGTGTTTGTGGACCGCTGGGTCGTAAATTCCTGTCACCCCATCACTGTCTGTACCTGGCAAATATCTGGATTCACCGTATTACAGGCACACCTCTGAGCTAACAGGTCCAGCTCTCCACTTTCATCTCGTGGCCAGTCTCCCACATTCACTGCCTCTCACTACTTTCATCTCTGTTTCTCTTTATTCCTGCCATTCCCAGAAATGACAGCGTCAGATTTTGAAACATCTACAGTCATCGGCACTTACTTGTGTTTCCTCGTCTTTCGGGTTCTTCTCGGCGAGGACCACACAGTGGGGTGACATGTGAGAAGCGCGTCTATTCTGGGTGGCCCAGTTAAAGAGAGAATGTGGGGTGACAAGACGAGCCTTCAATCTGAAGAATAATGCATGTGGACAGTGTAAAACCAGATTCTCAGATTTTTAAAAAAAACCTGGCAATTCTGAAATGGAATCAAACAGCACTTGAACACTCTGGCATCTTCCACAACTGGAGTTTCACACGCTAACTCACGAGCAACAGGCTCACTAATGCATTCATACACATTACGCAAGAGAGGACAAGACAGATAAATATTTAATACTACTCTTGTTCCAATGTCATTTATTTGGAGAGTATTTTAGTTAATGAACTGTAGGCTGCAAAAGACGAATGTCAGAATAATTATGACCCATCTGATTAGAGTAAGGGTGTTATCAGTGTGCTAGAGTCAGTGGTGTGAAAAAAACTGCTTTTTTAGTAGCTGAAAACTTTAGGAACTATGATATTCTTAAGAATAGTCTTTGGTAATATAACGTTATTGTTATTGAATGTTATTATTTATTGTTTATGATTTTCTATGGTTGAATGTTTTCCTCTGTCAATCAGTTTTCGCCTCTTCTCATGTTCTCCAGATGTTATAGCATTATACTTATTACAGTGCGGTAATACTGAAGTACAATAGATACAATAGTTTTAGTGGTTGTAGGTTATGGTTGTGCATTCTTCGTTTTCAGTATTTTCCTGATCCGGCAGGCTTCTGCTGATTCTGCTGATCTGCTAATTCTCTTCAGGAAATTCTAGATAATGTTTCAGCTGTGACTCTGTCCCTGGATTCGTATGTAATCCCGTGGTACCATGCCAGGGTAATTCCTGAGTCAGGTGCTGCTGAAGGGAATGTGCACCCTGACACTTCAACAAGCAGTCCCGATGCTAGTCTACGCACGGGGATAAGATCAGCAGTAGCATATGACATCATGGGTGAAAACGCAAACGTCATCGCTTGGCTCCGGTTTGCTTCTCTGGAATTCCATAAACGCTTGGTCCCGCAGGCTGTAGGATGGGGCCTGCCTCCAGGCTGGGCTCTCCCTGGACCTGCTCCCTGAAGATACGAGTCATCTTTCATCGAGTTAAACATTGACCACCATGGTCTCACAGCAGTGACACACCATTACACTAAAGACAAATATGGAATAACTGAGCTTTCTGTCAGTTTATCGGCTTAGAGGTGGAACATGGACACGGGTCTGTGAGAAGTGTGGTGCTGCAATTCAGATGTAATTAAATAAGGCCAAGGCTTGGAAGGGAAGGCTTCCCAGGCATTGGAGATGATTTGAAAAACATTAACTTTCATTAATGTAATTGTATTTAAATCGCTTTTCCATTCAACTGTCTCCTTGAAGAGATTAAAAATGGCAAGATGTGTGACAGGGCAAAGTTTTGAAAATAAACAATCACTCTAATATAGTGTCGGCCTTTGGCTTTTTCTCAGAAAAATCTAATGATAAAAAAGATCTCATATTTTTTGTGTTGTCTTTCGCCCCCCACAGCGTGTTTTTTGGGCGCCTCTGGTTTGAGCTTTGACACCAGCGCTCAGTGAGTGAGGCGCCATGGTGCTTGGGAGACCCAGGACTGGGCTGGGATCTCTGCTGCTCCCCACAGGGGAGGTGGCCAGAGGGGGGAAAGGGACCAAAGCAGCCTGGGTCTCTCAGGACCGACTGGGGGGAGGGGTGGCGGTGAGATGCCTTCTCTCTGTGGGGCCAGATTATCACCTTGTAGCATTTAACACATAGTTAACAAAACAAATGGCCCTGAGTGGCCACCTTGTGTGTGTGAGTGTATGTGTGTGAGAGCGAGAGGGGGAGAGAGAGAATTGGAGCTTGGGAGAGACTACTTGTGCAGTAGTTCTGTTCTGCCTAGCAGCGGAGGAGCTGGGCTTCGTCAAAGGCCGGCTCTAACAGAGGGAAGAGATCAGAGGTGTCATCACTCCGGCCGGGACTCGTCACTGCTGTGGCCGGAGAGCCAGGACATTCCAGCACTCATTGAAGAATGGGGCGGCTGGGGACTGTTTATTTTTTTCACCGTCTCTTGTCTTGGCCACCTCTCCTGCTGAGGATCCTCCATCTGTAAACACAGGTCCTCGTCTTCATCCTTTTTCTCGTCAGTCGTTAACAGATGAAAAATCCGAGGTAGTGTTATTTTGAGGATGAAAGAATGAAAAAACACTGTCAAGCCCAATTTCCTTCAGTATTTTATTGCTCCGCAGCTGTATTTTCAGAAGAATGGTACGAAGTACAAAGTTGTAAATCACAGGGACTGAAAATATAAACAGTTTAGTTTTAAAATCCATAAAGTTGCCAGGATATTCCCATAAAATTCATATCACATCAGCTCGATTCCAATCCCTCGGATAATGTATCTGATGTGCGTGTGTTTTTTTCCGTCTTCCTGTTTTGCCAGTGTGATTCATTCTTCTTTTGAGATATGATCAGATGTGGCCAGGAGACATATCTTTAATTAATTAAATACATTTTTTCCCAATACAATAAACGCGTATACTCAGAGGGAATGGTGCATCACTAGTAAATGCGCATATGATTTATTTTCAATTCAGAGTTATATATATAAACATATATGTGTGTGTGTGTGTGTGTGCATATTAAAGCACAAACATCCTCGCATGAAAAAAACACATTTGCAAAACTGCGGGGAGACATTACGAGCGCACAACTGCATTCGCTGTCATCAGAGAAAGAGGCAATTAGTGGGTTTCAGGCAGCTGTGTGTGTCCCTGAGCGGCAGGAGTTCAGGTGGTCTGCTGTCTCCAGTCACACGCCACCCCAACATCCTCAATTACTGTGCCGTGAGTCACGGCGCACACTTGGACTGCAGGGGAGAAGGGTCCCTGATTGAAAAGGCATGACTTCTGCAGGCTTCCCTCTCCTCTGCCCCTCTCTCTCTCCCTCTCCTTCTCTTTTTCTTCTCTCTCTTTCTCCACAGCGCAGGAAATGAGTTTATCCTCAAGTGTGTTCGGCCACTAGCTGTTGATTTAAAGCCTGACAAAGTGAAAACACCGAAATACTGTGCCTATTGCTGGGCTACCATTAGAATTTCATTTTTTTGGGGGGGGTGACACCAGTTCAGTTGCATGCTAACCTGAAGACCCTGTGATATGTCTTATTTCATTTCAGGACTAATACTAACTCGCAGACAAGAATATATAAGAACACTGGCAATGCATTAGATGTGTGGGCATCCCACAGTATAGGGGCCTCAGCACTGATTCTTACCACACAAACCCCTATTGCATCCATAGTCAACTGATAATTATCTGAAACATCAATCAGCTCCTTTGCTGCTGTATCCCATTGTACATCTGGCTTATGGAATACATAAGATGTAAGCATTGTTAGAGAGAATGAAAGGAGATATTGGTTGCCACTACAGTGCTGGTACTATGTACCTTAATCCATAAGAAGAAGTGCTCTGCCTGTGATTGTCCTGTACCTTCACTCGAGGGCTATCCACTTCTCACAGCCCCCTCCTCTCCTTCCAAATGGCTGCTTCTGCAATCCACAAAGAGAGTGGCCCCATTTGGACGTTGTGTCTCTGGCTGTGCATCAGGGACTGGGCTTTTTACCCCTGCATGCATGGGGGTGGGGTCGGGGGGGCTGGGGGGTGTCCTGCGGTGCTGTCCCGGCACCCTCAGCCCCCGGGAGGAGGAAGGTGTAAGGCCAGCTGTGTGCTCTTGTATCGGACCCAGCAAGAGCCCCGTTCTTCCCAGGAGGTGCCCCTGCTCAGAGTTGTGCCTCACCAGATTCACTGCTCCTCAGGGCTGAGAGGAATAACAGCAACAGCACTGCCATTTATATTTTCTGTTCCTGAGTTTCTCTCCAAGGTATTCATGATTTAGGTTAGAATAAATAACTGCTCAGTTTTTTAAGAAGTAATAAAATAATGCATTTGCATATCTTTGCATTAGTCTTGTTGGTTAGCTCCACTGGATAAATCATGCTAATTATTCACTTCACAGGTTTTTGAAGTAACACAGTTTATAGGTCTGAAACTGTCATGTTTATTCTCTGCCAGTATTTTCTGCTTTGTGGGAGAGACAAAATAGAGCAACAAGACTTGTGGCCAACACATATTTGTATACACATTTTCTCACGCGTCAGTAACCTGGTGTGTCTCACTGACAGAAACTGCATGTATTACGAGGGAGGTATAATTACAGTGTTAAGATGCATTTCAGATGTCTTAGTTGTGAGCTCTGTACTGTTTCCATCGGCACTCTGCTGTAAGTCTGACACGTACAGTGGCTTTCCTCTGTCTCTCCGGACAGCCCGGCTCTCTGCTCTATCCAGATTAATTGCCCCTGACACTCGCTCTGCATTCATCTCACCTGACACGAAGCAGACGTGTCTCCTGGAAATGACCATGTTAAACATAATGACTAAGAGTCTTTACAATGCCCATCTCCCATGGTGAACGGACACTGAACAGAGCCAGGGGCCTGTGCGCTAGCATATGGTTGACTGTGCTATATATATGTGTGTAATATATATTCACACACACACACACACACACACACACACACACAAACACTTACAGGAGGCTCCTGCTATTTTCAGTTATGAGATTTATGATTTTGAATATTACCAGGCAGCTCTCCATGTTCCCAGCTTATGCAGAGTGCCATACCAGGCCTCACTCTTTTACATCTATAGCACACATTTATAATAACACAAATTTAGAGAATTATTGCATAAACAGAAATTAATCAGTTGTTCAGTGTGTTATTACATTGTGTTTATGCTAAAAATGGTTGTGTCATGAATAAATCCCCTTTGTCTTTATTTCCATTACATTGGTAGTGTTCTGTAGAGATCTGTAGATCATATTCCCTGTGGATGGCAAGGGTCCCTCTAATCACACACATGTCATGCGTACATCATACGTACATCTCAGCAAGACACATAGCAAGAATGTCTGTGATCATTACGTCAAATTAAGTCCACTGGGCCTTGGCTGGATGATCTAAACTTCAGCCGAATTGTTTTGAAATGCACCCCCTTACAACACCCCCTAACCCCCACACTTCCCCCAAACCTGTGCAGGCATCACTTCACGTGGACACTCCGATCCTCTGGGCAACACTAAAGCACATCAAAAAAAATGAATGATTTGTTTTGCTTGAGAAAAGATTGGAGCTCAGAGAGCGGCCCTTTGGCCCACCCGGTTTACACAACACTGAGAGTTAGTCCAGCTCAATTCACTTAGAAACCGTTTTCATCATTGTGAAAAAATTATTTATGACCCCAACACTGAGACAGGGATAGGTTCAGGCCCTTTTCCATCTGTATGCAATACCAGCATAACGCTATCATCACCTGTTTCCACGGCCTGCACTCACATCTGGCTTGAATTAAAAATCACGCAAGGTGCAATTTTTTTCAGCCTCTTTTTGTGTGTGTGCTTTAGCATTTGGCTCATATTTCTGAAGTAGGCTACAACAACAAATTATGATCTGAGACTTGGAGAAAAGCACTGATTTCAAATGGCAATTTGCTTAAAATTTCAAAACCAGACTCCCGGGAGGTTACCTTATACTAGACACCGGAGTTTAAGAGCTCACTGAGGTTTATTGCCGGGTGGACTGGAGCCTGGACGCTAAGATAATAGGCTTTTAATGCATCAAGCTGGCAATGACCGACCTCACTTGTGCCCTGGTTGTTTTGGTTTGCTCTCTTGTGAAACTCCAAACAGATTTACATAGAGTCACTAATATGATCTGGATGAGTCCAAGGTAGAGTTCTTGTCATAAATTTCAGTAATAAATATTTCTCCTTGCATGGGATGTCTTGAGCAGATTTCCACTGATTTACATCCTCAGTCTTTTCTTCTTTCAAGGGCACGTGGCTTTGTGAGTTAGCCAAATGTAGAGAGGGGGGTTTGATTGCCTTTGGCCCAAGTAGAAAACATGATTAACAAATAGACAACAGTAACAACAGCCAAACTAAGACTGAGGTTCCCTGGTACCTGTGAAAACACTGTAGTCACCTGGTACCTCATGCTAGGTGAGCCGTCCTTGGGGGATGTGACTTCACTTCAGCCCCAACAGCTTGGAATCTATGTGTCCTTTCCTGTTTCTCCCAGGGACGGCAGCCACACAGCTGGTGCTTGCAGGGAACTGCTGTCAGCCCACAATTGTGGGGGATTTTTTAACAGAATACTCCCATGTGCATTTAAGGAAGCTGTAATGTCATGCAATTGGGGCCATATTATTTTTGTATGAATCCCTGAGAGTGATGTAAGAGGAAAGAGGAAACTAGCTAACTCCCAGTCGAGGGAGCAAAGGTTAGATTCAAATTGGCTGAGGCCCAGATTGACTGCAGCTTTCTCTTCTGTTTTATTTTTTCCATGCTTTTGTTCAAAAATGAGTTACACCCACATCAGAAAAGAGGTACACCTCCTGTTGTATATTTTCTTATTAGCTGTAATTTATTAGCACTGAGTAATGGTGCTCAGCAGAGAGTTTCAAATTTCCGCTTTATCAAAAGGAATATCCTGTGAAAGTACCCTCTTTGAGTGGACAGCTTTATTAATGGCTGCAATAGTGACAAATGGATGGATCTGATTTATGCTTTTTAGTATTTATTTTTCTTTCTCTAATGTATATCTGTCTTAGTTGAATTGCCATAATCTCTCAGGGTCAGCTTTACCTCAAAAAGATCGTTTGTCAAAGTACTTAACTTTAGGATGCGTTGTGTATGTGATTCAATTAAAGAAATAACATGCAAAACGAGAATGTGGATGGAAAGGGCATTCCAGCACATATAATTAACTGTATGTATTTACAGTTATAAAGGAATAAATAATGATGAAAAATATACTGCATATGTGGATGACTACAATGCAAAATCTGAGGGTAACGCAGAGTAATTCCCATTTTAAACACTGGTATTAACTACTGTACGCACTGTCAAAAGACTGAACTTTTTGAGGCGACCAGTACTGAACTTTTACAGATAAATGACGCCTCTCAGAGTGAAGTTTTATTTTTTACTGCTGCCAATGCCACTCTTTCGTCATGCCAACAGAAACCGGAGATAACAAAAAAAAAAAGGCAGTGGCCAGCGCAGAATCGGCCCTCCGTTCCAAGCTTTCAGCTTTCGGCTTGATTTACGGCTGCTGTGCTGACGCTACCTGCGCCGACCGACTGAAGCGCAAAAGCAGCTGTGGCCGCGCGTAGCCATCGTTACCGCCACCGCCAGCTGCTTTCATTGAGACGCTCCTCCGTCAGTTTCGGGCATGTATTGTGTCCGAATTAGGCTATGCTCGATGTGACACTAACGTCTACCGAAATACTCATTGTGTTCTAACCTGTACAAAAACAACAAACATACGCCTGTATAATGTACTACTCAGGCATAACTGACACGGCCTCCAGGTTTTTCAACGTCTCACCAAACTGTCTATCCTGCTAAAATGATAACTGATCTGATCCTGTAGAGACATTTAATTACAGTTAACTCATTCTCAGGTGACTCATTAGCCTGGGTGAATTATATTAATGAAATACAATGATTAAGATTTCATAGCTCTACGTCATTGCTCCTATATTCTGGGAGTCTCGAACTAGCCTCAACTGAGCTATCAAGCTGTGACAGTTTCCTGTCTGCATTAACTGGGAAAAACTTCATCCCATGACTTGAGATTTTGAACAACAGTGCTTTTTGCTACAGATGACTTGTTCTCAATTCTGACTTTGGCTGTGGTGAGTGAAAGTATGAAGTGAAGTTCAATAATATTGGGAAATATCTTGCTGGTTGTATGTCCTGTGTGTTAATGGAAAAGTGGAAATGCTGAACCTTGACAAAAAAGAGGAGACGTGTGCATGCATGTGTGTTTGCGAGTGTCTGTGTATCTGTGTACATGTGCACATATACGTGTGTGTTTGCGAGTGTCTGTGTATCTGTGTACATGTGCACACATACGTGTGTGTTTGCGAGTGTCTGTGTATCTGTGTACATGTGCACATATACGTGTGTGTATGCATGGAAGCTGTGTGTTCACAGGATGGTATTGTGATGGGTTGGGTGAAGTAATGGTACACACCGGAGAGAATGGCACCTGGACTCAATCAACATTTGTCCTTAACTCTGACACAGTTAAATGCATTCTTCCCTTTTTTTCCCCTCACAGATGCAGTTGGCAATCACCAAAATGCATATATATTCAGGAAAAAAGTGACACTTGCTTTTGTCTGTATGTCAAAGGTAAGGCCAGATGTTGATTGAATACAGGGATGGATGTCTTCGTCATGGTGATGGCATGTGGCTGTCCTGCCGCAAAGTGTGAGACAGTGCTCTGCATCCCCTTAGGGCGGCACATGCACACCTCTAATGCCCGCTGAACCTCATCCTATAGGATTCAGGTGAGAGTATGTTTTCCTCGAGCCAAGTATTCGGATGAAAATTAGATGAATGTTTCAGGCACTGTCAACCTTGGCCTTGCCTTTTGCTGGCTTACCTTTGTCCATGGTCAGAGTCTATGTCACAATGACACCACTTTATCATGAGTTTAACACAACAACAGTTTTAACAAACTGGCCTGCAAGAAGGCAACCCTACTCATCCTCTCTGAGCTCCTTTAATAGGCTGGTTTCATGTGAGAAATTGTCTGTGTCCACAGGAAGATGGAAACTTCTTTTCCACAAACAAAAGTAATATCAGTTTGTTTCCCGCAAAAAGCTGGGTATGGCGGAAAGTTATGGACTCATGTGTAATTTGTCTTAGTTGGTTACATGACGCAACCATTTCCCCGGGAGAAAACATAACAAACAGCGTATAGATCAGCCGAGCACTCACAGCAGATTAAAGCTCAACTTACTGTGATGTGTGCATGGCTATGTAATACGTTACTGCTGTCAAACATGGCACAACTCCAGAAGATCCTGCTGTCATGTCTAACCATTTAATTAAAGGACAAAACATACTCGTCAACTTCAAAGTTAAACTCACTAGTTTTAAATTACAAGGGATGGTTCCACAAGGATGTAGGTTTATTGCAAAATATTTTTACAGCAATAAAGCCCAGGCTCTTAGGCAGTAGATTGATATCATTAATATTGTCCATATAGATATGAATGTATTTTGTGTCATTTTTGTGCCATTAATTTCTACTGATGTGATGATGTACACATTGCAATTGATTTTTCCACTACCTTTGTGGGAATTATTTTAATGTTGACCATTTACACTGTGTAACCAGCGATGTCCTCCTGATGTCATAGAATATTGATCATGTCCCGCATGATACACACATATCACAATGAAGCTGTGCTCTCTGGGAAAGATATTTATTTAAAGTCTGTTTTATGCCAAATGGAGAGGTATACCTGTTTTTCTTCACCTGTCTGAAAATGTAGAATCCTCAGGAATGAAGCTGGGCTATGTGACTCCCCCTGGAGGGAGAGAGTGGTAATAGTCCTTTCAGTATTAATACATAGGTAGTCAGTTATTCTCTTCATCTCTATTCAGTCATCAGAAACAGAAAAGCTCAGTACTTG
The DNA here is from genome assembly GCF_013368585.1 of Megalops cyprinoides. Taxonomy (NCBI): domain Eukaryota; kingdom Metazoa; phylum Chordata; class Actinopteri; order Elopiformes; family Megalopidae; genus Megalops; species Megalops cyprinoides. The sequence goes on from NC_050595.1 coordinate 26,387,706, forward strand.
TGAGCCAGGGATCATTTTCCTTCATGGCTGGCCAAGAGGAGTTGCTATATCCAAAGATACAGAGGCCACAGTCGCCTTGAAGTTACCAAGCTTTAAATGAGACTTGAATTCCTTTCGATATCTTGTCTGGAAACTGTGAAAGATCCATGCATCACTTTAGGAGAATAAGTCATTGGGAAGACATTCCCATGAATAGATTTAAGTCATTTTACAGACAAATTGGACTCTTTCATCCTATCCTATTGAAAAAATGTTGTATAAATCATCAGAAAGAGCGCAGGGTAATGGTTAGTGTGTAATACATATGAGGCACTGTAAGTGCTCTTTCCAATAAAGAAAAATCGTGGCACATACATATTGGAACTCAAATTCTGCTAGATGTAGGATCACCACTTAACCTTGGACTACTTCCAAGACGCGGTTTAAATCAGCTCGTCCATCATATGTCCTATAAAAGCTTGACCAGTGCTACAGGACGACATTCTTCAATGCAGCAAATACTTCATGTTCCTTATTACACTCACAGTGTCAGTGACTTATCTGTCATTTATTCCTATAATTTAAAAGCATCAATGTGACTTTTAAGCAGAGACAGTAAAAAACACCTCTATTTGCTTCTGTGTATCTAGACAAATGATACAGCAATTTGGCTTCATTCATTTTTGGCACTTCAGAATATGGCAGTTTATAACTACATCAACATATTAAACCATAATGCAGTACTTTAGTGTTTTGTGTAAATGTACATAAACTATAATATGTACTGTATAGCACAGAAAAGTTCTTTAGCTCTGAGTGGCTGATTTTTCAGTATGTGCTGAGTTTCACTGAGAGCACCACTGTCATTGCTGCGACCCAAGATAAACTTGAAATATAGTTGCACTCCAGTATATTAATACTGATAAATGCTCTCTGTGTCACTGGGCTGCTTTGTCTGCCATACCTTCATCTACTTGCCAGGTGGCATGGGTTCAGAAGACATTAATTATTTGCTTGTAGGTCGATAAGGTGAGTTTCAGCCAATCTTAAGTACTTCCATAGTGAGAGAAAAGAGGTCTGTAACCATCATCCTCAGAGTTGCCATATAATGTAATGTAATGAAGGTTCAGATGCTGAAAATGTGTCATAATGAATTAAGAAAGAAACAACACTAGCTTCCAAAACCTGCACAAGAAAAACACTCCAAGCAGCTTTATAGTGTTAATCTTGGACCAAACTAACTACTAACAAGATGTGCAATATCCCAGGGCCACAATTAATCTGACATTCTGAGTAGTTGCCTAAATTTTTTTCGAAGGACACACAGTTGTGGAGGGTTTTTAATGAAACTCTCCACTCCCGTCCTGCAAAGACTGCAGTGCTTGGGAACGCGGTTGCACAACTCTGTAATGTGGGGGATCAGAGCCTCCCTGCAAGGCCCCAGTGCTGCCCAGCCTCCCTCTTATCGCTGTGTTCGTTTCTTTATACACTGTGATTCATCTCGCTCAAACGCGGGCTGCTGTGCGAGAGGAGGCCTGAGCCATGAACCAAAACAATCTCCCAGGATGAAAGGATTAGGTGAAAAGTAAAGAGAAGATCATTCAAAGCAGATGAAAAGAACACGGCACAACCCGCCGACATAAACACAAGCCCATCTTAGAAGGATGCGTTCTCCAACTGTGCCGCGATATTGAGGGAGAGGGGCAGCATGGGGTATGGATGTGCAGACGGGGGGAGGGCATCAGCTCCTGTGTGGCTTAGTTCGCACGTCTAAAAATGTCACCCTGGATAGAGAGGGTCCTGTCCCAACAGCTGGCGTACCCCTCCCCTCCTTCAGTGGTCCTCGTCCAAGCCTATGTCCTTACCCTGGGGTTATGCTTTAACTTCCCGGTCAACCGCTGGTGTTCTCTGTCCTAACACTGCGCTGCAGTGGGATGCACACTTGTCCCCCTTGGGAAAGACCAGCGATGGTTATTGGCAGGGGGATTGTGGGAAAATCCTTTTTCACATTTTGGACAGCAATTGGCAAGGGAGGATTCCAGATGAGGGTGCACACATCTGGACTGCTCCTTGTCATTCGAAGCATGACCGTCTATAATTTCACACACACACAAAGACACACACATGGACCCACACACACACAGACAAAAACAAATGCGCGCGCTCACACACACATACACACACTATTCACAAAACCCCAAAATACATTTACACACACTCATTTTCTGTCACAAGCAGTCCACCCCTTGGTCAGTCTTTTTCAGGAACATGTTTAGATTTCACCAAACTTCAAACTGTTAATCTGCTAGCCACATATGACTGACTGTGGCTTTTTATCGCTAGCATAAAAAGACATGATTCACCAGCATCACATATTCATATTGGCATCTGTCTTTAAAACTCTTCACAGCCACTGACCACAAGGTAGATGACCCAGCATCAAAGACCCCGGGTAAGTGAGACGGAAAATTTGAGTGCAGCAGCACTTACAGGGAATTGAAGACACAAATGAGCCAGATCGCATTCTGGAAATGGGCTTCAGCAGAAGTAAATGGTGAGGCAAAACTGAAATTTGGTGAAATTTCTGCCTCCCAGGTCCGCGTTAGTTGGCTCCTTAACTTACACAGAAAGTAAATCTGTGTTAGCAGCTCACCACGGCAAGCGGTGGAAGACCTCTGCATTCCACTCACAAACTCAACGATACGCGAACAGCGAGAAACTATATAATTCATATTCATATCTTGTCCTGGTTAAAATACCGTACGAAAACCCGTAATAAATCACAGCGCAACTGCCTGCGTCGCTTAAGAGGGAAGCACGCCCGGCGCCTCTCCTGGCTTTACAGCCATCTCCCAGCATCGCCGGGGCTCGCACCAGACGCCTCATTGAGTGAGTAGATTGGGCTTGTTTTTCTTCTTCCAGAGTTACAGCAGCGGTGTCTTCTTCATCCCTGCCGATAGTTAAATATGAATCGCGGCGGAGGGCCTCCGCCAGCCTCACCCGCTCAGATCTCCGGCCAGAGCGGAACAGTAAATTGTGTGACCTCATGAAATACCCGCGCGCCATGTCAGAGCTGAGATAGTCCGGCTGAGAATGGGGGGGGGCTCTGATGCGAAGGCCAGTGCACCGCTTCACACCCCCCCCCAGAGAAATAAACACAAACACAGCCCGTCTTTTGGAAAAAAAAATGTTTTTAATGAAAACAAAAGAAAAAAACTAGTCATTTTTTATATTTTCTTAGTTCTTATTTTTTTCATAGTACATAATTGTATACACATGATAATAAATGGACACCAATGTAGAATCGTTTGCGGTTGTATAAACTGGATCGACTCCATTGTCGATGGACCTGACTAAAACAGGACTTACAGGATAACCATTCTTTGTTCGCAGTTTTTACATTGGTTGAAAGTATCTTTTAAAATATCAGTAAAAGTGATATACAGTGTTAAGTAGTAAAAGAAGAAAAATCACAAAGAATTAGAATACACAGTTAAAACAAACATATCACTTGAGTCTTTTTTAGAAAGGAGAGGGTCAGTGGCCTTCATCAGAACTAAAACAAACATGGATTCGCAAATGCTACGCAATAAGGCAATGATACATGAGGTTTCAGATGATGTGCGCGGTTTTAAATAACCCCCCTTCACAGCCGTACCCCTTCCCCACGCAGTACAATAAGTTAACAGCAGGGGGCGAGGGGGCGGTGGGAGAGAGGTACGGCAGTAGTGTGTGTGTGTGTGTATGTGTGTGTCCATTGAAGGGGGGAGGGGTCAGTAGATCACCTCTCCGAGTGCTTTAGTACGGTTAGTGGAGATGGCCGGTTAGAGGTGCGCACAGCAGGAGAGGAAGCACTCCCCAGGACATCGCGTGCCCTAGGAGTTCTTCTCCAGCAGCTTCATCGTGACTGTCTTCATCTCTGAGTACTCTCTCAGGCCGTACTCGCCCCTGGAAAAGACACGAGGACAGCCAGCCCGTTATTGTTGTTTTATCATTGCCGTTTCAGGAGGAAGGCAGGGCTAAATGCTAAATTGTGTCAGTAATGCTGGAACATTTATGTTTTGTCCCCGGGAAACAACTGAAAACACAAAAAATCCACAGTGCGTACTGAGTCAATCTCTTTGGTGAGTGTGTGTATATTTGTTGTGTACGTGTGCCCATGGGTGTATGTGCGCGTGTGTGTGTGTTCGCATGTATGCGTGTGTGTACGTGTGTGTTTCTGCTACATAGATCTTGGTAAATTTGAAGACATGCAAAAAAAACCCATCCAGATGGCATGTTGCATGTAAAGAGTACAGAATTTCAGCTACAAACTTTCCTCCAGATCCCTTTCACGGCTGAGGGGAACATGTTCCAGTTTATTACCAGTTTGGCTCCCGCTCGCACTCGCTGACACCGAGCCAAACACCGGGTGGGGGGTGGGGTACTTACATCTCTCGCCCGTTTCCAGACATTTTGAATCCTCCGAACGGACACTGAGAGCTCAGGGCATTGTAACAGTTTATCCTATGGAAGACACAAAGCATACATTATCACTCTGTGGGTCCTCTCCCTTCTATTTAGTCCTCTTTATCATTTCTTCCTGCAACGCTGTCTGAGTGCTCTCATTTTAGGGGATGGATCCTTTACACTGGCAAAAATGACACATTCTATTTTGAATGCATGTTTTTATAGTACTAGCACTGTAAGTCTGTCCTTTGAGGACAGACTTCAGAGAAAATAAGGACAATTAATCAAGCAATGAATATAAACTTTTAAATGTCTGTCAAGAGACTAACTTAGGTAGGGAGTATAGCAGCAAGGATAGTGTTTGAATGTCCCATACCAAACAGTGCCGGCCTGCAGGGCAGTGGACAGTGTCATGGCTTTGTTGATGTCATTGGTGAATACACCAGCAGTCAGCCCGTAATCTGAGTTGTTGGCTCTTTCAATCACTTCCTCAATGGTTTTGAACTTCATGATCTGCTGGACTGGGCCAAAGATCTGTAGGAGACAATAAAGAAGTAAAAAAAGATTCAAAAAACAGGAGTATCATTTCATTAGCAACAGCAGTGAGGTCACTTCAACTGTTACATTGTTTGAGGTGTGCTTATTGGTCAGTTTTCAAATCAGGAGCAGTGTTCTCTCACTGCTATTAGCCAATACAGAAGGTTGGTATTATCTTTGAGCCGCTTTCCAGGGCTCACTCTAGTTGCACAAACATACCAATACAGGTGTGTGTGATTCCCAGGTCAGTCAAGTTATTTGTGTACCTCTTCCTTGGAGATGCGCATGTCATCACTGACGTTTGAGAAGACGGTGGGCTCGATGAAGAAACCCTTCAAGCCCAGGGCTTTGCCTCCACACTCCAGCCTGGCTCCCTCATTGATCCCACTCTGGATATACTCCAGCACACGGCTCTGCTGCTCCTGGCTGATCTGGGGTCAGGAAGAGAGAGAGCTGGTTTGCAAGCAGAGAAGGTGAAAAAAACATTTGCATGTAACACCTAAAACCAATCCGGATTACAACTTGGAGTTCTAGCGAAACTATTTATTTTATTACACTACAATTTTATTATTTTATTTTATGGTTTTTATTTTGTTGCTAAATAAACTGATAAAGGTCACAGAAGGCCATTATTTTCTTTGTTTTGGATGGTGATGATCCACAAAGTTAAAGTGTGCACTACATCTTGCCAGATTACTGTATGGACACTTATTTCAAAGAAACACTCCTTCTTCTTCAAGCCATTAGAGAGGTGGCACAAATAGAGTGACCTCCAAATTCCTCCACTGATTCAGTAATTTTTCATTGAGGGATTCGTTACCTGCGGGCCCTGCTCGGTGGTGGGGTCGAAGGGGCTCCCCACCACCCTCCTCTTGGCTCTCTCCACGCTCCTGCGCACAAACTCCTCGTAGATGGGCTCCTCCACATAGATGCGGGAGCCGGCAGTGCAACACTGGCCATTGTTGAAGAAGACACCCTGGTGGGCCTGCTCCACGGCCACATTCACTGAGGAGGATGAGGAGGAGGAAAAGGACTTTACTCAACTGGTCTGCTCACTCACCAACAATTCAGGTAAATGTCATATATGACACATTACCAGCGTCAGCACATTTTGGAGTATAATGCAAAGCAAATAAGTAATATGATTATGTAATGTGAGGAACATAGAGGGCACTCCAGATGTCAGTTAATAATGTGTTTTAAACAGAGAGATTAGGATTAAATCCATATTTCAAAATACTGTATCTTGTTCCTGCACATGGGTGGCTACTTGGACACCAACTTACACAAGTCATTTTTCTTACTCTTAAAGAAAGTCATTTGTCACACAGAGTTAAGCTAGATGCTGTGATCAACATTACACATTGCACAACTGACGTAATTGAGATTTTCACTGCTGCGTTAAATTTCTCTCAGCTTGTTGACATCCGAAACCTGAGAGGCAAGCCCCACCAGTGGCATGCGAGGGGTTAACCCAGTGATTTATGGCGCTCGTCTGATGCTAACAGCTAGGGCAGGTTCCATTTCACTAATTTACAGGCCACAAGGAGCCAGGATCACGGCTGCTGAAAGCATTTGAAAGCACTGATACTCCAATTTGGAAAGCCACTTAGTACTAACATGAGACTCATTCAGCTGGTAGTTTTAGTGGGAACTGTAAAAAGACGCATGCACCCTGTCATAGGTATTGACATTGGCTAATCCATAGGTTGCAAACACATTCACTTCTTTCCAGCTGGAGAAATGCACAAGCTACAGAAAGATTAGCTCTCTCGAATGGACAGTATCAATCCGAGGTGATTGCCTTTATGGAAATATATAACTCTAGAAAACAAGGGTGCCTAGAAGTATTCTTTGAAAAAAGACTGATATTCATCATTTAATACATCACTTTAAATGGGACTTACATGTTACACTCAAAAACTGTTTTCAAATGAGCCCCACAGGTCATTTTGTTAATACAAACAAGCACACGTCAAACCAGTAGCCTTTTCCAGGCTGGTCTGTAAATGCTTAATACATCAACCAAATATTTACCCTGACTTTTTTTTTCATAGACCCAACATGGAGTGCCTTTTGAAACAATCCAGTAACAGCACCAATAGCCTCTGAAAGCACCTGTAAGCTTGTGTAAGACCACCTATTAGCCTTAACAGGAAATGACAAGGAACTAATAAAACCAGGTCTGAGAACTTACAGTCTGCATCTGCAAAAATGATGTTGGGATTCTTTCCCCCGAGCTCCAGCGTTACTCTCTTCAGATTACTCCTTCCAGCTGCTTCTTGGATCAGCTTCCCAACCTGGGAAGGAAACGGAGTTGGGTTTTCACTCACAGAGACGCGGGCCTGCAGTGAACTCCGGCAGCCAGATCAGTAAATCAGTGGGTTGCTGCCATTAAATGACTTTGCAGGTTGGGCAGAGCCACACAGGAGAGAGGCAAGCAGGTCTTCCGAAATTGGAGCATGACAAGCATAAATCCAAATTATCTATTACAATTTCTTCTTTTTTTTGAGGGGGGGGGGGTGTCGGAAGTGAGGGAGGAGTGATATTTCAGCACTGAAAGGTATCAGTGGTTTAATCAAGTACAGGAAGGAGAGACCGCAGGTTGTGTAGGTGGCAACCTTGATTTATGAGTGACTGGCAGAGAGAATGGGAGAGATGTGTTAAAGAGATCAGCCTTGACAAAACAACAAACACCAAAGGGACCAGAGGGAGTGAACTGTTCTCTGATAGGATTCTGACTCTCCCGTGTCATGTGGTGAGGGGAGAAACCTTGCCAATTCAAAGCTGTCCGAACGTCTCACCAAATACAGCAGGGATGTTCTATTAATCAATTCTCTTTTATAATTCACTTCCTTTGAAACGCTGCCCTGACTGTCTGTGCAGGGACACTCTTCACCACATTTTCCCATGTCTCTTTCCAACCTAACCTCGGAGACTTCCAAGGGCGACATATCCAGGCATTATAAAGTACATGGAGTGTCAATACCAATTAAGCATGTGTTAGCATTATTGAGCCTCCCCAGCTGGTTCTGTTTGAGTGTTCTCACATCAGACAGGACATCTCCTTCTTCTTGCCATCGCGCAAGATGCGCTCTCCGAGGGAACCTTGGGATACCAGCGAGCGGCGGTGGTAATCATAAACAAACGCTCGCACGTCTTCCTGTCTCCGCGAAAGAGTCGCTGACACGGAATATTTTCTCCCTCTGTTTTCCAGGAGATAGTGTGGCGAGTGGGGCGGTGGGAGAGGGTGAGGGTTAGGAAAACAACTTGCCCCCCCCCCACTGCAGGCGAGTGGAAACAGAGCAGATTCGCTCCTCACACGGAAGGGCGTTCCAATGCCGGGACAGCCTGCCCCCCCCAAACAATAACGCGGGCCGCATAAATGTGACTTGGGAAATCAACAGGGAGGCCTGCTGAGAACGCTGGGCTGAGTTGTAGAACAGCTGTTGGGTCGGTAAACATTTGTTTGGCATGAATCATCCCCCCTCACACACTCTCCCGTAGCTCGCTTTGATGGTCCTGCGCGCGTATGGGTGACTCAGGCTGAGATCACAGGCCTGCACCCGTTTAACGGGAAAGCGAAACACTCCGGGCCACCTGCCACCTTGCCCGCCACCCCGCGAGTCACAGCCGCGTGCCTCCGAGCGCGATCGTCCCCACCTCCGAGCGAGCCGTCCCTTTCCACTGTCCCCCCTCTAATTTCCGCGAACGCCGATGTGACTCACTGTCTGTGTATTTACACGCTTTCGCTGCGCGAGTTTTGCCCAGCCCCCCCTCTAATTGACTCCAGATTACAGGGAAAACAGCGACAACAGCAGCCCTGGAAAGAAAAGGGGGCCATTTTTGAGGAAGCGTTCTCTCATCGCCTCTGATTAAAAGAGGAAGGCCTTGTGCGCACTGGTAACGTGAGAGGTGACCGCAGAGGGGCCGTGTCATTGCTGTGCGTTTGCTGTCGTTGCAAATCACTCTTGCATGGGCGGTGCCTTCCGGCTAGTCTCCCGCATCACCACACGAGACAGGCATTCCTCTCTATCCTGATGGGAGGCACGGCGTGGCCAACGTTGCATTAGCAAAAAGACCACAGACTCTGTGTGTCGTGCACGCTCTAGACAAGGAAACTCATCCATCTACTAGCTGTGTTTACATGAAAGCCCCATATGAAGAATAAAGTTTGCTTTGGATACGATGTCTCTGTTTTTCCCAGACTGGTAACAGCAATCTACAATGTCCGCAAGTCCGCTGCAGGGTTGGCTCTTGCAGATTACCACACACATACAGCCCTCTGCCAGAGTGCCCCTGCTCCTTGGCTCTCTAACAATCAGAATAAACACATCCTTGGTTCTTGAACTCTTGTACCAGTGCCAGACAGAAACACTGTGCGCTCAGAGAGTCCAGAAGGTAGATTTACAAGGCCACATAATCACATGAAACATGCTAAGTTGCCTGTCTATTAGATAAATAACAACACGATCATTATTTGTAAAAACAATCGCTGTTTATAAAAACCGCCGGGCCTCTCTTGGGACTCCGTCAACTGATGCAAGACGCTGCAGTGTGTATTTCCAACCGCAACAGCCTCCTGGCCCCTATGACTGTTTGCTCTTGATCACTCATGACTCTCTATGCACTTCCTTTTTTAGCTCCCATTTACCCCAAGGCAACGGCACCGGCCAGAGTCTGGCAGGTGGAGTGAGAGTCTGTGCAGCCTGGGTCCTCACTGCACAGGGCTGTGAGGGCTATAAAGCAGAGTGTTTCTGGATGTGGTTGGTGTGTGGGGAGGGGGGGAGAGAGAGGGATCCCCCAACATGGGGGGGGGCTGGGTCGCCTCCTCTGAGGCCAGAGCGTGGGCCTGTGCGAGCGGGAAGCGGGCCGGAGGAAGAGCAGAGCGCGGCGCCGGAGAGGGCCGTTTGCGGTGGCTTTGTAGCTCTGCGCTGCCTCACGCTATTGTTCAGCGGATCCGAAGGGTCCACCTCCGCTTTCAATCCTGCCTGATTCCTGCAGCCACTCTGAAGGCCCTACGCTACAGATTAATACTAAATGAGACAAATAAAGACAGGGTTGCGTGTCTTGGCCCGGTCTGATGTGTGTTACAGCAGGGTGCACACCTCTGCGCCTCCTGGAGTGCAGAATAATGATACAGCTAATGGCTCTTCAAAACTTATTTTACATTTCACCCAGTGGGCTTCTGCCCACATAGCTGCCTCCTGTGGCCTGCACATTGTCCCGCTGCGTCACTTACAACAAAGACGGCGCATCTTCTCTCCTGTTCCGCTGCTCGGAAGAATTACCTCAGTTGATCCTGTAAAAGCCACTTTGTCTATGCCCATGTGCGAAGCTATCGCAGCTCCTGCCGTTGGCCCGAATCCTGGCAAAATATTGACGACTCCCGGTGGAAACCCAGCCTGTCAAAACAATACGAGAGGAAACAAGCTTCAGAGGAGAAGGTTCCGGAGCCAAGCTAAACCACAGGCAGAGAGGGGGAATCGAGGGACCCAGCCCTTCTTCCTGATAGCCAGGGAGTGGGGGGGGGGGGGGTGGACAGTGTGTCATAAAGGAAGAAGGGGAAGAAGAGAGAGAGAGAGAGGGCAAAGGACCGCAGCGGGCAGCCAGAGCGGAGAGGCCGGCGGTTACCTCTTGGACGAGGGCCCCCATGTAGAGGCAGCTGAGCGGGGTCTGCTCGGCCGGCTTGATGACCACGGTGTTGCCGCAGCAGAGCGCGGGGGCCAGCTTCCAGGCAGTCATCAGCAGGGGGAAGTTCCACTGGACGCGCGGGGCAGAGAGGGCAGCACATGATTGGCACGTTGCTGGCACTGGGGGCACGCGCTTGTTTCCTCACAGTCGCTCACCCGTTCGCTTTCTCACACCCCTTCGCTTTCTCACACACTCTCACGCTCGTTTCCTCAGGAAAAAAAGCCCTCTGTCGTATTTAGTGACGATTTCATAGAAATTAGATCGGGATTGACATCCGAGTATGAAACTAAGACATAACAGTGATTATATAACATAGTCATGTGAGTCTAAGTTGCCTGCAATATTAGAGTGCCTACATACAGCAAAATCAATAGTGTTAATTCAAGTGTTCATTTAACTCAGAAAAGTATCTACACTATCACACTTTTACACTGATTTTGTTGTGTACAGTAGCAATACCCTCCCAAAGTTGTCTTTTTTCCCTGAACTAAACCAGAAGACTGAATCTACGCTTTCACACTGCAGCCCTCAGCAGCTCAGTATTGCAGTTGTCCACTCCACCTGCCAGCATCTTTTCCCAAATACACACTGCCTGATAAGCTTCTTAGAGTTTCCGAAACCTCCTCAATGTGTTTCAACAAAGGGAGTTTTAATTCTGTCCCCGATCCGAGACCACCAACACCCCACCCACCGCAGACAACCCCCCCACTCACCCCGGACCCACCCCCACCCCAGCCCTTGTCCCCCACCCACTCTACCCCGCTTCCATGTTGGAGAACTTTGCAGCTGTGAGAGCCGAGAGAGTTGTATTTGTCTTTCGATAGGACCGATTTGAATAGAAAATAAACAGGCAACACACTCACCGGGATGATCTGTCCGCACACACCGATGGGCTCGTTCCTGGTGAATGTAAAATAATCTCCATCTGTGGCACAGGGAGAGAAGGAGAGGGAGAGGGAGAGAAAACAGGATCATTATTATTCAGTGGTCCAGTTGGGTTTGGCAGAGTATGAAAAGAAAATGGGCCACAGACGCAAGTCAAGGGCAGAACACTGATCTACGGCACTTTTGCTCAAAGAGACATCAAAACACTTCTGATACTGTTTGCTCAAACAAATTTTTTTCCCACCGTCCATAATAAAGAAACAAATTGAAAAACACCCCGGCCCTGTGAAAGCTGATCCTGGTCGAAAAAAAAGAAAACACGAGAAATAACAAAACAGGAAATTTGAAGTTGACGACAGATAAGATGATGGATTTAAAAACCGAACGCAAATAAATCAGAGTAAAAACACTAGATACAGAGTGGGAACGTGTGGAGTTGGTTCCTCTCATATGATCGAAGCTGCAGGAGGATGGAATCATGCAGGCCTCAGCTGATTAAACATTCGCTTGGAAAGGTAGCGCTCCCGCCAAAGGCCCTGAGCCAGGACAGCGCTGCACCGCGTCTACCCTGGTGGTCAGATAAGAACATCACCACCATCCCCATATCCTAACAGTGTTGCCAGCCATTGTTTGTTTGCGCTGTAATAACCATGGCCTGGGCGGGCGGGGTGTGGGGGTAACTGAAGTAAAGCACAGATAAACTGAAACAGTTGGCAAGTTTCGGTTGAAGGACATGAAAGAGCCAAGGAACCAAAGTTGACAAGCACTGCGTTTGCTTATTGGTCAGCTGCATTGTACAGGAGGGCATAGATCCATTAACTACTATTGGTCTAATATTATAAAAAGTACATTTTAATATTGCTGCCTGCTGGCATGTCCTATTTACCATTGTCTAGTGCAGCATATCTTTAAGGGGAGGAGACATTAAACCTGGACAGTGCAGGAATGCAAAATGGACAGAACATGCCAGATGCCCACCAGATCCCATCTGGCCCTCATGTGGGCCCCTGAGTGCCTTCCCCCCCGTCTCCCCTCCCCCCCAAAACCCCCGTTAACGGCTGCTTTGTGACATCAGAGGCGAGTTGCTTCGGCCTCCGGGCTCCCCGTTGCGCTCCTTTCAAACAGCTAAATTAGCCAGAACAGTCCTCCCCCCCCCAAACCCCCCGCCGGCCCAGTCACTGTGCTCCACCGGTGGCAGTCTCAACAGGAGGGTGGCCATTAGCACTCAGATTTATAACTGGTCAGGGACTGCATCTGTTTACTCTCAGAGCACCTCTGCCCTCGCAACAGCTCCCTTCCATTTCACTGCTCCCTCAAAGCTCCTCCTACTCTTCCCCACAGCTCCACCCACTCTTCCTTTACAACTCCGCCCACTCTGCCACTGCATCTCCACTCTACCCGCATAGGCCCACCTGCTGTACCCGCAGATCTTCACCCACTCTTCCATCCCTGACCCTAAAGTGATACAAACCCCTATAACCATGTGGTATTTACGGTTGCATGCATTCCATAATTTCTCATCACACATATAAAGCAAATTTAGTAAATTAGCCAGCAAGCTAATCAATTTATCAGATAATGCAGCAGAGCTCAGAAGATCCAATGAACCTGCTACAGAAGGACTCAAGTCCCTTAATTAGGGATGGTAGGGGTAATGGTTTGTAACCTGCATCAGACCTGCTACGCTAGCTAACAAGCAGCTTTTGGAGATTCCTTTGCTCATCCTTTACACTCATGAGTATGTTTTTTTAACTACCTCACAAGCAGTATACCTAGCATAGCAGTACAAAACCCAAAGGCTCCTTGAAACTCCCTCCTCCCTCCTTTACTGGATACCAGTTCTGCAGGGAGACCACTATCCCCTCTTCAGCATTCGAGAGGAGGCCCAAACGTACCCATTGGAATGGTTAAGCCATGGATCTTGTCCGCCCATCCCGCAAAGTATCTGAGTGTCTTTATGGTTCCCTGCAGGTCCACGTAGAAGGTCTGGAGGAAAGGTTTCCCACTGTCCAGGGACTCCAGCGTCTGAAAGGAAAAGGTGTGTAAATGAGCGGGACAGGGAGCAGGAGAGCAGTAAAAAAAACACGTGAAGGGTCTGGATTACTCATGGGATGACTGATACCCTAGATGTATCAGGAACATCTGGATCTCCACGTACTCTGACATGTCTAATTTTATGTTGCTGAAGCAACGGTCAGTTTATATCCTGTCCTGGAGGAAATCCGATACCCTGACAGCACCATGGTAGACTACGCACCGAAGACGCACATCCTTGAGTCCATCTCTGAGGGGGGATTAGGCCTTTATCAAGTGCCATCAGAACCACCTGGGTCCAGACAGATGGTAATTCCTCAGTCCAGTAATTCATCCTCATGTTAGTTTTAATTTGGGGAAAAAAAAGGTTTCAGTGTTTTTTTTTCTCTTTACACCGTGTTTGAAATGTTGAAGTCATTATGCTTTTGTTTTGACTCATTTCTCTGTTTAGATTTATTGGGAGCATGTGTCTGCATCCGTAATAATACAAAGGAGCAGGATGAGAGTGCTTCATGCAACATCGACCATAGCGCAGCCCCCTTTTCAATTTTGTGTCTGAGCTGTTATTTCTGCCTTTCTTACTACAGTCAGCCCATGTGTTAAGCGCACCCGTTTTCAAATGTCAACAGATCTTTCATCTCAAATTAAAAGACAACGCTCAGACAAAGAGCTGGCCTCCGACCCTTTGCACTTGGCGTCTAGAGCAATCTACGCACAGCGGTTCAACATGGTTCAAAAACAGGGAACGTTTGTGGCAACACTGCTGCCGTAGAGCGATATTCTTTGAAGTCTGAAGGGGTCCGAGTAAGGCCAAAAGGATATGGGAGAGGCTGTCGCCAGACACTCCCTTATTATAACAACTCCATCATGCTGAGCACACAGTGCTGAGATAGAGCAGTCTGAGAGGAGTGGTGGATGTGGGCCTGGAGGACACTCACCGCAAGGTAGGCGCAGTCCCTCTCCACCAGGTCGGCCAGTTTGGACAGCAGCCTCCCGCGCTCCGAGGCATCCATCCTCCTCCACACCGAGCCCAGGGAGAAGGCCAGGCGTGCCGCCTGGACGGCCTTGTCCACGTCCGCCTGGATTGGGGGGGGGGGGGGGGGGGTGCGCAAGGAAAGAGACAGGAAGGGGGAGAGTCGTTAAGAGAGAATGAATTAGAATGAAAGAACATCTCCACACCGTTACTCTATGGCCATGAGTCAGTTCACCACAGCAGCTCAAAGGCAGTCTGATTCGAGAGGATCCCTGAGAGAGAAAGAGAGAGAGGGCCTCTCTCCAGCACAGCTCTTTGGTGCCTCCCGAGCGCTTTCCAATTTGTGTCCGTCCGCGCTGATTTTCCGCAGAGAGGTGCAGACCGCGGCCGTGGGGGCGAGACAGCGGGCCTGCCCGACCGCATCAGACTGCGGGCCCGCCCGACCGCATCAGACTAAACTCGACTGCTTGTTTGCCCCGCTACTTTTTGGCCACTCGCTCGCACTTGGACACCAGTGGAGGGGAGGGCGCCAGGCGGGAGGCTGCGAGAAACACGTGTGGCATTCCACAGCAGAAACCCTAGAACACCGCTGTCTCACAAACACCCAGTCATGTGGGAACAGCGTAGGCAAACGCAGCCTCTGGGGGAGCCATGGGCTTACTCTTACAAGAGGAGGCCACCAAAACTTGTACATTATTTATTTGCCTTGCAGATTACCTTATGTAAGGCATATTAGGGTACATAACATAAATTATACATAACCCATTCATACACTGCTACTACATACAAACAGGACATTTGCTGATTTACTGAACATTTACAGTTTTGTAGGGTAACTCACTCACGTGTAGACTGCCCCGCTCAGGATCCAAACCAGTGAACTTCCATGAAGTCTCCTACCCTAACCAATTCACCAAATTACTAAAATCCCAAATTGTGTTTTAACCATTTTTGTCTTACCTTCTCTGCCTCCTGAACTTCGCAGATCTTCTCTCCATTGGCGGGGTTGTAAACGGGGAAGGTCTTTCCGCTCACTGAATTTTGCCACTCGTTATTGATGAAGATCTGAAAAAGGGAAAAAAAATCGACACGGATTTCAGTAGGAGCTGCACAGAGGCCTTAGGAGCGAAAGGGAATTTCAGTCCACAAGATGTTCACATTCAACCGCTCATTCAGCAATTTTTCATGTTCACAAGTGCCATGCCAATAAACTGTCCAATAAGAGGCTAATCTGACATTTGCTTTTCCAACCTTCTAAAAACAAGCATGAAATCTAAACAACTCAGCAGAACAGATGCAATTAATAGTCTTAATTCTCCCTCCCGACTGCCCCACCCAAAACATTTTGGAGATACGCATACCACTGCGCAAAGCTGGGCACAAAATAAAATTTAAAGGGATCAATTTGCATGTTCGTTCTTCTGCGGCGGCCATGAAAATGAATCATTAAAACAAAAATTTGGTCTGACATCCCAGACACGTTTTTTCTAGTGTGCGGTCACATATGCTTAATTGGCTGTGTTTATTTAGTTTCTTCTCAACGCCCTTCATCATGGAAATTTGAGCGGCCTCGAGAGAGACAGGAGGAGGAGAGAGAGAGAAAGAGAGAGAGCAAGCATTGGAGAGGAACAGGGATAGGGGAGAAAGAAGAACGAGAGAGAATGGTTCTTTGTATTTATTCCCTGCATCAGTCAATAACAAATTGGGCCTTTTCACTGGCTTGTAAATACTCATATAACTCCCCCAACATGCAGACAACTAGAATGAGAGTTGACCAAGAGTTGACTTGGGGCTTTGACTGGGGGTCAAACTGAGATGGCAAATAAATATGGAAGGTTCTTCTTTTTTGCTTGACTGAATAGCACTTTCTTTTCAAATTAATTGGTTATTTTAATTAAATCCAGGGAACAGTGTTATTGTAATTTGGCTATCGCAGTCCTGCAGGAATATGAGCCACAATCCGCTCGGGCAACACAGGTGTTGCCCACACAGATGCCGCGGGAATCCGGGCTGGGATTCCTGGCTGTGTCTGCAGTGCTCTCAGGGGTGTCCTCCACTAGCTAGACAAAGAGGTGGGAGGGGGGGGCAAGGAGATAAATCCCAATCAGACACAAGACGCCCCCCCCCCCCACACACACACACAGACAGACACACGTTTCACAACATCACCACCCTTTTACGAGACCCTAAAACACGTGCCGTACTTGGGTTCTGCCATGTGTTAAAGCAAGCTGTCCGTTTAACGGGTCGCCTTGGATTTCAAATTCTGAAAGTTTCCCAAGTGCGATAAACACCACAAGAGGAAGTGGAAAAAATGCACAAAATATCACAAAACATGTGGCGGGTGATGGAACAGAGGAGGCAGAGAATGTATCTTTATTTAACAACTATCTTGAATCTGTTTAGCATGATTGAAAAGTCAGCCGTCTTGAATGCAACCCATGGGACCTGAATCCTTTTACATGATTGGATCTAATGTGACAGCACTCACGTGCAATCCACTTTAAATCACTTTACTTAAATGAAAAAACACAACTGGTTTTAACCCTGATCTGTTGGTTATCGCTGAATTGTAATGCAAACCAAACTCTATAAGAATAAGAATTCAAATTAATTACTGTGAACTGAGGAAAGGTGCCGGAATGCTGCAACATTATATATAAATGGGCAGTAATTGGTGATCCTTCATAAAAATCCGCAAGCTTGTCAATCATGATCAGGGTTCAGCCAACTTATCTATTTAAAGGTAAAATCTTTATATCTCTAATCTCTACCACTGCAAAAATATATTCGCATCACACAAATGCACTCCTCTTTGTAGGACCAATATCATCCCTCGTGTCTGATATTCTTCCTCACTTCCTGAAAAAAATAAAGTGTGACGTGATGTATCAAACACTTTATGTTAGAGTGGCGTAAACGGTTTGTGGATGTGGTCGCTCTGGACAGTTTTGGTTGTGTGGACTTCAGTCGCTGAGGCCGTCTGATGGATGGAGTGCAAGGAACACGTCTGCCTCTCTTAAGCCCTTTTACATACACATTCGTTCATCCAGCCATTTTATTTGCGGAGGAACAAAGACGCACCGAAGCGGGGTTTGAGCACTCCCTCCGCCCCTCTGATCCTCACTGACTCTTCCGCATATTTACGAACATAAACTTAACGGTTTAAGTACAATTTAATTGGCAGTAAACTGCGGAGCATTCACTTGAAAGCAGGTATAAAATACAGGTTCATTTGGAAATGATTCAAGGCTCGCCCCCGCCGCCCTGCACCACCCCCCCCCCCCCCCCTTGCCTCTCTCCTCCAGTTGGCCGGTTTACAAGGAAAACCCTCACGCGTAAATTATTCACCTCTGAAAGTTTTAGGTGTTCTGTACCAGCCGGTGCCACTCC
Source organism: Megalops cyprinoides (assembly GCF_013368585.1). Lineage (NCBI taxonomy): Eukaryota > Metazoa > Chordata > Actinopteri > Elopiformes > Megalopidae > Megalops > Megalops cyprinoides. Next base: position 26,405,650 of record NC_050595.1, read on the forward strand.
ACAGGCATTCATACCGCACGGAGATGGATTCCACACCAATTAATCTGCGTCAGTCTGGCTGCTTCCCACCGCCCGGCAGATAGAGGCAGCCCGTTACGGTGCTCTCTCTCCCTCCCAGCCCGGCCAGATCGGCTTTCTCAGGCGCTGTGCTCCGAGGGCTGCCTTTAATCTGACTCTCATTAAGGGCACTTCATAAAAGTGTCAGTGGCTGCGACAACTGAAGACCCGCTACAAAAACAGAAAGCCCTATAGAGCGCGGAATTAGTTTTTAAATTTATAGGGGCCACTGTAGTGGAACGCCTTAAATCAGGGCAGCCCCCCGCCGGCCCCCTTTGACAGTCTGAGTGAGAATGCAGTCCGGGGGTAGCTTTTCTGCTCCGCGCAACCCCGCTCAGACGACACCGCCCAAACAAGAGACGGTAACGCGGGGAGAACCGCCGGCTGAACCCCCATCTAAATCACGGCCAGAAAAGGACAACCATCAGCCACTGCTTTGTCCGGCCTCCGCTCTGCTGAAAGGGCTATTAACTTTTGTTTTGCTCCATTCAGAAAGTTGATTAAGACGACAAGGCCGCGCAGTAAATCAGCCCTCAATGTTTTCTAAAATGATTTTTTTTGTACTTTATAAGAAAAAGAAGATGAAACGAGAGGTGCAAAAGTGCAGAGTATCAAATGGGCCGACTAAGCACCCCCACCCCCCCTCACCATCTCCTCAACCATCCTCACCCCATACACAGGGAGAAAAAGCTAACAGGCGACAGCTTGATGGCATAAATCTTGCATTTATATGGCTTATGCCCAATTGGAATTCCACACTAAAACCCTCCGCGGTGAGAATCGTTGTCGTACCTCAGAGATTGAGTTCTAAAGTGTACCTGGAGACTGTCAGTGACGCATGTCATGCTGATCCTTAAATCCTTAAAGAAAGTTCTGTCTTTCTGTGTTCGCATTCAAAAGTGTTAGAACCAAAATAACATTTGCCACATAAATGCACATACAGATACAGTGGGGGGAAAAAAATCACATGAAAAACATAACGGCTCTATTTCCATTTGCGCCAAAGTGCTCACAGCTGTCCGACTTCCAGCTGTTTTGTAAACACAGAGGCCACTATGTTGTCACGACATCCTATCCTCCCTCAGTAACACAGTACCCAGGGGAGCTGGACAGTCTGCGGATAGGTGAAGCCTTTCTGAATAAATGCCATGGCAACTGCAAACATTTAGAGAGACCATTTGTTCTGTGAATATCAATATGTAATTCATGCTGACAGAACTAGGATGTTGGACTAATAAGTTGATGAGTCCCGGCTATTATAAACCATGGCTTTTGCCAGGAATAAGAGTAGAAATGTATACTAAATGTCTCCGAAAAATACAACGCTGTCATTTTTTTGTCCCTGTTAAACAGACAGGCTTGTCTATTCACATCTCTGAAACTATAAAACAAAGTATCCCTTTCTCCGGCACAGGAAGAGGAAGGTTAACATCTACACAAGTCCCACAAGATCACGCAGGCACTCGCCGCACATTGAAAAATGAACCAGAATGTTCTCTCGGTTCCGCAGATTCACCGAGCATTCACCAGAGGTCCATTCGTCATCTGCCAGTCCACTGTCTCTGGAGGACCTTTACATCTGCACAGAGCCAGGGAGGGCAGGAGATGCCAAAGCACTGACTGAGGCCGGAGCAACATCTGTTTGGCCGCCAGGGCCTACTCATGGCTGACACACGGTAGTTAAGGAACACTTAACGGCGGTCATTTCGTGTCACTTTCTTTGAGGGCATGCAAAAAAAAAAAAAATCCCTCATTTTTTGGACGGGGGGGCTAAGATTCCAAGCCCTCTGCACCTGGGCCCATGTCTGCACAGGAAGTTTCATATTATGTCCTATCTCAGGAAGCTGTTCCTGGAAACGCTTCAGTACAATTCTAATTACTATCGTAATGGGCATGGGGAAGATGAGCGATACAGGTCCCAGCTACCTCTTTTATTCTGTCTCATACCTCTCACAATGAGCCTGATGCATCAGAGCTCATCGTAGTGCCACGTCCAGTGGATATGTCACCCTGGTCCACCTCTCCAGACTTTTCTCTCCCTGCAGGTTTCTTAGGCTGCAGTTTTTCTGACCCTGGCCCTAGGGGGCGCACTCTGTCTGTGGTTTCAGGCTGAGCTCTTAATTAGTTGGGCTTGATCGAGCTGTTAACTAAACACTGGTCTCAGCTGGACATCACTGGACAGGCATGTGCAGTTCAGTCGATGTGTGTGTGAACAGTACGGTTAATAAGAACCTGTTTCTAGTCATTTTTGCTGCTCTACACAAACAATTGGGCTCATATCAATTAGTATTTCATCTGACTGAATCAGTTTCACTAGTGATATTGCATTTTAGGACTTGGAAGCAATTAGGCTTCTTGGAGACAGCTCTCAAGACATTATGTAAAGGGCCAAATGCTAAGAAAAATATGCTGAAACATCACTGACAACACATTGCTCTCTACAGTGCCTTAGAGATGATTATTGCCAGATGATACCAAACCCATATCAGTAATTAGTCAACAGCTCCATCAAGCCTAATTTATAACAACAGAACAAAAGCTAACACAGTGTGCCCCCAGGTCCTGCATTAGGAAACACTGCTGCGTTGGCCTCGTGTATCTGTGCTGGGAGAGAGTGAGAAAGCTGAAAGTGTCACTCCTCACATTCATTTTAAAAAGACATGAGAGAGAGAGAAAAGGCCGCCTTGGAACGGACGACCCCTGTCCGAGCACTTCCAAGTACTCAGGCTTTACAAGTGCGGCTTTCGAATGACACGTCCATTGGAAAGACAGAGCTTGGTCCCTTCTCCCAACAAACAGGAACAAACTGTACCGGAGTCTCTTACAAACTCATACAAATGTATGACACCAGCTCTGGGCCAACTGCTCCTCCTGCACAAAAAAAACAACACATTTTCCCATGGAAAGCAACCGTTAAGAGATACATCTACTGAGGCCTGTGAGGTTCCTCCGTGAAAACAGCGAGACCAACAACGCTTCGCCTCATCATTTTTCCAAGTCACCAGAGTACTGACATATCACAGGGGCTCCCTGACACATACAGTAGCCGCTCTCCCTACGAGAGGCAGAAGGAAGAGGATGAGGAGGAGGCTCATCGCCGGCTGCTCAGTCTGCTCAGAAGGTGGACGGAGTGTTTGAGTAAATGCGTGCCCTGTCCCCTCCGCAGAGCGGAATCCCGGGGAGGGGTGCTGCCTTTTGCTGGCGCGCCCCGGCACAGCAAGCCGAGTGTTTGTTTTCTCTGCTCGGTGGAGTGAAGCGCGTCCGAGGGGAAGTGGGACAAACGCCGTCCCGGTGTGTCATTGTCGCTAAAGATCAGGGGATTAGCAGGTTAATTAGCCTGGCTAATCGGGGGATCTCTGGAGCGGAGGGGGCCCTAAAGACTCGCACTGCGAGGATCTCCTTTCAGGAAGATACCTGGAGATAATCAGATTTATAGAGGTAGTCTACAGCATAGGGCTCACTGCAGGAACTGACTTAGTGTGTGTGTGTGTGTACATTCAACATTAAATCAAATCAAACATTAAATCAAATCAAACATTAAATCATTTCTTACATATTCCCTCACTTTCACTTATTTGACATACACTTTACTTTTTACAGTAAGAGCTTGCTCATATTCCATTGGCAAAACTATTTTTTTTGTGCACGACTCACAAAGAAATTTCCGTTGATTTCAATCCAGAACTTTAATCAAACCGTTAGTCACTCTTAGTTTCTTAAGATCAAGATCGGCATTTTGAAATGCAAAGGAAATTGCCTAATATGTATAATATGTGGAATACTGAGTAAAAAAATAAGCAGAAAGAATAAACATCAAGTGGAAGTCTGAGTAAGAATCCCAGCCACAGTGATGATTTGGTTCCAGAGGAAAAACCTTCCAGCTAGCATCAAACACAACCTCCATAATTTCTTTTCTTTATTTTACACTCCAAAAACAGATTACTTCAGACTGAAACACAAACAAAAGGAACATAATTTATGACTTGCGATAAATTGCATTCACGCCAGTGAGGGTTAGGATACTTTGCTTCCAAATGCACTGGTGTGACTGCTACTCCAGGGGTCTCAAAGTGTGTGTGTGAGTGTGGGAGAGAAAGAGAGTGAGTGTGTGTGGGACAGAAAAGGAGAAAATGAATGTGTGTATGTGTTACTGGGAGGGTAAGTATTAATGTGTATAAGTGTGTGTGAACAGTTCACACAAGAGCCTGAGGACTGATGATTTAATCGAGGGCTCTTTTCTCTGTCCCTTCTCTTTCCCTCCTCTTCTCTTTTTCCCTCCTTCCCTCCTCTCTCTCTCTCTCTTTCCCTCCCTTTCTCTCTCTCTCTGTCTTGCTCTCTCCCCCCTCTCTCTCCCTCCCTCCCTCTATCCCCCCCCCCCCCCCCCCCAATGACTGTCTTGCTCTCTCTCCCTCTCCTTCTATCCCTCTCTCTCTCCATAGGGTGTGATAAATCACCCAGCTCTCAGTATCCCCTTCCTTGGGTGCTGTTTGATCTGGACCGCAGTGAGAGCCCGGGTTTGAAGTGAAGAACTCCAGATCCGTGCAGGTCAGGCTCTCGCCAGGCAGGGCCAGTGACCCACACAGTGGGGCGGAACCATATATTACACTGCGGTGGATGGCACAGAGCCATGGGGAGCTGCTCAGCTCCGTCTGTGCTATCTCAATCAGCGACGGTTTGATGGTGCCCTTCTCTCATTCATTTCAACCTGCCTGGACTCTTCTTTCCCCTCACAGACTGGCTGACAAAAAAATCTTCACGGCAACCGACAGGCTTATTTACTCTTTTCCTTTGGCAAGGTAAAAATAGGCGTGATGAAGCTGAGCGCACACATGCATGCACAGATGAACAAGCAGGCAGGTGTGAGATTGCCTGTTGGGAAAGTCTGACGGCTGACTGCCAGTGGCAAGGAGATGGCACACATTGCAAACATCACCGGCAACACGAGTCTTCTTACTTTTCGCTCGAAGTTAACACAGTTGAATATTAAACCCTTTCGATTTACAGCCCAGATTCCTTCCCAAATTGCTGGTTTGGGGTGACTTCATCTTGCAGCCTGTATCATCTTATCAGTTAACTCGAGGGGAGTAGTGCTACAGTTCTTGGGAGTTAATATTAACCTGAGGCAGTGACTGCCAATGTGCCATGGATGAAATAGGGATATGTTTGAAAAAATATCATCTATGAGTGATCTTAAAGACCATATATATTCATTTTTGTGAATTAAACACCTAACAACAGTTATACCAGAACAGCTGCTTGCAAAAAAATCCCCTAATCCTTGTTGTTCTCAACTCAATGAAGGAAATCCTTGTCAACGCTCGATTTGCAGGCAAGGATTTATTGTTTTTGGTGTCTGGCTTAATGGCACATAATCACTGAACGGTGCTACAAACTATCCCACCTAAAGAAAGGATTCACTAAAACCCCCAAGAACAGCTGAAAGCTAGGTCTGTATTAATTACCCTTAACACATGGAGTATTAGAACCTGCAGTCTTTTCTCCTCTCTTCTCAGCTAAAAAAGTGAAAAACATCAATAAACACCCATCGGTGGTGGGAAATTTATGGCTTCCTCAGTGGTGCTATCAGCCCTGCGGACGCAGCTCCCAGCCTGGGATCTCCTCAAGCTGTGACTCTCCTCTCCTGAGGCCAGTCAAACGCAACGTTTTTATTCCAGGTTCAGTGGTCTGAGCTCTCCCTAAACAGCATTTAAGACAAACAGCTGGGGAGGGGGTTGGGGCAGGGGAGATGGGGGGGGGGGGACAACAAAGAACTCCCTCTGTCCACTGCTCTGACCAAAGACAGAAGAGCACGGAGATGTCAAACACAAAAGCTGGTCATCTGCACCCTAGACTGCGGTGATTGCGCACAATTGAGGGCACGAGGGCTGGCTCCATTCAGACAGAGACGAAATTCATGCAGCGAGCAGCTTTCACTGGACGGCTCCAGAGAGGGGGGGGCCAGGGAAATCAGAGAGACTAACGTTCACGCCGATAATGGCTCTATCTCACACCTGCCCATCACGCTCCGGGTTTCACTAACTCTGCAAACATGCCAAGTGATAACCCCACACTGCAGGGGAAACTGATGCCTGTTTCAGCCATTCTTTTAGTCAGCACACCAAAACAAAAGAGACATGAACCTATAACTGAAAATGCAGGCTCTGTTGCTATTTAGCAGAGTATGTCTGTTCACACGTTCTATTGCTTAGCCAACACGGCAGTGGCAAGACCAGGTTTGTAACTGCTAAGCTTCTGGCTGCAAAAATGAACCGCATACACTTAGCTTTCGGGTCAGATGGTTCATGCCATTTACTGACTCCCACTGAAATGAACCAAAGGCACTCCTTGCAGACGGGCACACATGCACTGGCCTTCCTGAGAGAGAGCTCCTGGCACTACCTGCCATCCCTGTTCGCCCTGCCGGGCACCAGAGAGGGGAGAGCAGGAGCTAGCATCAGGGCTACTTGAGCTGCCCATAAATCACCAGCCCCCTACCCCCCCCCCCCCACCTCCACCCCCCCCCCCCACACACACACACACACAGAAGATTGCCCAAATTCCTGGGGGTTAATTCACCAAGTCCTGCGCTCCCAAACGTCTTGGGCACCCGAATCCCCTTTATTTTGTGCCTTCATTTTGAATCAGAATGTTTCTGTCTCGCAGGAAGCCAAACTGAAGACAGGGTTATGCATGTAAAGCAAGCATTCAAAACCTTGCTTTTTACTTTTCATTTACAGTTATTTCGGTTATTTCAATGGGGTGGGTATTTCCCCACTTCCTCTACATGCAGATTTGGAGTTTGCCTCAGTGCTGTGGCCTTTGGTCCGAGACCTGTGAGGAAAATGCTAAAGAAGTGCGATTGCCCAACACACACCATACTGCACTGTCATCTAGCCATCCTGCACAATAGTGCCCTTTAGTCTAAGTGCAGTGAGATAAACGCTACTGAACTGCAAAAGAACCTTTGAGAACCTTTGGCAGCTATGTTAACACTTGTAAGGGTCAGCTCCTTAGTGTGTGAGGACCTTTCATTTACTAACATGAAAATAATCCATTTAAAAGATTTTACGGGGTAAAACAAACACCCATAAGTATATTCTTGCAGTGTGTTAATAAATAATCATACAATTAATAGCATGTTACATATGTTTATATATACCGTAATATGTTATGCAACTATATTCTTTCATAACACTCTAACACACTGATTCTAGTTCATTTTTCTCTCTTACGGCTTGACTCTGGCTCTCTGTCTTCTAAATTTGACTGCCGAGCCCACCAGTTCAAATTATTGTTACTGCAATTTGTAGCCTGTGCAGATGCGTGATCACGCACCATGTACTTTCAACTCAGAAGTACAAATTTGCTAACTGTGTGAGTCAGTCCGTTTTAAATACACACAATATGTCGATACTCACTAAGTTAGTTTAAATTCGTTTTTTGTTTTTTAAAATGAGGTTATATTACTGAGGTTAGAATTTTTTTATGTTATGAAACACTCAATAATGCACGTGTATGTACATAACCTGAGCATGATCTAAGGGTCACTTGTACTCCAGCAGGGAAAAGCCTGTAACGAGCCTGTGGACTTTTCAGCAGAGCTGCAAACTTAATTAGAAGCGTGATAAATCAATCACAATAAAATCAGCTACCAAATTAGGGGAGTTTACAGCGGCCTTTTATGGAGTGTTAAAATTTCTCTTAAGCAGTAAAACAAGCGAAGTCCTCGATAAACAGCACCACCATAGCTTGTCTTAGAACAAACATGAAATAATAAACGGCGCGGACAAAAGAACATGACTTCATACGAAGGAGTTGCAACATTCACTTTAGTATGCACCTTATGGATGACACCTGCCCAAACCTTTGCGCTGTAATGGCTTTAAATTCAGGCGGATAGCCTACACGGTAAATCTTTGGTTTACGGACGTTCCGCTGCATCCAACGTCAATCAGCATTTTGGAATGTCATTAAATTTTATTCGATTTTGTTTTTATTTAAAGAACGATACGTTTCCAACTTAGATGAAGAAATACTGATGGTTTATGGTTTAAAAACATATTATTAAACCTAAAATCGTGATACAGTAGTATATGATAAATGGAAACAGGAAAACGCATAGACTGTCTATCAGCAGAGCACTAGGATAATGAGCGAAATACCATCTATGGGATGGAACGAATGATAACGGAACACCCTTGCACAACACGAGCCTTAAGTTTTATATAAGTTATTCTGAAGATTGCTTACTTATATTTATGGCCTTTGATGGCTTTGATGTACAGTAAAATGCATCAGATGGCTTTGATGTACAATAAAATGCATCAATGATTAAGACATTTTGCTGATATCGTTCTAATTGGCGACGACAATGATATATAAAATTGGTATTAATTTCTTATTCAGTTCGTACACATTGACGCTCTGTGTATACCATTTTATATTAAAAAATGTTTTAAATACCTAATTAAATAAGCACACTTATAACAGTGTAATAAAGATAACATTTCAAGAGGTCTGTATTTTCTGTCAGTTCAGCTTTGCTTTAAATGACTAGTTTTGAAAGAAAAATAAGAGTGATAATAAAGATAAATAAATGTCAATCAATAAATGTTAACCAAAGCAAAACTTTGCGCTTGTATCTTGCAAAACAAAATCACTAAAATGTTGTGCATTATACATAACTGAACCGAAAGCAAACTTGGTGCATAGAATTGTAAGTGTAAAATACGGCTCCTGAAACAGTACGTGATAAAGGCAAAAACTGTCGTGATTTTGTTTGGCAGCTTTAAAAATTACGCATTAGTGCTCAATCATATATGAAAATTAGCATTATATGAAAATATAAAAGGCATCGTATTTAATGCGTGAAGGGAAAAGTCAGCATCTGGCAATAAATAAATAAAACAGAATGAATTAGGTTTAAAGCTGTTTCCAGAGTTTGTCCACGAACCTTAGTGTACTTTATCTCCGGGTTGGGCACCGGCGAGGGCATCAAATGAAGCGATGCCATCAGCGCAGCGGCGTCGGTCTTCACTTCACCGGGGAGCTCAATTTCACTCGAAGTCATTGCGTCTGGGTCTCTGTTACAGATGTGGCTGTTGATTTTTTCTATAGATTTCTGATTAGCCTTTAGAATCCTTCCTGTGTTTATAGCCAGGTGTCAGCTTCGGCCCGTTTTTATTGGGCAGCGGACAGGGCCGCCCTCCTGATATAATTAAAATCGAACATTTACATAAACCACTCTAGCCAACCGTGAAAAGGAGGACCCCTCCACCCCCCCACCCCACCACCTCGAACACCACCAACACCACCCCCAAACAAACGGAAAGAACTGAAAACGACGAGACTGCTCAAGCGGAACCCTCTCAAGAAATTCCGTTTGAAAAGAAGCTGACTATCGAAGCTAATTTATTTATTTATTTATTTACTTGTTTATTTAGCGAGATATAATCCAGGTACACAAATCACTGGCAGTGGGGACAAAAGTGAAAGGGGGCGTTGAAAAGTGCGTTTGAGCCGAGAACCTGGTGGGTTTATGCATTCTAATTACATGAGAATTAACACCTAAGTGCGAGCGCAAATCTGCCTGAACGACTCTTTAATCAAAACAGGGTGCTTGAGGCTTGAACTGAAAAAGTGTAGAGTGCGCGTCGCGGTAAATAAACCTGGCTAGATGTACGGTTCTATCATTGTAGTCAGCTCTCCAGCGTTTCTAGTGTGTGTAATAACCTCGAGTAGTCCATTTATTCCTTTATATTGCGTTTTTTGTTAATGAACACGAGTTTTTAAATCGAGACAAATCTTAAACGTCCACACTGGTCCCATCATAAACTTACTGACGCTGTAGCCTAATTCAAAGAACTGGTAATGAGTGACTACAACTTTTTCCACCTTTGAAAACAATAATGACACATTGTTATGAGTCTTATTTGTTTATTATCTTTATATTGCTAAGAACACTGTGGTTAATCTGTTTATAGTGCCCCATATTTTCAGTGTGTTCCGCGAGTGTTACTCGTTTAAGTGTGAATTTCTCTAATGTCCGTTTGCCACACATTTCACTAACTTGTCTATTACAACATCTCCATACGGACTCAGGATGTTATTGAAGTGTTGACATCAAGCGATCACACTTTATTTTCTTGTCGCTTGATGAGGAGAGACATCCCTCCTATGGTGTTAAATTCTACTTAGCATTTACCTAAGAACTTTCAATAAACATTCAGACTTGAAAAGAGACTCCCCACATTTAGCAGCCACCCCGACCTTTGGAATTCCAGAAAAAATCACACTTTAATATATCAGTTTTACCCACTTGTTTTTTTTTTTTTTTTTTTTTTTTTAGCTCTGCACATATTGTATTCATAAACTAAGACTATATATGTCTGTACACTACAGGGCTGTCTTGGGCCTAAAAGGTAACTTAAAATGAAAAACCCATAACCATGTGCGTGGAGCCACTTACGCAACTAGTATTTGCGCCAATTCAGCTATTTCAAACCTACATGATTGTGAAGCTGTAATACACCGTTAAACGGAGAATTACGCGGGATTGCATTCAAAGAGGGAAAGTATTCAAAATGCATCGTCACGTCTATCGTTTGAGGCTATCATTTTATGGCACAACCAGTCCGGTTTAAACGTTTATCTTATGCACAATCCAGATCCAGACCAGGTCGACATATATATTGCTCTTTTCTCTGTTTAGCTATAGGCCTATGGTATCAAGTCATAAATGAACGATACGGAAACGACCGGCTAACATTCAACCACACAGATAATTATTATCTGTGCAATATTTATAGACATGGCACATTTTATTCTGGGCAAACACGAATATGAATTGCATATCTTCCGACAACACATGTTATAATATAATTTTAGATATGAGTCACTGGCCTATATTGTCGAAGCAGTAATGATTACATCAATACATGATGGGGAACAGCACAGTTTATAACATTACTAGTTCACAGTGGAAATACAACCCTAACATATTATAATATAATATTGTTAAATTAAATGTTTTACGACTATATTCAACATTAGGGACATGCCACACACACAAAAATACAATTAAAATCATCTCATGGCGACTGTGCAGACACTTCCAAGTTACCAATCTTACATCTGGGTTCACTGACAAGATAAAGTACTCGGGGTGTAATAATTTGTAAATACCCCCACTGAGGTGCTTTTTCTCCATCACCACAACCCCCTTTTTTCACAGCATGGCTAGCACTCTGGAAGTGTCTGTTTCACATCAAAGACGACACTTCTGAAAAAGTGACACTGATTAATGCAACAGAAAACATTTCCTTCTCTACCTGTCATTCCTTTTCAAAGGCCGCGTTTAAACGTCTGAAGTGCAGAGGCGACGAGGCATTTTTCCCCTCATTCATTTTCTATTCATGGAGCTCCCTCTGTCGGGAAAAAATCTTCAAATCCTGGGACTTAATTTCTGTGCGCTGATGATTCTTACATGGAATAACATACCTACTACTAGTAATGCACGGTCACAGCAGAACGACATCCAGCTCCGACGATAGGCTACTCACCCTATAATGAAACGCTTTAGTATTACAGATACAAAATCACGTTGGCCTCCCCTCCTCGCAGGCACATTAGCGAAAGACAGATCGTGGATCAGAAGGGTCGTAGCTCTGATCTCGTAAAACAAAACAAGAGTAGGCCTACTGTTGTAGTGGAGTGCTCCAAGCTTATCAAGATCTCGTTATTTAATAACTTCTTCTAATCTGTTCAGTGTGACACACGTGTGCTTGGTCAGTTTTCAGTAACTGTAAACTTCTCACCATTGTGCACCGATACTATTCGAAATTAGTGAGCTTTCCTTATACTGTAGCTCAAATAAATAAGTGCCGAGAGGGACAGTTTACTTCGAGTGGTACAGGGTTCTCATTTACAGAGTATCATATATTGGAGGCGAAACAAAGCAGCACTGGGCCACTGAAATATCTTATACGCCTTAAAGCAACTGCTATATTATAACTATAACTTCGTGGCCAATTTAGCAATTTAATTCACTCTATTAAAATGGAAAATAAAATCCTTGCAATTTGGCAATTATATGTATGCTCTTCATGTTGTATTTTGAGAGGAACGGTAAAATGAAATGAACTTCCAGAAACTGCCTCCTGTCAACATTTAAAACAGTTAATAGCGTAGCATCAAAGACGGGGGCCTGATCTCGGCGCTAATCCCGGACCATTCAGAAGAGGGCACTGGTTAGCCAAGGTCCTCGTTGACCATCTCCAATGTTCCTCTATCGTCAGATCGGACAAGAAACTGTGGATTGGGAGCTGGGGGTAGTAAATCTACATGCTCCGTTCTGTCTTTTAATTCAACTGACATTTAGCGCGAAAACCAGTTCCGGGGTTGTAAAGGACAGGTAACCATGGCCACGTTCGCCGATTCAGGCTTCGTTGCTTCAAGATTTTGTGGCCATCTGTTTTATAGCATTCGTTCCTCATCAAACAATTAATTATTCTAATTTAAAACGCGGCTAAACGTTTTATGAAAGAGTAAAAAATAAACAGAGCAATGTCACCCCGTCCTCTTTAAAATGTCTTTTTTATTCAGTAATATATGTCATTTTCCGTCTAATTCATGCTTAAAATTGTGATGTTATGGGGCACGTTGGCAAGTTTACCCGAAAATGTTTAAGATGACAGTTGTGCATGAAGATTGTTGGAAAGAATACTTTCCAACAATATAACGAAAGAAACGCGGCTGCTATGCAGAAAAAAATAATCAGGATTGTCAGTGGAAAATCAAAGTCTCCGTAAGCCTCCTAAAGAGCTATTTCAGAGCACTTACAGTATAGCGACGCTAATTGTGCGGTGTGTGAGACGGGTACAAATAGATACAGTGGTGTACAATCTATAATTTGGATCCTCGTTGCCCGTCAAATTATTACAGCCGAAGCGGGGGACGGGGCTGTGTATATTTGTGTGCTGGGGTCGGATGGGGGGGGGGGGGGGGGGGGGGATGCTGTCGCCTGCGAGGAAAAAACTTAATGTGACATGAGTATGGCAGGCTGCACAACACAAACGTAGCGACTAGGGGGAGATGGGGGTTATATGCGGAGCACTTGCTCTGAAGCGCTCACTGCTCGTCACTTGTCTGTCCTGACAAGAGTGAGACATATCCGCGAAAATATGGAGAGCGAGAACAAGAGGAATCTGAAAGAGCGCTGTGCCCTGAGGCACAGCATCACTAAAGAATTTTTGGCAGAATTTCTGGGGACATTCGTTTTAATTGTGAGTACCTTAACACTTATTCACGTATTCTGTGGGCATTTTTTCCTACGGCTTTGCTTTGCATTTGCATGAGTGGAAGTAACGCTACTCAAGGGACTTTTCACTCAAGGGGCTATTCATACTGTTTGGTTGACAACAGTCATTTCCTTTTGTTGAACTGACTGCAAAGTGTAATGTATTCCGAAAACCACGGATATGAATTGTGCTTGATCTTTTCTTTGTTTTATTTCTTTTTAGTCAGGCATCACGTTGTCACAGGAATCTTGAAAACGCTTTATGATTTTCCGTTTATTTTTGACAAGCATTTGAAATGAAGAAAAAAAGGGAAGAGATACATGTGAGAGTCTTCAAACTGGACAGTACACACACATATACACACATATAGATACAGATATAGAAGTGGATACACACACACACACACAATATAATGAATACACACGTATTAAACTTCTGATGCACATGTTATGATTCCAGCTTGCATGGAAAGAATAATATAATGAGGGCCAGGAAATACAGTTGCCATACTTGATATATCCCAAAGCAATTATAACGAGAACAAGGTATTCTAAGTTCACTGTACCAAGCAAATTGTTTACTTTGGCGGTATCCAGTAAATGATGTTGAATGACGAAGCATTTCATAGATCAAATACATTTTGCCTTTATCTGCTTTCTCTCCCACATTGATGTTACCTTTTGGTTCAATCTAATCAGTTCAGGCAGGTATATAGCCGAATAGATAGCTAGAGAGGCAGATAAATTAACAGTCTTCCCAGTGTTTGTAACCTGTGATTGCTGCACTTGGTTCACTTTTCCTTGTAGGATTGTCACTACTTGTTCCTTTTACCCTTGCACCTGACCCCACGGTGTCTGCTTATCACAGTCCTCAACAGGCCGGCAGTCTGTCTGTTCTCAGTCAGGGAGGGATTCTGCTCTGTTCAGGGGGACACAGACTAACAAACTAACGCCAAACACACGCTAATCTAAATGCCAGACATGGCTGTTTGTTGGACTGTCCCTGTTTTCTTGTTGTTGCTGTTGTTGTTTTTTCACTTTGTCTCAAGTCTGTTCCTTGAAACATTTTCCCAGACCGCCAGGCGTTTTGTTAGTTTTCAGTTCCTTTCTGTCAGGGAATTAAACGTGATTCAAAAGCGCTTTTAATTTGGCTTGACAGGCTCCTCTTATGTCGTCTATAATTGGAACCGAAACACAATGGCTCTCTTTTCCCCCTCCTCTGTATTTTTTTTTTTTTTAACGTTTTGTTTTTATCTTTGACCTCCCTTTCCCAGCTATTCGGGTGCGGGTCCGTTGCCCAGACGGTGCTGAGCCGTGGCACTCAGGGAGAGACTCTGACCATCCACATCGGCTTCACCCTGGGAGTGATGATGGCCGTCTACATAGCAGGGGGAGTGTCAGGTAACCACCGCACCTCCTCTGCATGCATCCAGTAGGCTCACCGTGTGCAGAGAACAAAGCTGGGTCCAGCCTATGCCTGGGCTCTTACATAACAGATATAACAGAGCGGCATTTGGCAGACGCTTCAGTTCTCATTTGCAAAAGCGCCATATCCTTTAAACGGTGCCTGGATTGGTCCATTTTCTGGAATCACAGCAGCTTCTGTCGTGCATGAAGAATCACAAAGTCCCCGAATCCCTGATTCGGATTTAGCTCTGTCCAATATCACCGCCCAGCTCTGGCACTGATTCATTTCTGTCGCTTCCTATTCTAGTAATTCTATTTCTTTGTCTCACATTATCCCTGAGCTTTGCATCCTGGCCCTGAGCTGTACAATGTGAACAGACATCTAAATGTATGTGAGAATTTACTTTAAAGTCAGCAGGGTTGATCCGACCCACATGGGCAGTACGCTACGCGTTTTGCTGGAAGCAGTGAGGATGGGCAGATACTGTGGGTGAACAGATAGCAGAGTAGCACAATAAGCTCCATTCAAGAGTGAAATATCATTCCTCTACAAAAATAGCCGTGGGCTCCAAAAACAAAACGAAGACTCAAAGGTCACATCTGGTTATTTGTCAGAGGTGAAACAGCTTTGCTTTGTGTTGATCTTTGACTGCACCTGCTCAGCATATTCGAAGCTTTCGGGTACAGTGCTTGTCAAAGCATCCATATTTATGACTCACTATGTGTTGCTCAGTTCTGTGGTGTTTTCAC
The DNA here is from genome assembly GCF_013368585.1 of Megalops cyprinoides. Taxonomy (NCBI): domain Eukaryota; kingdom Metazoa; phylum Chordata; class Actinopteri; order Elopiformes; family Megalopidae; genus Megalops; species Megalops cyprinoides. Next base: position 26,421,161 of record NC_050595.1, read on the forward strand.
CCACCTCCAGTTGCTTACACTTTCCTATATTTGTAAGCTCCATGAGATACATATTGATTACCACTCACTTATCACTTAAGCACTGACATACTGTAGAAGATCTTATTTACCGCTACATTTGCCACCTGAGGTCACACAGTTAATCAGGTTCATTTGTAAAGATCAAAGACCACTGTAAGGTTTTTTTGTTTCAACCAGCAAGACACAATGCCCTCAGTCACAGTTTGTGAACAGTGCTTCATTTCTATTTAATAAGCCACTGACGTCTGTACTCAGAATGTGTGTAGAGCCCTGGTCACTTGCCACTTGGACATTGATATTGATTCCTGATTGAAGCCAATGTTACAGTTAGAGAGAGTATTGCAGTGGGATTTCAGACAGAAAGGAACACAGTGTAGCTAACACGGTTCTGAAGAGAAATACAGACAAGAGATCTAGCCTGTCTTATAGGCTATGACTAGTGTGTTGCTTTTTACTGTCATAATCACACAAATCTTTCTGTCATTAATATTTATTTGCCTAGCAAATGCCTGTAAGCATGGGAGATTACATAATACATATTTTTTATTTAATATGTCTTAATACCACTGGATACCTGCAGAGACAAATCAGTTTAACTGTCTTGCTAAAGGGTATAACAGCATGGTTGCGCTTAGGATTTGAACTCATGGCCCACAGATCCACAGTCCAGCACTTTCATCTGCCACATCTGCCCTATCTTGAAAATTTTACATTTTTGTGAGATTCCTGTACATGGGGTGTAGTGGTGAGAAAACAAATGCACAGCCATAAACTAGAATCTATAACTATCCTCAGCACAATTAAATTGATATTATGGTGCTAGCCCTGGATGAAACAAAGTACACATACAAACATCATATGGACCCATACTTGTGCTATCCCCATAGTTCTTGTTCTAATCTCCATACTTGGAGCTAGACAGAAAGTGTCCTAAAAATCATGGAGACATGGGCCTAGGATATCAAAGAGCATTTCAGAGGGGCCATTGTCCTGATGGTGTACACAGTGTACCTTATAGACACCGTTAATAAACAAGAACACTGGGGGGAAAACGCAAGTTACCACAACAGGCCATATGAGAAGGTTCATTTACAAATTCCTGTTACCTTCACTGTCTCTCAGTGTGAAACGATGAAGCCCGTAGGCTAGGCTTACACGAACAAGTGGTGTCTCATAATGTCCAGGAGGACTTTATTGGATACATTCCTCAGGGATTACTGGAAAAAGAGAGCCGTCCACTTTGCCAGGCGTAACAAAACAGAATGATTGGGAATCTGCATCTCATCATGAAGCAGATCATTGGACTTGATGAAAAAGAAAGCAAAGGTTTTAATTCACCAAACATTGACTTCATATCATGTTTATGACATTCATTCAATAAGCTATGGATGGGTATATATATATATATATATATATATATATATATATATATATATATATTGGAGGTCACCATGATGGAGGTAATCTCCTTTTAAGTGTCGCCCATAGAGATGTTATAAATGGCCATCATGTTCACAGAACATGGAATATTACATCATTTGAAAACACAGGTTCAGGTGCTGTGAAGGATCTGAAATACCTGCGTCGCCAGCGTGATAGCAGGCAGGATTGCGCTCCAGCCTGAAGTGACAGGGAATTAATAGATCATTCATGGTCAGTAATTGAGGTCAGTTCCCTGAGAATGGAAAAATTTCTCCTGGCAAATGGTTCACACTGTTGGCTCTATCCACCACGCTGCCAGGCTCAGGCCTGGACTCTCCAATCGCACGTGCACAAGCAGGCATGTAGTGGTTTGTACCACGTAGAGGCATGGATTGGAAATGTAAATAAAGTAATAGCTGAGCAAAAGTAGATTGAGCATTATAAACATGAATTTACAACTTAGTAATGTCTTTCACCATGCTCTGGGGCCACTAAAACTGTCCGTAAAGCCCTTAGTGAGGAGCTGTTCTATTCCACTAGAATGAAAATAAGTTATATGGATTTTATAGGATGTAACATTATATTTTACAAATGATTACAGTAATTAGAATATCAGTTACTTAAAAATATGTATCACATACTTTATGTGTTTTTACATATGTGTGTCTTGCTGTTTGGACCGATGCCATATTCTATACTGTATGGATTTACATCAGTTTGGTGGAAGAATATGAGGTGCACTCCAATGTGGGGCGTACACACACCCAGTGGCAGTCAGAACACTGTTTTACTACGTGGTCGGGCCTGTCATCATGGGCCCATGTGACCTGGGAAGCTTACACTGGGTGACATCTGCGATGATGCTGTCAGGTATTGGACTAATGAGCTTTTCTAGGGTACGCTTCCCAAGGGAGTAGAGGAGGTCCGGGCGCCAGGTGCGTGCGCTTCGGTTTACGCCCCCGCAGGAGCCCGCAGGAACAGGAAGGTGCCCACTATCCCCCTTTTATTCCCGTCCCGAGGTCTCATCTGGCGTTGGGACGGAGCAAGCGACCCCTGGCGGGAATCTCCACATCGGGGGGTCACTTCCATGACCCCCCGCGGTCAAAGTGCGTCTTAAGAAGATTCAGGCAGATTATGTCAGGCCCAATTCCGATGGGCTTTTTCCAGCCGGTTGTTGTTGTCTGTGTTTTGAAAGGGGCGGCGGATTAATTCCCAGGGAGCATGGCGGCCCCGTGGTGCCTGCTCTGTGGAGGCCAGGCGTAAGCCGGCCTGTAAAACAAACGGCTCGCGGGCCCCATTGACCCCAGGCTGCGCTTATCGTCCCCACGTCACGGCGCTAACGCCCACCGTCGGCGCGCCTCCACACATCGGGTCATACGACAAGGTCAGGGTCCTGGGTCAACAGCAGGGCGGGCGTGCCAGCCAGTTGAAATGTAACTGGCAGCTTCTGTTGGGGGAGGCACAATTCTCCCTGAATTACCGGGAAAAAGAAACAGAACATGCTTGTAGCACTGCCAACCATGAAATCATGAAACAAAATGAGAGTCAACCAAAAGAGTTGCATAAAACGAACAATTCATTTGCATCAGAGTGTATCACAGTAAAACTGTGCAAGACCCTGTATAAATGCTTATGCCACTATATATCAGAATAGTAAGCGCTGCCAAATTAATTAGTATGTAAGAAAACAGTGCTGTTACAATATGATTACTTCATCAAGCTAATGTCTCACAAGAAGTTTTCTCCATGATGCAACCATCACCATGTTCCAGTAAAGTTTATCCTCACATATATGGCAATCTGGAATATCAGCCTATTCCTCCATGCTGTGGAGCTGTCAGCAGTGCTGCAGATTGGGTGGCCCGAGCTGTGTGCTGTCAGTATTAGTGCTGGGAGCTGGGACTGATGGAAACGGATATACAGGAGGGCTTCATCTCCTCTGAGCGTAATCTATAGAGGAAGAAAAAAGATTGCTCAGATTAGAGAGGTTCTTCAACTGCAAAGATTACAAACCAATCTCCTCGCTTAGCGGAAATGTGTCTGTATTTGCAGTAGTGAGCTTTGTGCTGTACATCTGAAATACTTATTTGAATATGCGATGATGCGTATTTTAGCAGAGAGGCCAGTAAGTGAAAGCGCTCCTTATCGGCCCTTATTTTGACCTCCCCTCTAGGAGCCCATGTAAACCCCGCTGTGTCCCTGGCCATGGTCGTCTTGGGCAGGCTGAAGGTGGCCAAGTTCCCCGTCTACGTAGGTGCACAGTTCCTTGGTGCCTTTGCTGGAGCTGCAGCGGTCTTTGGGTTGTACTACGGTGGGTATCATCGTCGTCGCTGTCAATACCATCAAATTCACCAGTTACGCTGTCCCATTAGACCCTAGCAGCAGGGCAGTCTTACAATGGCTTGTCTCATCCATGCCTCACCAGCTGGACACACTGTTAAAGCATGTTCTGCCGGTGGACCTTTGCGTGTTCCGGCCAAGTCGTTGAGCAAATGGACAGAGAATTGATCGATGCTACAGACTGTGCAAACATGTGCTTCAAGGCTCCGAGGCGCAGGAGCATTGGGTCCATATCTGAAGCCACAGTCAAGTTCTTTTCCCCGATACGAGACTCAGCTGCCAGTTTTTGTGGGGCTCAGAGTACACTGTATGTACAGAATTAACTCAGCAGTTCGAGAGGTTACAGGTAGCAGCTACGCAAACCCGAACACATTAAATGTGAGCTTTCACAGAGAAGGCATTCATACCATTACAGAAACAAGGGGTATACTCTGTGCTTATCCAAAGGTCATCAGTGGCTTGAGCATAATGCCTCTGTTACAATCTGATTGTGAGACAGATTGTTAGATTAGATGCGGAATTGTGAGCTCATATATATAAAAGAATAATTAACCATCCCTCTGCGTGATAAAATGCACAACAACACAACAGCAAAATAACTATTTTTACAATTCTGATTTTTCCAGATGCCTTCATGGACTATACAGGTGGAGTACTGTCAGTGACCGGCAGCAACGCCACAGCTCAGATCTTTGCCTCTTATCCAGCCAAACACCTCTCAGTCCTGAATGGATTCATAGACCAGGTGAATAACCTACAAGGCAATGTGTTACAGTAAACTTGCAACCCAAATATGTGTGTGTTTAAAGGCTGATGGGCTGAAGCCTCACGTGTTTTGTGTGTGTGTGTCTGTGTGTGTGTATGCAAGCTTCTGAGTAAATGCTGTAGATTCTGCTCACATGTGACAGTGGTGAGTGTTTATGTAACCCTTGTATAAATACAGAGGAGTCTGTCCTGACATGGACAGGAGTGTGTGTGTGTGTGTGTGTGTGTGTGTGTGTGTGTGTGACTGTGTGTATGTGTATGTGCATGTGTGACTGTGTGTATTTGTGTTTGTGGATAATCATTAACTGGAAAATGAAAGTTAACTGCTGTCTATCAAACTAAATGATCCAAAAATTAAAGAATCCAAAAAAACCAAACCAAAAAAAAAGAATAACTAAAGGTGAAGTGATAAGGAGATGTAATGCATTGGTATTGTTGCATGAAGGCCCGTCTAGAGTTAACTTGAGCAGTGAAGCTGGGTCGTGCCATATGGCCTCAGAGCAGACCCACACAGAGCTCTCATCCCACCTCTAATCAGGGGAAAGGGAAAGCCCGATTAGAGGCTTGGACTGATAACAACCAGGCAGCTTCCACTGCTGGGAACCAACACTCCCACTGAGATATTGTACAAAGTTGCACAAGTTTCTTCTTTTGTGGCCACCACTGAACTTGTGGATGGATTCCTTTTTTTTTTACTAATTTACCAAAGAACAGCATATTTGTGAGCAGAAGGGCACAGTATTTTTCAGCACAGTTGGTATTGCTTGGTGTGGTAATATGGGGGACAGGCGACAGAGTGTCTTAGAGTGATGTCACACATTCCTGAATAGCTGTACAGCCGGGTATTATATAGCCCACCTGCAAATGCCTCAGTATATGTCGTATGACAAAAGTTGAACAGCAACCTTCATTGATGTTTATCCTGTACAGGGTTAAAAAATCTGCACGTTGTTATTCCTTGGTCATTTTCTTTTGGTCTTATCTGGATTAATCTCGATATTTCTATGATTCATTGTACAGGAACTTCATTCTTTTTGGCTTTGCAGCTAATGCAGTAAACATTGATCGCTTGTCCCTTTCCACAAAAGTGCATCTATTCCCGATATAATTTGTGGCTTTGACAGAGTCCTGTATTAGTAAGCTCTCAGAGAACTGGCACCCCTAACACGGTTCTGTTTATGATCAGTGTCCTTTCAGCCACAAGGATGAGACACGTCCAAGAGAAGACATCATTACAAAGAGCTGAATCTTGCCTTCATTCATTACAATTCACTGAAATGAGACCCATTGACAGGACTATGGACCATTCCCATCGTGGTTTGCATGCAGATTAAACACATACCTGTCACCCCTCCTTTTACCCAGGTGATTGCAACGGGCTCACTGGTCATGTGCATCCTAGCCATCCTTGACGGGAAGAATATTGGGGCGCCCCGAGGGATGGAGCCCCTGGTTATTGGTCTGATCATCTTGGCGATCGGGGTATCCATGGGGTTAAACTGCGGGTATCCCATCAACCCCGCCAGGGACCTGGGCCCCAGAATCTTCACTGCAGTGGCTGGCTGGGGCAGGGAGGTGTTCAGGTAACCCGCTACCGGATGACATCATTAATCCTATTAAAGAAAGAGCATGTCAGAATACCCTCATACACTCCACCAACCAGTCAGGTTGCAGGGCGACTCCTTCAAAGCATTCTTGATCGAAGCAAAGCACGCCCCCGATTTTTGAATTAAAAGCATTTATAATGGCATTTATTCTTCAACCTGACACCTCAGCACTGTCTCTTGTTAAACAGCCACCTCTGAAACATTTATAAAGGCTTGGAAGAGAAAGTGGAGTTTAAACTCCGCCCTATCATGGTGTGGCAGCACGTACAGCTATGTCGCATACACACTGTTCTGTTCCTCTGGCTGTGGAGGAGAAGCAGAGGATGCTGGGATTGAGTAATTGGGAGGGACAGTGGCACCTCTTCTTTCTTCCTAGCAGCAGATCACGGCTTTGGAGGCAATCCTCGCTCCCCTGACAAACCCGAATTAATTTTTCAACAGCAGGCCATATCTGCTGCACATATAAAAGCCCGCACAATGTTCACAAGCACGCAGAGAGTCTGTGCATAAATATTCCAAGGCTTGTGATGAAAAAAAAAGAATTTTTTAAAAAAGATAAGTTAACCCCCAGGCCCCACCACCATTCGCTGGCATTTCGTCCTTTTTCTTTTCTGTGCCCGTAAGTTTGTTTTTGTTTAGATTTTTTTTCAGACTCACATAAAATTTATGACAGACTTACAGAAGCCATATAACAGTACATACACAGAAAGTCATGGTAACTGAGCAGATCAGACTGCATAGCTGATGCTTGACGAGGACCAGCCTTTGAAATTCAGTAGAGGGCACTCTTTCCATTGTGGGCCACAGTTCATTATTACATTCTGCTTATTCTATGAGTGAAAAAACACCTCTGCAACAGATGTGTGCCCTATTAGTAAGATTATGTTGATGAATAAGGAAACTAATCCAATGAGATCAGCATGCTCCTCCATGGTTCATAATAGATATTTATGTCCGGACAAGAATCTTAGTGTAGATTTGAAGGCTCTTAGTGTAGATCAAGAGATTCAAGAAATTCAAATGCAAACCAGTGGAGTTATACAGAGTAGCAGATAAACAGGATGTACAGATAAGATTTCCCTGGTATTGGACTTATCCCTGTGGGGAGGAAGAGATCAGTGCGACTGACATTCGGTGATCACATGGCTGTGTGGGGGGTGGGGTGCACGATCAGACCCTGATCAGAAGAGAGGGTCACCCTGACCGGGGACTGCTCTCATGAGATTACATCTCATAATCCCCGCCCACCTCTGTCCTGTGCTCCACGATCAGCCCTGGATGCTTAAGACCCAAAGACAGCTCACTGCAGCTCAGACACTATCCTTGTCTGTGCTATTAATTCAACCCCTTCGGCACAACGGCTCATGGCCACTATTACTGCAAACAGATCGTAATCCAAGTCTGTCAGATCTCAGGGAGAGAATATAGCAATATGACAGAGCACTGCAGTGGTCAAAACAGGTTAAGGGCACATGGAACAGGAAGCAGCTGAGGACACGACCAATGAGGTGTGTCGCAGACAAGGCGTGGCCATTACCCAGCATTAGCACAAGTGACCTATGCGATTTAGTGATGGTTACCAAAACTTTTAAAACGAGAAGAAAGACTTAACATATGGACAAACAGAAGTTTGTCCATATGCAGTGAAACATGCAGCCAGAGGGAAATATAAGAGAAACCTAATGGAAGGGTTACTTAAAGAAGCAGACAGGTGTTGAGTATCGAGCATATCCTGCCCACTGATTCGTTTGTCTCTGCTCTTGTCTCCACAGTGCTGGGGGCTACTGGTGGTGGATCCCCATAGTCGGGCCGATGGTGGGGGGCATTGTGGGGGCGGTGGTGTACCTCCTCTTCATCGAGCTCCACCACACTGAGCCTGAGAAGCACCAGGAGGAGGAGAACAACGTCAAGGACAAATACGAGATGATCACCATGAGCTAAAGGGGAAGGAAGGGGAAGGGGGGTGCGGATGTCTCTCTCACATCCTGCAGGACCACAACAAACTGTTTCAAGTCCCCCCCCCCGCCACCCCCACTCCCTCTATCTCACTCACCTGAGAACCAGCCTCTTCCTCAGCGCACTGCCAATCAAAAACCTTCAGAGGCTGAGCACTTCCAGGGCTCACAGACCACTATCCCCTCCCTCTGGGCATACTCTCTCACCCACACGGCACATTTACTATGCAGAGTTTTTAACACGTCACTCAAAGACAAGGAAATGAGCCATTGTGACTAGCTCTTAGTCTTCCCTAAACGATCACAGTGTGTTCCATCTTAATTTTAAGCCAAGCGTTAGTCTTTCCTTATGGAAGACAGGTGCAGCTCTGAGACTGAGCATGGTGCTAATGGAGGTGGCAGATAGGAGAAGGCTCTGCCCACTCTAAGCTCCTCCCATCCTCTTAACCAGCTGACATCACTGCCACTGCCTTTGTACCTAGGTTCTTTGTATACGGAACATTCCTCAAAAGAAAAAAAAAAAGAAATTTCCACAAAGACGTTTTGTGATGAAAGAAGACATATTTAGACTGACTGGAATTTCACAGCATGTCATCTGTCTGCAGACTACTCTCCATACCCCACAAGCCACATTTTACTAATTGGGGAACACTTCTTCATGTAACCAGTGAGCTAATAATCAGAACTGCAAGTACAGATGAATCTTTGTACTGTGTGTGCATTTTGATATTGCCATAGTTAATTTTTCCAAGAGAAATCAGCATGTGTCTTTGAACATCCTCTTCACCTCCCACTCTGAGTGTAGAGCCACGATTAGTTAGTACAACATCATCATTTATTAATTTTTAGGACGTTTCTTCTGTGGAAGTGGAAGACATTCAGGCTGTCTTGGAATATGCAATGCATGCTAATGTCATTTTTACAAGAGTTTATGCAAAACAGCAAGCAGTTTCCCAAAACATCACCAATGAAAACAAAACAAAAAAAAAATAAGAGGACTCAGATGAATAAGAATGATGGCTACTAAGAGTTCACCATGAGACGGTTTACCTCATTACCCTCTACCCCACCAGAGGTTTTGTCATAGGCCACTGTGTTTTCTGTCTACTTTCTACGTTCTTCAACTCTATTTGTAAATGAAGAGGCTGCTTTTGGAGGTGGTACAGTATATGTTTCTGTATACACTGGTAGTGGAGGGCACAGGCACACAGAATGCGCAGTGCTTGGCATTCCCCTGAGCACTGAAGCTTGGCGTCGTAGTGCCAGTCCTGTGACACAGTTTGCCTGGCACGCTGGACTAGAACATCAGAATTAGCTCTGCTCTGTCACAGTGCCCGGTCCCTGGGAATTCACTGATGGTCACACTCACTGAGGGAATTTGCATGTCATCCAGGTTTTAATTACTGCACTTAATTGAACCCAATTAACCAGCGGCGAAGTAGCTCAGTGGTAAATTAGTGAAGCTGAAGAGGAGTAGAATGGCTAGCAGGGCTGCTTGTGACCCAAGCGTGGTGTCCCACGTACGGCAGTCCAGCCAGGCCTCGGCTTATCAGAATTTAACCAGCTCTAAAATGTAATACCCGTTTTCAGCTGGCTTGCCATTGATCTTCAATTAAGTTTGAATATAGCATGAACTTGTGTTTTTTAGCGTCCGAAAGGAGCAGTGAAGACGGGAAAGTGCATTTTGTCACAGTAGGCACTTAGCTGTTGCATGGTTGCTTTGTCACTTCACGGTCTTTTGTTACATTTAATTTGATGATGCTGTTATTATTTAGTAAATGTGAAAGAAGGTGTAAATGTGATGTTTTTTGTGTCACATTGTTATATTTTTGTACCGTCAAAGGCAGTTTTGCTGACCTACTTCTTTCTGACTAACTCAGTGCTGTGGTAAAAGACACTTCTATACTTCCTTTGTTAAAGCACTTCTGTGATCCAATGAATGCTGGACTGAGAGCATATGTATGGTAGATTTTACAGAAATAAATGTTGAACTTGTATTTATTCTGACTTCAGCTGTCCTAATTTAAATCCATATCCATCTGACATCTAGTTCAGCGCTGTACATATTCATTCAGTAAGAAAACAAAAGAAAGGAAATTGCACACAAATATTAAATCCAGGCTTGAAACAATCCCTTTGGGTGCAGAGAAATGGATGAATTATTACACAGCTGCAGATATTAAAAAAATAGCAGCAGAGAAAGCAGGCCGTGGTTTCTGAGTACACAAATCATGCAGCCAGCCGTGACAGTGGGATGTGAATAAAACATATTCAAAGAGAGTAATCGGTAAAGCTTATGTAATGCTCATGTAGAATGGATGAGGCATGATTTTTCACTCCATTGTTTCAGGCCCAGTGCCTCCACGCCCAACTAACCCCCCCCCCCCCACCCCCCCACACACACACACACACACACTTCCCCCACATACCCGGCACAAGCCTGGTTCGCGCTGGAGTGAATAATTTATTGGGCTCAGATCATGTTGCCCTCTGGTGCTGGCTCATAGAGACTTGTGCACTGGCCAATGAGCTCTGGTACATGGTTACCGCCACTAGCCGCGCAGCACCTGAAGCCCGGTTCTACATCCAGTCTCATGCGACCCATTCTCTGAGCCTTAGTCTGCACTGCAGCGTCAGTGTGGCAAAACAACTGTGTTCAGATTGCTGGCTGCATCCTTGTACCAGATCCCCCACTCTGCCCCGGTGCATCAGTGCTCCACTGTCATTATAGTCACACACAAGGCATGTGGTTTGTCTTGGGGCTTGTGTTGAGTGTATGTATGTGTATTGTGATGCCATGAGGTAAATCTACTCGTCTTAAACTGAAGAATACACAGACAAGCTCACAGGGAATCGTGGCAATATCATTGTTCAGATCCACGTCTGCAGCTCAGCGCACCTGCCCCAATTGCACCTGAGGCTTGTGTCTGTAAGAGACTCCAGGCCACAGCTCACCTCTTCCTCTGTGGTCTCCGCACTCCCTGTCACAATCTGTTCTGGGAGAAAATCAAAGCTCGGGACTCACTGCGTGGGAGCAGCTAGATAAATAGGTGTCAGCAGCAACTTCCCAGTGTGGTTTGAATTAATTTCTTACTGGATGAGTCTGATTTTACATTTAACCACGTTTAATCCTACTCAATAGTCATATTGCCTAATGGAGAATCAGAGAAGCTAGTATGCTATTCAAAAGTTAATAAATGCATGTCCTTAAATCATATTCATTTGAAATCTGTCCTGTAAATAATTGATTAACTTTAATTTTGAATAACAGAAATACTTTCACACCATATGAAATCATATGAAGTGCACACACAACTCCCATGCAAAGGAGTACTTTATGAGGTAATTGTTGCTTTCTGAGTAACTGTAAAAGTGACCAGCAAACCCAGAGTACCCACATACTACAACTAACGCAATAAAAACATTTACGTGGTTTGAACCACTTATTATAACATGCAGGGCTGTAACAGCTACATCCTGTGGTGCCTACATTAGCATTAATTAACCCTGGAGGTTTTAGTAAAGTGGACAGTAAAGGTAGGATGGCTTAAATAAAACTTCTTCACCCATTTCCTTCGCTTTTCGTCAGTTAAAAAATGACAGATTCTTGAATAAATGCGGCAGTTGCAGACAACAATAATTATGTGCACATCCCCAAGGACAGGGCTGCTTCTGAAAAAAAGAAAAACTGACCAAAGACAAAAAAAAAGAAAAGTTCAGCACTGTGACAGGTGTCCCTGGAGTCAGGTGTGTGAGGAGCAGGGAGCTGCTCACACCTGACCGGGAAGCAGCCCACAGCACACAGCAAACAGCTGCCGCCAGTGTTTGGAGAGCCAAAGGTGTGTGGGCTTGGTTTGGCCTTCAGTCATGTTTGCCGCCGACGCTGACATCACAGATTAAGGGGATGGATCCTCTCTTCTTCTTTGCCGCTATTCACCTCCCTCAACAAAAGTACAGACTGTCAAGTTTTTATTTTTATAAATGATGGCGTATGATTATGTTGTTTGTTTGACTGTCTCAATTTATCTTGAATGAGTTTAGGGATAACAAAGTAATGGTCAATGATCACAGTCGTGGTTATGGTCACTTACAAACGTTTCTGTTAAATGTGCTCAATGTTAGTTCCATAACCAGCAGCTGAACATCTGGTTTGGATTACACAGGCATGTGAAGCTAAGGACAGATGGGATATTGTGTGAGGCTGCTGTAGTGATGAGCACCCCTCAACGCCACATGTTATGAACAACCAGGAGCATCATGCTAGTATAGAGGACGTTGGGGTTGGTCTACTTACTCCAAAATAAATCCTATTTTCTACACTCTGCATCTGAAATCAGCATAAAGTGCTGTATTGTTAACCTTCTTATGTGATGAGGACAATGGCTGGCTCTCTCAGACATGCTGAACAACACCCTGCCCAGACCCTGTCAGTCGTGCATCTGTTCCACCTATAATTAGACCTGTGATTGATCTGTGATCTGCACTATGTAGCACAACCAAAAACTACAACACAGATGAAATTAAACTGGCTCTTGTTCGTTCCTGTAATTCTTTTTTTTCTTGTTTGTTCATTGGATGGCAAAGAATGTGTCATCCTCTGAAACCCAATTTTAAACAAACTGACTGAAGTAATAGATACAATAGTAAAACATTCACACTGGACCAAAATGTTGTCCTCTGGCAGAATAAATTGGTTTTAGGAGCAAATAGTGTGCAGATTTTAGGTCCTTTGATATACGTCTCTCTGATCATTGTCTGAGAGAGTAGGATGTGTGCATGTTTCCTTAGCGTATGTGTTACGTATAGATGCAATAACATCATTAAGCCTAGATCACAATAAAATACAATCATGTGGATATTTGAGCTGTAGCCAATCCTTTGCTCACTGGGAAATGAACTCCAAACAGAGAATTGTACATCTAAACTGTTAAAGGCACACCTCCCACCGGCTCTAATCACTGCTCCAATCACACGTGTCGATGCATGACCTAATGCTTCAATGCACCACCAAACAAAAATGTGACAGTGCGCGCTGGTGGTGCAACAAGACAAAGTCACCAAAAATGATTCAATATTGCACAATATTCTGAAGGTTATTTTCTGGATTCTAACAGGTAGCAGATGCTTAGTGAAAGTTGTGAGAGACAGAAAGTTGTGAAATTGGTATTAATGAAAGGCACCTCTGTGGAATAATTCAACTGCAGTTTGAAATAACTGATTTCAAACTTTTAAATCAGACGGATAAATATAATACTGTATAATATATAACACTGATGATAAATAAATAATACCTCAATAAAATGTGGGTACAGTAACCTCACACAGTATTGTATACTAATGTCATGATCCTATCCTCCCCTGGGCCCTCTGCAGAGGCCTAAATTCATATTACTGAGATTTTTGTTTGCAGATTTTTTCCCACACAAAGCCATGACACGCACTTTGTCTGCCCATATGTTACCAAGAAGCCATTATACTATCCCCACATGTAAAGAGAGATACATATTAATTCAAGGACACCCAACCGTGACATTTTCTGAAGCATAGAAAATGACTGTTATCATTCTACCATTAGCAGGGTTTCTGGTCTGACAACAGCTTTGAATAGTTCTGCAAGAAATGCATAGGTTTACTGCTTAATTCTGAATATGAAGCACAAAATTAAAGAGGTCCTAAGGAATAAAGTGTTAAAAGAAGCATAAAAATATGACAACCCTTGGACCCATGGGGAATGGTGACATCTTTATTCTGCGAAGAATGTTCCTGAGACAAGCGTCGATTTAAGGAAGCATCTGCCACCCAGGCACAGTGCCAGCTGTATCATGCAGGAGGTTGAGACCATCATGTTTTATTCACAGGTTTAATACTCCAGCAACAAACAGAGGAAACCCCACAAATGAAACTACATTAAACAGGCCTTTTTTCTCTTCTCAGAAAAGAGAGATCTCATAAGCTACTGTACTATATAGGTCTGTTTCAAGGACGCATGGTCAACATTAGAGTTTATTTGTGTTGTGTCAAGAGGAACTGCACCATGACCCCCAGAACAGGTAGGGGAATCATATGACATCAGTGGTTTGCTGAACCCCAACCAATCACAGTGGGGTTGCAATGTCTTATGACTGGGCCAAGTTATCCGATGTTGACAGTACACAGTAGGTAACCGAGGGTTAGTGATGTGTCATTACCACAGTAACCTGCTGCTGGATTTCATTGTAACTGAGGCCCCAATTAATAAGCTGTGACTGAGACTGAAATCTCAAGCAAATTTGACATTATATGCATCTGCTGTTAACCCATTACTACTGCTATGGGTTGTTCAAAATGTTTTTGTTTTGAGAGAGGGACACAAGTATGTGTGTTTTTGTAAGTAATATATCTTTATCTGAATTCTTTAAAAAATAAATTAAACTCTTTAATGGGGCTTAGAACAAAAAAATTGAATAAGTTATGCTCACTTGTGATACCTGCATTGAATATGCCCAAGGGGATATCAACTAAAATATGTTGAATAAATAAAACAACTTTATATTTATAGTAACAGAACATTCCTCCACTGGTGCATTTCTTTTACAAAGAACAGCAAATTAAAAGTTGAGATGTCAGACAAAGATCAGTCTTCAGACAACAATTCAATACAACTGCATTAACTGAGAGCTCAGCTGGAACAAACACCAGCGGCCACAGTGGGTCCCCAGGGTCAGATTTTGGATACACCATGTTACTGAACAGACCAAAGAATTTACTGAATGCAGGCACTGTAATAACAAGCTGGGGGGGGGGGGGGGCTCTCAGATCCATAATGAGCTCTGTTGAGCTTCAATGCTCATACAGATTTGTGTACAAGAGTGTAGATGTGTATTGTAGCCATTACGAAGAGTGCATGTACACTTAAAAAAATGAGAACAATAATCCAATTTCTGGATGGAAAGTGTGTCAAACTGTCAATCTTTTTGACACGTTTTAATGAGGGAAGATTCAGAGTCACGGCTTCTGCTTTTTCCACAATAAGCATTGCAGAGACCCTCAAAATACAAGGGCCAGTGCCTTCAAAACAAAAAGGGAGATCACGTTTGTCTTCTCTCTTGCTCTCTTTAACCCCCTATCACTCCCTCTCTATCTCCACCATTATCCAATCAGCTCTACACAGATGGGCTGCAGCAGCCAATCAGAACGAGCTGCACTTTCCAAGGTGCTCCGGTCCCTCCCATGGCCCCTCGCCCTGGCTGTAAATACACCCATTCCTAGCACACCCAAAGGCCATAAGCCTCTGCACCAACCACCAGGGCCTCACCTCTGGGCAGACCAATCATCTGAATAGTCAGAGCTCTCAAATCCCAACTCTCTGTAATTATCACCACTCTTCTCCTGCCCTTCTCTTTGCCTTTCAAAAGTGTTCCTGTTAGGATCTCTGGGAGTTCGCTGTGAATGTCATGGGTGTCGTGAGAATCCTGGCTTGCTTCCTAATATCGTATCACCTCAGCAATGGCCAGCAAATAGGAGGAAAAGAAATGGGTAAGTATATATTTTTTTCTCTTACTGGAAGCAAGCTAATCCTATGCTGGAGTGGAAATAGTGGCGAAATTGATTCTGTACCAGGCAATACTAAGCGTGGTATGTATAATTGTATTTTATGTGATATAATGAGATTGACTGTGAGACACAGAGATGATATTTAACTGAATGTGGGGTTTTACACTTACATGCATGAAGTGAAAAAGACACCTGATGACACCTAATGCAATAGGAACTGTAATAATGGGGCTAAACTGAAATATTTTGGGCCAATACATCACTCAGTCAGGTTTAATAATTTGCACTGTAAACCAAATCAATGGGAGACTGTAAAAAACCAAGTCAGTTGTGGTAAATGTACTACACTGATTCTGTGTTTAGCAGCTCCTTCCAGCCCCAGAGGAGCACCCTTCAGATGCTAAACTGAACACTGACATTGCAATGAAGAGGCTAGAAAACAGCTAAATTTGTGCGCCATTCAAGCTAAAAAGAGGACAAACTGAAGCGTACAGTCACAACAAATTAAGTTCAATGAAAAGAGACAATGAAGTACTCTCCAAAACTGTCTACATAGAGGCAGGAGATGGCTCAGTTATTCCATTTGCTCACCCCTCAAAGTTTACCAGTACGACGGGAACATGGCTGGCAGTAACCTCTCTGAGAGCTGAGTTCAGGTGTCACTATTGCATGGAATAAGGGAAAGAAACTGCAGGCTGCTGACTCATCAGTTGCATAAGCAGTCTGCACAGTACACTGTATGAACACAACACACGACACAAGGCCATGACAAAAGCTCAAGCGTTACAGCAGCAATGGACAACCGAGGGAAAAAACAGCTGGACAAGGAGATTTCCAGTGTGAACTTCGAACGGTTTGAAATTTCAAGATAACTTAGATACAGGTTAAACTTCACCATTGTGACACAAGATCATCATGGTCATTATTGCAACATCAAATTGTACCCACAGATTGGAGACAGAAAAGTGTCAGATGTGTTTTAATTGTGCAACACAGTGCACCACAGCATGTAATATTATTGCCTATAGTACACTCAGTTATGCTGCTGGGATGGTTTTGGTTTAGTTTGCCTGGGACATCATAGATCAGAGTGCACTTATTTTTGCCCAGCAGTTTACCTTTTTCTTGTCCAGGAGCAAAACTAGTTGTCTTCAATGAATACAATTGAAACATCATTTTTATTTGAACATCATCTTGTTGTGACCATTGTATGCATGTGCTTTGTACCACTCTGGCTTGCAATCTTCTGAGATGCCCTCTATATTCATTTCATTTCACTACAAGGTAGCTCAAGTATTACCACATTACTATTTGTTTTTCTAATTATGTCTCTTACAATTGGAGCATCATCACATATTTAGCTAGATATGACGGCAATACACGCAGTAATCATAAACCAATGCCATATTTGTTTCCTTCATTCTTCTACTTTTATTTGTCTTTGTCTCAGGGAAACTACAACCCGATGCATCGAAGGCATCATACATACCAAAATCTGTCTTCCGGCTCTATTCGGAGGGAGCCTCCGTGGAGGACTCTTGCACTGTCCTGCCTTATAAACCGCAAACCCTGGACTCCTGCAGATTCAACACCTCCAACCCACTGATCATCATCATCCATGGATGGTCGGTACGCGTGGTTCTGTCCCTCTCACGGGTGTGGTCTGGGCCATGAAAACAGATGTCTAAAGAGATCAAAACCCCCTCCTGAAAAAGAGAACAAAATAGCATTTGACATGTAAACATGGCAATTTACATTAAAGTATTGTCATTTAGCAGACACTCATATCCAGAGCGACCTACATAGGTTACAATTTCATTAATATTATCTATTTATACTGCTGAATATTTTACTGAGGCAATTTTTAAGTACCTTGCCCAAGGGTACAACAGCAGTGCCCCAGTAAGGAATCAAACTAGCAACCTTTCACTTATCAGCCCTATTTACTACCACTACACCACTGCTGCCCCGATTTCCCAGCTATGAAACCTGTTACTATCTCTGAAGCTCTGCTGGGAAGGTTTAAGCATGCAGGGAACTCAATTAAAACCAGACATTTAGGTTAATTCAGTTCTTTGAGCATTGTGATAATAGCTTCCTTGACTACAGTTCAGTAACACCACACTGGATTAACGGGACAGGAAATGACTTGTGTCATTTTTACTGCCCCTTGATGTTCTACTTAAATGGTGGCACCTGGAGCAATACTGTCTCCAAGGTAGATGTAACGACTGCTGTCTGCTGCCCTTGTTCCAGATCGACGGGACAATGGAGAACTGGGTGCCCGACCTGGCAGCTGCGCTGACGTCCACCCTGAGAGACGTCAACGTGGCCATTGTCGATTGGCTCTCCCTGGCTCACCATCTGTACCCCACTGCTGTGCAGAACACCCGGGTGGTGGGCCAGGAGGTGGCCCAGATGCTGGAGTGGCTGGAGGTGAGGGTCCGGACCAGATGGGGGCGCTCTCTGAGGGATAGTGGGGAGTGCTGACAGGCCTTGCACATGCAAGCTGGACATGTGGGCTTTGCAGAATTCCCAGTGCATTGTGCTTCTGGACTTTTGCATGTGCACCATGCTGCAAATAAACCCCGGACTGTGACCTTTGACCTTTCTCACGTTTCAGCTCAGGGGTTTGCTCAGCAAAGGCAAACTCTTCAGCTGAAAGATGAAAAACATTTCATGGAACACGCACATTTCTGATTGGACAGCCTTTGCCACCCCTCCCCTCTCCTCCAAACATTCGCAAATCACCTGATCAGGCTGCACAGACTTAATTATCTCTTGTCTCCATGGCAGGAGTTTTCCCAGTTCCCCATGGACAAGGTTCACCTCATCGGCTATTGCCTGGGTGCTCACGTTTCAGGATTAGCCGGTAGCTACATCACTGGACCCAGGAAAATAGGACGGATTACAGGTGGGAGGAGCCCTGATCCTTGTTTACGTATCAAGTGTCTATGAAACAGCACAGCATGTGTCTTCCTGGTGAGAACTGTTTAAAAATTCATTATCAAAAGAAAAGATTATTAAGAAAAGAAAAAGAAAAGATTATTATGATTAATAATTAAGACAGGAAGCAGAATTTTTGCACGATTTTCCCAAATACACGTCACCCTGTGTGCGTTCAACTCTTGAAACTGTTCAATGGCCAGAAAGATACTGCAATACAGTAAGGTGACTGGCAGTCTCCCTCCACCATAGTACAAAACCCTCTAGAGCTCAAATAGGTTTAGCAGGTTTCACATCTGACCATGCTGTGTTGCAGTCAGATTTAATTACTGTGAATAGTGCTTTGACTTCATGAATGCCTGAATTTTAACAGATTTGACTTGATGGTGTAGACTTAAAGGACTGTCACCCAAATTCAGGTATAAACTTTTCTAAACAAAGCTATGACTTTTTAGTCCTGTTTTTTTTTTCAAACACTGTGTCTGATAGTGTGATTCTGCTATACATACGTACATGTTCTCAGTCTCTACCAAGTGACATGGTGGTATTCCAATAGCTTCTGTAGCCATCACAGACTGCACTCCAAACGCTATATGCTTGCAGAACTCATTGGAGATTCTACACAACTACTTGTCATTGTTCTCACCTCAAGGGATTAATGCATTTGCAACAGTTCGTCTGCCCACTCATTCTGTGAAATGAGTGGTCCATTTCATTTCAAATTTTCATGTAAGGTGCACTTGGCTCGGTCTTAATTCGCAATCAGGATGTATTGAATGGACCCGGATGACTGTCTAGCTCTAGGATATGTGAGGAAGTTATGCTTTGCTAGTGCTTCAGATTGTGCAGACAGTCTGCATCGGTCAGACACAAATATGGCTCAATCAAAGGGTCTGCAATTTCTGATTCCGCGTATTTGGTTTGTTTTTGTCTCTTTGCAGGATTGGACCCCACAGGCCCATTGTTTGAGGGGATGTCCCATACTGATAGGCTGTCCCCTGATGATGCCAAATTTGTGGACGTCATCCACACCTTCACCCAGCAGCACATGGGGCTCAGCATGGGTATCCAGCAGCCAGTGGGGCATTTTGACTTCTACCCCAATGGAGGGACCTTCCAACCAGGATGCCAGCTAAGCAACCTGTTCTATCACTTATCACAGTATGGACTGAATGGTAAGTACTGTGGAAGACAGGATGGCTGGTGCACACACACACACACACACACACACACACACACGCACACAGAGACTGCAGACATACAGTATGTGCATGTATACACACAAATACAGTGCACACATGCACACAGACTGCACAGACACACATGCATGCACACACACACACAAACTCAAACATAGACTGTAGATATATGCACACACACACATGCATGCATACAGACACATGAGCAAATACACACGCATACACACACACACACACACACACGCACACACACGCACACATGCACTAAACATTATCTAAAATTTTCGTACTTATTTGAAATGTGAAATCCTCCTTTCTTCCCTCATTCATTACTTCATTGACAATTGGTGGTGCTCATTTAAGTTTATTTAAATCAAAGAAGAATATACAGTGTAAAGCAGACTTTTGGAAATTGGAGTATCTTCCAGCACACAGACTAATAGCTGTGTATAGGCATGTATCAATGTGCCTGTTGTTTATATGAGGTACAACACTCAACTAGACTGAATAACAGTAGGAAGTGCAGCGGGATCTCATGGCTAAATATCCAGCAATGCTGAATCTGAATCAGAACACTATAACGTAAACAAGGGAGGGATCTTGATGTTGACGCACCTCTTTTATATGAAAAGGCAAAGCCACATTAAAGCAGCTGTCATCCTGACACCATAATTATGTGGATTATTCTCCGACTTCTTCACTGTTCCTCATTGCCTGGAGGGCATAAAATCTCATCATGGAAATCATGAAGTGGAATGGGTTTGCCTGAAAGCAGTCCTCACATCCCTGAGATAATGTAATGTCCTCTTCCCCTGGGGAATGACAGGGTGTTTTGATTTGGTTTAAATAAAGGAAAACAACAGAATTAGATCAAAAGACTGAATACATACTAAAAAGATGAGAACCCAAGTTTGTATAACTACCTATTCCCTAAAGACTATAGTCTTTGTCTGCTTCTGCTTTGGACACAATCAGCCTTTCACTGCTGTCTGCCCTGCTGAACTGTCATTCAAAGAGCCCCTGTGCTTTAACTGCGACTGAGTAATTCACCCAAGGAAAATGTACACATTTCAGTTGATTAAACTTGAGAGGATGGTTGTAAGAACACTTCACAGTGACTGCATTTGTTTTTATGGCTAATTCCAGTGCTGTGTTACAGCTATTTCCTTAAACACATTTCGATGTAATATTTATAGCGATCTCCAAAAATAATCCATGCTAGAAACCTGTCATATTAGTACTAGTTGAGGCTGAATACTTAATACTACTGAATCCAGTCTGTTCATGGCAAGTCACAGAGGGGCTTATGTGACATTTCCTTTATTCTGAATTCCTTGGAAAGCCCTTGTTAGATGGGGATGAGGGAGGGAAAAAGACTCTGCCGAGACGGTCGACTTTTATAACCCCTCATTTCAACGGCAGGCTTCCAGCAGTCTGTCAAATGCTCCCACGAGCGATCCGTCCACCTGTTCATCGACTCCCTGCTGAACAGAGACAAGCGGAGTACGGCCTACTGGTGCAAGGACGAGAGCTCCTTCGAGAGGGGCGCCTGCCTGGACTGCCGCAAGAACCGCTGCAACACGCTGGGCTATGACGTGAAGAGGGTGCGCACGGGGGCCAGCAAGAGGCTGTTCCTCAAAACGCGTCACGCCCAGCCCTACAAAGGTTAGCATGTTCTCCGAGCCTCACAGCCATGGAAGCCCACTATTACCATCTCTGCCAGCTTAATCCAGCCAGAGACCTTCACAGTGAGCTGCTCTTGTGACAAAAGGTGACCACTCTTAATGGATGAGACTTTAGTGGGTTCACACTGGCTGACAGACACGCTGAAACTGAAGCAAAGAGAAGCAAGGGTTGAACTTGGCTGAAATGAGAATTCAGTGTTAGCTCTGTTTAAACATTTTGTTGCTTGGTTGTAAATGATTTAGTTTGTCTGAAAGCTTGTTGGTGTTTTGTTGTTGAACGTCCACATTGTCCAAAAATGCTTAGAAATGTCGAATGAGCAAGCAAACATCTTCTTACCGGGAACTATATCTACACAGCATTCTGAGTCATTTAATATTATTAGGGAAAATTTGGTTGGACTGGCCCCGGCGGTGAGTGTCTCTGATTGAGTAAACCTTCGGGAATGAGGTGGGAGGACAGGGATTTAGAAAGCTGAGACAGTCTCTTGATTGAAAAAGACATAATCTGCTCCCTGTGGACCTCGGCCAATAAGAACCACTTTAAGGCCTCTCCACCCTTAAAGCCCATTGAGGCCTTTTCGCTGTGTAGCAGCTTGTGTTCACTGGCCCTTGATGACTTCTCCGGCAGTGTTTACTGATCTCCAGGAATGGGTGCGCATATAACTCTCCCCTGCTCATGCGATACCCATAATGCCCCTATCTGCACCGCCAAGCTGCCCAGGACTTGCACTGTGTAGGGCATATGTCATGTGATGGCTGTTGTTGTCTAAGGCAGGATGTAGAAAGAGTAATTAAAAGAGAGCTTCTGTTCTTTCTTCCCTTCCCTCTTCCCTCTGTGTGCTGCAGTTTATCACTATCAGCTGAAAATGCAGTTCATCAACCAGGCGGAGCACAATGAACCGTCACTCACCGTCTCTCTCACCGGGACCCGAGGGGAGACCGAGAAACTACCCATCACTTTGTGAGTAACTCCACCCAAAAGACCCCGGCCCAGTTACACAGCGCCATCTTTTCCTTTGATACCTAACCCTAAAACTGTGGTGCCCGTGGGTCTAACCTTCTGAGGGCAGGAGACCACTCATTGCTGCTGCACAGCAGCTGCTGGATGCTAGAATGCTAGCGGTGCCCATTGCAAGAGGGGAGCGTTTCAACAGACATGATAGAGCAACTGAAAACGGAAACGGTGTGCATCTGTGAATCGGGGAGAGACAGCATTAATAATGCAAGTATGTGCACCTCCAAAGAATGTCCTCCCTGATAGCTATTAGTTGCTTATGCAAGGGGGGGAGTTCTCTGCTGGGCAGATCCTCATACTCTGTTCTGTTCTGCTTTGGTTTTCCTTTGGCTGCTGTGGGTCACCCCCCCCTCCCTTTATGTGTATGGGGGAAGGGAGAGCAGCCTCTCCCAGCTTTACTGGGCAATAATGAATGGCCCCAGGACATTTTAGCATGAACACACACACACGCATACACACACACACACACACACACAGACTGGAATTATTCACAAGCACTATGTAGGGAAAAAAACAGTTGTAACAAAAATAGAAACTGGAAGGAGAAATCTACAGAGGCCATCATTATCACACCATATGTGAATGTGGTGCACATCAGACACAGAGCTGTGCACATGCGTGTAAACACATTCCATGCCCTCTGTTACTCTATGCTCTCACTGCATGAGTGTTGCATACGGAGAGGAAAACCCTTCATGCCACACTGAGTATTTGTACAATTTCAGATGTGAATTTTGAACTGTTATTCTTTGCCTTGCCTGTGTTAAAAAGCAGTTTAATCAGTGTGTGAATACATACTACTACAGCACACACACTCTGGATGCTAGTTCTTGAAAAGCTTCTTTTTCTTTTTTCCCTCAATTTTATGCAGGGCAAATGTAATGTAAATGCAAATGTGAAAGAGAAAGATGCAAAATCCAAGCTTTCTTTTTCAGTTTCTCCTGCCGTAACATTATAGAATTTAATTTCACGGTGAAATATTCACATCCAACTTAATCTCCTGAAACAAACAAACACACACACAGAGTGATGATGAAGTTCACCCTGGAGAGGTGTGCTGAAACCCTCACTCTGTCTGCATTCTCCCCACTCAGCACTGAGGGGCTCTCAGGTAACAGGACCCACTCCTTCCTGCTGAGCCTGGACACAGACATCGGGGAGCTGATGGTGCTCAGGCTGTACTGGCAGGGCAAGGCAGCGCTGGCCAACGTTTGGAACAAGATGCAGACCATCATGCCCTGGGGCAGCGAGAGGAAGAGGCAGGAACTCACCTTGGGCAGGATACGCATCAAGACAGGGGACACACAGAAGAAGTGGGTACCACCGAGATGGGCATGTGTAGAGACCAAGGTGTGGGTGTGGGGCTAGGCTAGGCAAGGCTGGGCAGGGAGTCAGAGGCCTGCAGTACCTTGGCAGATCAGTTTGTTCAGGGCATTACTTGTTTTTGTAGTTGGTTAGCAAGCTTTGAAAAACCAGGAGAATATTTCTGTCCTTCCCTTGACAGTAATGTTACACAACAGTGGCTCATTAACGATGCACTACAACTTCAGTTACATAATCAGGCTAAAAACAACTGAATAAACTGTAATGCATGGAATCCCAAAGACGGATATGAGATTAGCCTCCGACTGACGTCCAGGTTACAATGAAGTCGTGTCACAGTGGAGCCATTGAGAAAAGCACATTACTCTGCCAAAAGATACAGTATTTTAACATGATCTCAGTAGGCGAGAGGGACCGGGGAAACATCGCAAAGAACGTAGAACCACTGAGCTTTAAGATATCATGCATGCAGCGTCGATCTTTTAAATTCACCCATGCAAGAATACATCCAAATGCGTATCTTGCGCTCTCTATTTCCCTCAAGAGCCTCTCAGCGCGTGTCTTTGCGCATGCACAGTTTTTCGAGCCCACATGGGGCTGCTCATTTACGTAAAACTAACATTTACAATGCTCAGGTATTTAGTATTCAATGTGACCATTTCTAAACCCTAGAGGGGCATTTCATTTGTTTACCCGTAATTGGCTCACGTCTTTTAAAACAAGAAGTCCGCAAATGAAGGGGATCGGTTGTGTTACAAAAATTACCTTATGTATTTAGCACCCTCTAGTGTACGATGCGATCAAATACATCTATAAATTGAGAGTCAGCTGGGAACGTGACGTAACACTTTGATTTGACTAATATACGTTGTATTTTTGTACTAAGGTGATCCCAAATGAATATGCAGTCAACGTCCTAACAATATATTACACTTAAACAAATTATTAGAAATAAGCATTCAGGTGAATCAAACAGAGATTCCAATGTGGTGTATTAACCCTTGTATTGCCTCTTTTAAATCTATGTTTCAGGACGACGTTTTGCGCCAAGACGAATGATGATACGCACATTAAGCCGACACAGGAGAAAGTGTTTGTACGGTGCGAGGAAGGTCGGCAGGGACCACATCGGAGGCGACTACACAGCTAATTTTCTGACACAAGCGAGTGATGTTACGACGAATGGGTACTCCATCTAGTACCCTTTAATCACCGTATTGTATTTTTTAATGCATGTTTTTTGTATGTACATTTTCTTTTATTTTTTTGAAGCGTGTCCATGTTTTTCGATTGTCCATGTCTGCGATATGCATGTTGTCGAACTCAATTATTGTGATTCCTTGCACTTCAGACATTTCGACTGCACACATGCACCAAAAGAGAGCGCCACGCATCTCGAGGAATGCTGGTTTTTGCAGTGAAGTTATAGCTGCCTTATATCCGGTAACGTCTGCCTGATAAAGTAAACCTCTGTTGTAAATGCCAATGTCGTAAATGACTGCCGAGGCAAGAACTCCGAATTATTTTGACGTAACGCCATAACACAACCTAATAAAGGAGAAAGGAGGCTCGAGTTTACTTTAAACCTAAAGTCTCGTGGTTTAAACTTTAGCCTATGCAAAAAGCATTCATAGCAAAAATACACTGGTATAATTCACATAGAAAACATTACATTGTAAATATTTTCTTCATTGGCAAATATTACACAGGCAAGTCTGGCGACTGCTATCGTAGTAATATTCTTTATTTGGTATTTGCCTCATGAAGCAGCCCTTCAAAAAGGACAGAGACTGCCAGTGGTATTTCTGAACACATGCCAAAGGAGGAGAAAGATTCATCCTTCCTTTCCACACCGCCATCATCGATTTCATGAAATAGGACGGGCTGTAACAGCGCGTTTATCAGGATCGCCCGTCTCTCCGCTGATGTCAAGGAGTAACAACACAGGGCTATCTGATCTGACCTTTTCAACAGCTCCACCCCTCTTCCCTTTGCTTAGTGTTTCTCTAATCTGAGGCAGCCGTGGGAAGATCAAGCTTCTGCCTGCCTTGCTTTGAAGGTGGAATTTCTCCTTTGAAATCCTTACATGTGATGAACTCATAAAAATATAATAATTTGTCATATTCTGACTATAAGATATTTTAAAAATCTGATCATTAGGATTATTATGAGCCAAGTTTCCATCACATAAACTAGGCATGAAGGTACACACATGCAAGAGGAGGATGTATTTAGCATGTTGATTCGAATCTTATTTGCAAGAAGAATTTTGGAACTTGTTGATGCTCTCAAAGGGAGCTTGAACTGTTTTTTTTTTTTTAAAAAACACATTGATTCTCAAGAGTCTATTGAAACTGAAACAGACACATAGGCCTGGACAGTTAAAATTGATTCCTCCCATGCGTTTCTTTTTCAGACTTACACACACACACACACACACACACACACACACGCACACACACACAGAGTTTAAGGTAACCCGCCACCCACACCGAGGAGCTGCACACCCTGCGACAGTCATGTTTGTACGGATGGTGAGAGACAAGGGGTCAGCGCAGGTCCCCGGGGAAGCAGGGCTCTCGCGGAAGGAGAGCCAGATTAAAGACAGGCTCGCACCTGGTGACCGCAGGCAGGCAATCTGTCTGACCACGACCTTGGCAAGTGCAACCCTTGTCAAGGGTCTCTCTGCAGTCTTTAGCTGCAGATGGAGAATGTTTAGCACATGCGGTGCAGTACCTCTACAACTGATCACCACAGTTTTACCTAACAGAGGACAATCACACTTTTACCAAAGGTATAACAATCACACCTTTATTAAATACATAAAAAATACCATTCACTGACTACTTTTACAAATGTATTACGAGAGCATTTAATACTACCCTTATCCTACTCTGACTACATTAGTATGCAAACTAGTATCTTGTATAAAACTTCACAGTGCCAAATGACATACTGGTCAGGAATCTTGGCACTTAAATTAGCAGAATGTGGAAATGGATGCAGCGCCTCCCGACGCCGCAAACAGAGATCACGTTACGAAATGCAACGATCAGGGAGCCCTGTTTAAAATCCGAGTGAGCACACCGAAGAGCCCCTGCAGCGGGTGATAAGGCGGCAGTGAAGGGGGCCTGCTTGCGAAAACAAGACGCTCTGGCGGAGACGGGGAGCGGCGGGAAGCGGCGCGCTTCACGGCGGCGTCAGGCGCGGGCATTAGGGGCAGGCTGCATACAATAAGCCTTCAGAGCTGAGGAAGTACAGAGGCTGCCACGATTACGACTTCAGCGGCTGCCACGGCAACTCGGCAGATACCCTGGGGCTTCGCTCTATAGACAAATCCGTATAATGATTAATGAAAGTAGCAGTAGCATTTGCCTGGATGCAGAGGTCTCCACGGGCACCGTTAATCTATAATTCACATTACTGCCTACTTACACCTGCAGACAGACTTTTACATCAGAAAATGGAGAAAAAAAAAAAATATATTCCCAAACGCCTCCAGCCTCCAGAACGCATGCAGCAGGGCCCTACCAGTTTGTGGAACCACAGGTTTTACAGTTTTACAGTTACTGCGTAATGAATGAAGTGGGCTTGGAAATGTGTGTACGAAACAGAAAAAGAAAAGTATGAGGACAGACATTTCAGTCCCACAGGAAGCACTGTGCGGTTTCAGAGAGGCATGCTGGCCATTTAAGCTGGACCGCAGCTATTACGGCATCCATTAAAATGAGTGGTGTGGTCAGCATACCTTGGAGAGAGGTGTGTGTGTGTGTGTGTCTTTCAGCTACACACACACACACCATGGAGACTGCATACTGTGCATCCACTGAGTTGGCGTACTTGCAGACAGGGGTTTCATCAGCTCTTTCCCAGAACACCCACATCCACCCCCCACCGTGCACTAAACAAATGCTAATAAAAGGAAAAGTTTTATCAGGGTAAAAAAGCAAAACAGAAAAACTTCCAGCCACCTCAGGGACATGCCTCTTAATAAATCTGTCAAAACTATTTTGATCAATTCTATTTTTATTAATGCATTTCAAGTACTTCAAAAAAAAAATTACATACCTTTGCACAATACTTTTTGCATTTTTAGTAAAAATTTTCCAAAGTGAACCAAAATAAAAGAAAAAAGAAAACAAAAAAAAAAACAGAAAACTGTAGTACTGTATAAAACACAGCGGACATTAAAATCAGACAGTAGTATTAGACTTTTTCTTCTTGTAATCTTTCTGCTTACATCACCTACCACATTTCAACTCAAATTGGACATTTCAGTGCACGTTTTTCTCTCAAAGACTTACCCAGATTTATGAAAAGGAATTAAAATTTCAGGCACCCCCCCCCACCCCACCCCACCCCACCCCATCACCACCACCCCACCCCATCACCACCACCCCCACCCCTACGAATTCACCCGGTCCCTACCACAGGATAACAAAGACAATAATGAGAAAAATATTAAGTCTATCGCACTCCAATGAGCTTTACTAATGACGAAAGTGATGAAAAACATAATATTCTTTTTATTATCCAGCAAAAACCCCATTCCAACCAGCACAATACAAAACAAAAATACATTTCAGAACCAGGGGAGGACTTCATTTTGTACATCTCACTTCTGTAACCCGACTGAACGTAGCTTTTTCTGGAATTCATATACAAAAAAAGAAAAAATAATAAGCTGACATTATACATGTATAAAAACGCCTGTTGTCTCCAGAAGGAAGTAAAGCGAACTCTTCGCGTACTGCTGTACAAGTTTGTGAGGAAACAGTTCTGGTGGTGGAGTCCCTGTGGACAGGCATGGCTTCCGTGTGGGTCCACAGCGTTTCCTCTGGGTGAACTCCCTGATGAACTGGATGCAATGAGTCCGCTCTTTAACTCCTGCGCTAGCGTGTCGCTGGGCACGAAAACAAAATTCTAATTCAGATCGGGGAGCAAATGGGGAAGAAAAGAGAATGCTACGTTTCCTCTCGGCCCACGCAGGAAACGGTGAAACCTCTCAGTGACTTGGTGTCGGCCGTCAGCGATGCGCATGCTGTGGAGAGGCGGGCTCTGGAGCTGGTGGAACGTGCGAGTCGCGCCGGCCTCGATCGCCTTCGGGGCGTCCGGATCGAGCTGGTCTATAGTCTAGCTCTCCGGAGGAAAGGAGCAGCGCCGGTTTTCCTAAAGCAGACTCCTCGGGTCTCCCAGGACTTCACCCGTTCAGAACCGACGGGCAGCCGGTCGCTTTGGGCGTCATCGCCTCACCTGATTGGCTCACGACTCGATGAATCTTACCATCTCAGAATGGGCGGGTGCTGAGCGCAGTCAACTGTGGGCGGGGATTGGGGGGGGGGTATTGGGGGATAGTATGGGCGGGGTTTCTACCCCCACCAATCAGGCACGTCACTCACCTCTTCGATCAAAGCCCGTGATACAGCATTAGTTTCTTTAGCGGGAGAGTGGCCTCTGATTTCATTCATCTTTTCCAATTAAAAAGGTACATAAAATCTGGGGCTTGGATAAAGGGTGGGGGTCATAAAACAAAGGTTGAGGTCAATGGGTAGCTGGGGTACAAGGAAAAGGGCGCCAAACAGATCAGAGAATTTGGACTTTGACTGGTCGTCTCGTCCGTCTCCAAGCTGACCCTGCATGTGCTGTAGCCAAGCCTACTGCCGGGCTCTCCCCTCCCTCACCACTTTTAAAACAAGGGTAACAACTCTACACTCAGTCAATACATCTCCTCTATATATACAAATATCTGCATCCACGAAAGAAGAGAAAGAAAAACACAATGCTAAAAAAGCAACTGAATAAAGTGAGGTTCAGTCAGTAAAACAACATTGTCTGGGAAACAGGATCTCGTAAACCGTTCCGCCACACATTCACTCCTGCTGCCCTCACACGCTTTGCGTCTTCCTGTTTCACGGGGGCCCAATAGCGTAAGGGCTCCTTAAAAGCAACCTCCCACTCTTCACATCGTACATAGCTTTCAGTAACTGCATGCTTGTCTCCGCTACAGAGGAACATTGCTTTGTGCGAGAAGTCAGCCATTTTTGATGGAATGTCTATAATGAGGACTAGCGTGGTTGCCCCGCTGATGTTTTTTTTTTTTTTTTGCCCCCCTACAACCCCTTTTGGTCAAAACCCTTCCCCTTCTAAACCCCCGCCCCCATTTTCCCGTGTTTCCAGTCGGGACCCTGTGATTGGCTGGATACGGCGTGACCTCACGCAGTGAGATTGTTTGAAAAGTGCAACTCAGGCACTCCCCCTGCTGGACACGAAGCACTCCTCCTTACCCCTCCAGTCACAGCGGGAATGATCAGCAGACACGCTCGTCTGCTGTACTTAGTGGTTTTTATCGATTAACGGAAAAGAAGGGCGGCGAGTCAAGAAAAACAAATTGCGGTTCAGGGGGAAAAAAGAAGACAATATTTGCAATATAATGAAGTAAAAACAAAAACTCCTTCTCTCCTAGCCTTATGTTTCTACACGCTCTCTCTGCAAACAGGCAAATATACACAGGGCCGTCCCATCGACTGCTCCGCAAACGAGATCAAACTAACACGTCTAGGACCTCGACAATCTTGCAGGAGTAACTCTGAAAATGTCGATGGGAGGCTGCCATGCACTCATCTCCTCGACCTTCAGCCCTCCCTCCCTCATTCCCTCCCCTGTTATCCCTGCACATAAGCCTTCCTGGAGCTTTTTCTATACGTTTTTTTTCCCCTCTTTTCACAACTAATGCAATTTACACCCTGGCAGCTGCAATTTGCATGTCACATGACAGGAGTCAGCAGGGTGACACCACAGAGCGAGGGTTCTCGATCACAGCCACTGTAAAAGGCATCAGGAGGTCTCACCTCTGCCCTAACATCCATCCCCCTCCTTTCTTTGTGTTTTTTTCTTTTTTAAATCCTGAGAGTGTCAATTAAAACAGTAAGTTATCTTCATCAAACAGCAGAAAGGAAAAAAAAAAAAAGATCCGTTTTTTCCTCTTATGATACAATGGAAAAAAAACCTCTATATTGCGATATCTGTACAATTGCACGCAGAAAAAGAATGCGTATGCATTAGAAATAAAAGCCTGCGTCGTCGTTCTGTTTTAGACGATGTTAATTACATTGGCAATTAAGTCTCTTCCACTTGGGAGATGGTCTCTCTTCCTGGCCTTTGATTGGCAGCAAAAACCCCTGTCACCTGCAGTCATGGGTTTATGTGGGGTGGGGGGTGGGGAGTTGGGGGGGGGGGGGTTAAATCAAACAGGGAACAAAAGACAACATAATAGGGAGAAATGTGCTGAAAGAACACCACTTCTGACTCCTGAAAATAAAGTCTGGAGGGAAACAGAACAGGTAAAGACACCGCACTACGATGGAAACCAGTGGCTCTTCCTTCCCCCACTGACAGCTGTTGAAACACAGATGTGGCGTTCATTGCTGGCTCAGAACTGTGGCGTGTGTCCGCCTTTTTTTCCTTTTTTTTTAACTGCCATGTTATCCTTTAAAATCGGTTGGTTTGCCAGTTGCAGTTTGTGGATGTGGGTGGAGCGGGGTGGGCGGGGTATGGGGGGGGGGCGATGACTGGTACAGGTAATTCTTTGGAGTGAAGTTTTCCCACTGTAGGCACTAGGAAGAACCAAGGCAAAGAGCGGCCGGCCTCAGCGTCTCATCTGGCCCATCTGATAGTTCTCTCGGGGCTGGCGGTGGTGGCGCTGGGGCTGGGGCTGGGGCTGGGTGTGCTGCGGTCTCCTCCTCTTCAGGGTGCCTGCGGGGGGAGGGCGGAGAAGGGTCACT
Source organism: Megalops cyprinoides (assembly GCF_013368585.1). NCBI lineage: Eukaryota > Metazoa > Chordata > Actinopteri > Elopiformes > Megalopidae > Megalops > Megalops cyprinoides. The sequence continues at coordinate 26,452,753 of NC_050595.1, forward strand.
CCAGCACACTCACAGGGTAACCTGCACCTCACTGCACTTCAGCTGGCCAACCACTGTGTGGCATTGGTTTGAAGCGACATGATTGGCTTGGGTCTAGATGTGGGCCTAGACTGTAGACCGGCGTAGGGGTGACCTGTCCGTCTACCTTCCCTTTGGATTCACCGGCCCACCTGAGGCTCCTCTCTCTCCCCGTTTCTCCTCGAGTCTGTACGTCTCGTTCTGCCTCTTCCCACTGGCCCTGCCTGTCTCTCTCTGTCTCTCTCTCCCTCTGTCTTTTCCCTTCTCTCCTGGTCTGCCTTCCTTTTAGATTTGAGAAAAGAGGTCACACCATGTTCCTTTGCTGTAGGGCTGCCAGTTAAACGCTGCTTCAGTGGCGGTCTCTGGTGGGCACTCACCTGGCAGGGGTTTGGGCGGAGGCAGCTTGGGGTTGCTGCTGGGGGTGTGGACACTGCAGATCTTAATGAAGCCAGCCATCAGCATGATGAGGGCGATGCCCATCAACAGCACTGCCCACCAGTGAGCCTGTAACACATACAGGCACACAGGCACACAGGCACACAGGCACACAGGCACACAGGTACACAGACACACAGACACACAGACACACAGACACACAGGCACACAGACACACAGGCACACAGACACACAGGCACACAGACACACAGGCACACAGACACACACACACACACACACGTGCACATAAACACAGAGGAGAACCGTGAGAAGCTGGCCAAGTATGCTGCAGGATCAGCAAAACATTTACACAGAGTAAAAACAGCATGTATGTACGCAAGTCATGCTACGGCCAATCTGTTCACATATGAAATTAAGCGGTGTTTATTTTTCCTGAGAACATGAAATAGAACACTCATACTTGTAAATAATATATGCACTGTATGTATAGCAGTATGCAGTATAGCAGTGTAGTATAGTGGTATGGAGCAGGGGTCATAACCCAAAGGTTGCCGGTCGGATTCCCAGAGTGGCAACTGCTGTTGTACTCTTGGGTAAAGTACTCAACCCAGATTCCCCCAACTTAATATCCGGTTGGATACAAGCGTGACACATGAAAACTGAGCTATGGAATTCCCTGGATATAACAGACCACACCGTTTCAATGTGCGTGGCTTTACTCCTTGTGCTTCACTCCCTGCGCTGACAGATATGCAGTGAAAGGCCGGCCCTCTGCCCGGGACCCCAGACACTTGCCACTATCCACTCGGCGATGTTCTCGTAGAGCTCGGGGTTGAAGATGGCCTTCTTGAGCCGGGCCAGCGGCCCGTCGGCGTCCACCAGACGGCACTTCATGAACACGTCGCAGTAGCCCTTGAAGTCGTTGCAGGGCGAGCCGGGCTGCAGCGTGGTGACCTTCTTGTTGAAGAAGCGGGCCCACTTCTCTGAGCCGGTGCTGCTGCAGGTGTTGGGTTTCACTGTGAAAGGGGGATAACCCAAATACACAGCATGGTTACACACAGTCTCTCTTCTTATTCTGGACTGTACCATTTAGGTCACAGGTGCATTTTAGCTCCAAATTCTCTTTGCATTTATGGTTTTATTTTGGGAAGCTTCTATGATAAAAACAAGTGTTACTCCTGTACTGGAAAACAAGTGTTACTCCTGTTCTTGAAACCCACAGCATGAAATGAGAATGACACATCACATGTAATTCTCGGCCATCTGGAACTGTGTCTGAGCTTGTGAAAGACAGCAGGGAGGTCTGGAAGGTGTAGAGGAGGGAGGGTTTGTGAGGGTGGTGTAGAGGAGGAAAAGAGGAGAAGGCAGTGTTATAGGAGGAAGAGAGGACAGGGTGGTGTAGAGGAATAGGAGAGGACAGGGTGGTGTAGAGGAATAGGAGAGGACAGGGTGGTGTAGAGGAATAGGAGAAGACAGGGTGGTGTAGAGGAATAGGGGAGGACAGGGTGGTGTAGAGTAGGAGGAGAGGACAGGGTGGTGTAGAGGAGGAAAAGAGGAGAGGATGGCGTAGAGGAGGAGGGGAGGAGAGGGTGGTATAGGGGACGAGGAAAAGACAGGGTGGTGTAGAGGAGAGAGAGAGGAAAGGGTGGTATAGAAGAGGAACAGAGGACAGGGTGATGCACGTTCATCAGGAAGGCGTGTGGGTGTAGAGGAGAGGGGCACTCACTCCTCTCCATGCAGCACACATGGCAGAGCTCCGTCTCGTCCTTGCCGTCCACACTGGCGCAGGTACACACCTCCAGCCCATACTTCTCACAGATGGAGCCAGAGCAGCCCTGGAGGGAGGGAGAGGGGGAAATGAGCTGTACTCTCCTCACACACAGACGTTCTCTCTCTCACACACACACACACACACACACACACACACACACAACATCCATCTGACTGTCTGCACACACACACACACACACACACACACACACACACACACACACACACACACACACACACACACACACACACCCACACCCATGCACACGCACGCACACGCACGCACGGGCGGGGAGCTGCCTCCCTCCCCCAGACGCATCACGCTCCACACCATCTGCCCACACACACACACTGTCGCACCCGCAGACGCTGTCAGGGGGACGAACGGCCTGGGTCGGGACAGCTGCCTCCACACTGCACCCAGATCCCTGCTGCCATCCGCCCACAGCCAGACGGGCATGGGCGCACACACAAACAAATACACACACATACGCGCACACATATGCAGACACACACAGACACGCACGGGCCCACAATCACAGGCACAGACACACAGGCACAGACACACAGGCACAGGCACACAGGCACAGGCACACAGGCACAGGCACAGGCACACAGGCACAGGCACACAGGCACAGGCACACAGGCACAGGCACACAGGCACAGGCACACACACACACACACACACACACACACACACACACAGACATACAGACAGTCCCACACAGACAACACACACGCATCCACACACAGTCTGCCTTGTCTGTGCTCCAAAATCACGGTCTGGAAAGGAAAGCACCAGCATACAGGACTCGCACACACTCCTGGTGGCAGAGAGGACTCACCCCGTTGAGGCACACTTGCGTCTCCCCGTGGCAGGCAGTGAAGTTGGCCTTGGGCTCGGAGGTGGGGCACTGGGCCGAGGCTCCGTTGCACATGCCCTGGTGGGCACACTCCGACTCCTCCCGGCACTTTTCGTTCCGCGTCTTGTAGCCGCACTCGGGGGTGCAGCAGGGACCCTGGCTGGGGCTGATGGGGGAGGAGGGGGACACAGTCAACACCCCTGTCACACAGTGCCTTTGATAATGTGCAGCTTGGGCCTGAAATGCGTGATGGTAACCCTCCACTCACCTGCACGCTTCACTGGGCATCAGAAAGGCTAGCATACTTGCCTGGAAATTTCATTGGGTCTCAGAAAGGCCCACTTACTACTCCTGCACACTCTATTGGGCCTCTGAAAGACACGCCCACATGCATGCACACTCTATTGGGCCTCTGAAAGACACGCCCACTTGCCTGCACACTTTGAAGGGCTTCAGCTTGCACTTCTTGCCGTCGGGCTGGTTGGCGTCGTAGCAGCACTGGTCCTTACACTGGTCGCTGTAGCCGCAGTCACACTCCTCCCCGGTCTCCACCAGGCCGTTTCCACAGATGGGCTGGCCGGACTCTGCACACAGACACACGTACAGGCACAGAGACGCACAGACACACACAGAGAACTTGTGAACTCTCTGACGACTTCCCACACAGATGGCACTTCTGCCTCATGCTGTCTCTCTCTCGCCCCGGTGATTAATGTCGATGGAACAACCTCGATCTAATCTCTAACTTTCAAACCAATGTGGACAGAACTAAAACGTCTTTCTAAATGCGCAGCCAAGAGCCTAAAACACAAACGGCACTTTTCACATCCTGATGCACACATCTGTTAGATTCTTGTCTGCACATGGCATCTGTACTGGTAATACTGTCTAGCTGCCTCTGGCCCCTAATCGCCCGCAGATGCACCTCCACTCCTGCGGGGGGCGACCTACCGACGAAGCAGTTGAATCTCTTCTTCTCCAGGACCTGGCTGATGTTGCGCACACTGCAGACGGAGAACTTGTTGTTGTTGAGCTTGTCCCCGGACGTGGCCCTGGCGTACATGATGTAGTTGCCCTTCTCCTTCAGGTCCTGACTTTTGGACTCCCCCGGGGTGCACTCTATCCCGGAGTCGTGCTGTGGAGAACAAAGGGTGCAAATGACTTTGACATGATTTGATGGGGTGGGGGCTGTGAGATAGTTTTCCTCTTCTGCAGTTTGTGTGCTTTGTTTTATTATCTTGGCCCTTCCCCAGTCCCAGACAATGAAAAGTGTCTTCAAAAGGGACAAAGGCAAAGACTTATTTCCTGCTACCCAACAAGACCTTCTACTACACACATTCAGAAGTCTCATGGAGAACACAGCCTGCTCGGCCATAATTGGTGATAATAAGCCATCACAGCAGCGACCTTTCCATTAAGATCTATGCATGTAATGTACAGACTGACACATTTTATCAAACTAGGATAGTAAAATCTGACAAGGTAGCAATGAACTAAAGATCACCTGCATCACACAGCACAAACAGATAACACGGATTATGAGATTATTCAAATACTTGACCATGAAGGCCTGTATTAGCATTAAAATGAACAAAAAATAAAAAAAATAGAAGAAATGTTTGACTTTCCTATCAATATTCATGAGTCTGAGCCTAAAAGCACTGCAGAAAGTTACAGACAGTTCATTGCCAGTGATTATGATCATGATTAACTGTACTTTCATGTGCTTGGAGTAAAAAAGTTAAATTTAAAATGTTCAAGCTGAAAGATTCAAATTGCATATTAATTTTGATGCCCATTACTGCTCAATGGAGCACCGTTTTCCATCAGTGAAATGAAGGAACACGTGAGGCCCCATGGCCCCCTCCACCCTGGCCAGGCACTCACCGGGGAGCCAAAGTTGTGGCCAACCTCGTGGGCAAAGGTGATGTGCGAGACTTTGGGTGGGACGTGGGAGGCATAGTTCTGCACCGTAATGATGCCAGTGTTTAGGGACTTCTTCTTTCCGTCCGAGTACAGCTTGCTCTTCTCACAGATGCCACCAGAGCTCCCTGCAAACACACAGAGAAGAGCCCTACATCTCACCTACAGTTCATAAGGATCAGAAGAAAAACTGCATGCACACTTGCACATACAGAGACAGACACGGACGCAGACACCAACATGCCTGCATGCACACAGAGGCACGCACACGCACAGACACACACGCACAGACACACACACACAGACACACACACACAGACACACACACACAGACACACACGCGCGCGCACGCACATAGACACACACACCTGCACAAAGCCTACTGCAAGTCATCCCCACAGGGCAATTCCTTTCGACGTTTGGGAACACTGCATGCATTGTTTGCGTTGTGCTTATCTGAGTACTTCTGCAGGTGCAGCACAATGTGCCGCTGGGGAGGCTGGGAAAAAAGGGAACCCTACGCCAGAACTCTCCTTTTGTGTTCGAGTTTCGAGTGTGGGTTTGGATTTGGGCGAAAGCAAGGCTGCGGTTGCTTTTTTTGGACCCCAGCTGGTCCCCGCTGGTCAGGGCTCAGGTCTGGATGGGGCACAGGAAGGCCCGTTTCGGTTTGACAGCCGCCCCCTCGGCCTCGCGGACGGCACGCAGCGGTAGCCAGGTGTCTCTCGACTTGAAGAGGTCGCTGGATGAGCGGCGCAGGGAGGGAGAAACGGTGGAGGGAGCGAGGCACGCTGCACAGAGGGAGGCACGTTTCACCCCTCTGCTTCTCTCACTCCGTCTTAAAACGCGGACAGATCACCACACCGCTCTCCAGTCATGCCTGTCTCGCAAAGGGGGAAAAACAGGACTCAGGACTGGAAAGAGGAGGTGTGCGAGATCACAGGGAAGGGAGTTCAGGCTCCTTCCCTCCTTCTGCTGGCAGCCCGCCCGCGGGCCTCGGGGCTCCCAATTCTGTTTCTGCGCAGCAAGCACGCGCTCCTGCGGGCGGACACGCCGCCATACGAGCAGGGCTGGGGGTTTCCTTGGTTCGGGAGCTCCACGCTCACTCTGCGCTCCCGGGCTCGGAAAAACTCACCAGGAGCCAGAGGGAGCATTCTTCACCCCTGCTGGATCAGCGAGGGCCTTTGAGAAGCCAGTCAGCACCAGCCTCGCCAGATCCAAGCTCACAGCGACGAGCGCCGGCTGTGGACCAAGCTATGAATCTTGCAGCAAGAGCTGCATCCTTCCAACAACCCTGCAGCTTTGCTTACTGGTACGGAAAACACTGGCAACGCCGGTGTTTCCTTTACTAAACCAAGCGTAAGAACACGGCAACACGGTGAATAGTGCCTGCAATCCTCCAATCAGCTGACTTGACCCTTCTCACAGTCCAGACGCCATCTCGCAGCCATCCCCACCTCACCTGTACGGCATGCGTCACCAAGCTGGTCACTTCCTGTTACAGGCAGCTCAAAGGTGGCAGCTCTCTGTTAGAGCGCACTGTACATCAGTGTATCGGACCACCCCATCACAGCGCCTTACTGCGGACGAGTGGGGGGGGGGGGGGGGTATGGCGGTGGCGTCCGGACGACGCTTCCGTGCTGACGCTAAGTGATCGGATCCAATAAAGAAGCCATTACCCGGGCCTGACCGGAGGGGCCCCTGGTGTCTGCTGGCCCGAGGTCCCGTTCTGGTAAACGCAGAGAGGGAGGGTTTCCCAGCGCGAGGCACCGCGGAGAGCGGGCCACTCCGGATCGATACGCACGGCTCTGGCTGCTGCTAATTTGCCTGCATTGATTTCCACGCCGCTTGCTTTCAGGGCACGGACCGCGCACTCAATTAAGCCCTCCCTGAAATTTACCCCAGACAGCGCGCTCCTAATAACGCCGTGATAGAGCGATGCCCGCTCGCTTCGTTTAGGTGAATGGAGAGGTCGTTAGCAAACTGGAAGTAAACTAAACACTGGCACGGCACTGCACTGTGCTGAGCGCCCCCCGCCCCCCAGTTTCTGATGTTGGCCTTGGCCAGGATTTGGACCTGCGTGTGGCTCTGTTTCACCAAGTGGGAAGCTCTGTCGCCCCCCGTGGACAACAATGTAAATGCAGGCCCTTTATTTTTCAGCGCATTGCTTACCTTCCCTCTTCGGTAATGAGGGAAGTTCAGTAATGTGCTGAGAAATCAGTTGGTCCTGCGGGCTTGACTGACAGCAGAGCCGAAACGCGCCCGGCATGACAAAGCTGGCAGCCTGGGCGCCTGCGACCGTCGCGGCGCCGGTTTACTGATGAAGGAGGCGGACGCGGCGTTCTCCCGACATCATTATTTTGCTTGCGGATGAATTATTCATTTGGACGTGCGAGTCTGTCTCCGCCGCTCTGCCACCGGCTGGCCGGGTCGTTGCGGCCGATTCGGAGACCATCCCATTGGCCTGTCAGTCACACAGAATCGCCTCCTCCTTTGATACCAATGGCTAAGCAACCGATGGGAAGGCAAACCAGCCTCCTTTTCTCAAACTCTGAGTGTTTATTCAGGAACTCGAGCCGCGGGGACTTCACCGGCACAGGAGTGGAAATGAGGCCAGCGGGCCCGGTTTACCTGAGGACAGGAGGCTCCACGGTGAGGCTAAAATCGACAAAAAGTGCTGACGGGGCGCATAACTTTAGGTGCGAGTTAAAACTGAAACAACGGTGACCCGGGACACGGTAAATACAGCCGGCTCGAGCCCCGGGATTACATCATGTGCCGAACTGCGCACCGCGGCGCGCTGACTCAAACCAAAAAGAGACTCAGAGGATGCTTATGAGGGCTAACGGAGACACTGAGGTACCTATGCTAATGTTTAGCATAGCACTGAGCAAAGCACAAATGCTGGAGCAAGGTACACTTGCAGTGTGTCCTAGATCAATTCTGTCTAAGATAAGGGTGATATCCCTCACAACCAAACAGCATGATTCACTTCTAAAACCCTGAGCTGGCTAGCAGATGGCCCCTGCTTCATCCCCGGGATCCTCTGCATGTCTAGCTTACCACAGCTCCGGTGGGAAGGGGACCTGTTTTTGGGCGGTGGGCAGAGCGTTCGTACCTGCAGGGGCGCCCACCCAGGCCAGGCCCAGCACGCCATCGTCAAAGTCCCGGTCGGTGAAGACGTAGGCCAGGCAGTAGTCGTCGTGGTTCTGCTCCGAGTTCAGCTCCAGGAACTTCTCCACCCCGATGTTGGCGAAACGGAAGGGGTTGGACTTGTCCCTCTCGTCGTTAGTGGTGTTGATCTGAAAAAACACAACGGAGGGGGGAGTGAACGAGTGAACAAACGAACAAACGAACAAATGAACAAACGAACAAACGACACTTTAAACAAATCACTGTAGAGATAAGGCTATAAGGGGCGGAAGAAAGCTCCGACCGGAGCACAACAAAGTGGAGTGGGCGAAGTAATAATGATCTGCGAGTCCCAGAGGACAGCGGTCCAAACCACGGGCAAGACTGTGCATCCACATTTCTTTGTTGTTTGCAGAGGGACTCATTCTAATCCCAGTTAAAGACAGTTCTAGCCAAACAGAGAAATGATTCTAATTAAAACCCAGCCAGTTACCAGCCCCTGCAGACACCTCTCTTCAGAGGCATAATAAATTGATTTTGGAGAAAGCGCACAGCTTCCAAAGTTAAAAGGCACCGGGCACTCACCAGGAGGATTCATGCATTTTATTCATTCTTTCAGCGAGCTCAGCTCAGCGCACTGCGGATGCAGAAGGAGTCTCCCCGGCCCAATCACACACCCAGTCAAATACAAACAGCTACAACCACACACACTCACTCCCAGTCAAATACAAAAACACACAGATACAACGACACACACCTCACTCAAACAGACACACGCATTCTCACTCAAGCACACAAACCGGATACAACCCCGCACGCATTCACGCACGCACGCCAATGCACTCACCCTGATTCTCTTCACCATGAAGCTGATGTTGCGGATTCCCAGGAAGTCGGTGCTTTGGTAGATGGAGTCGATGGCTTTCACATGACTGGAGATCTGAAACGACAAGGCGAAACTCCAGCCACACGCTTACCACCTCAATACCCACATCAACACTAAGGAAACAAATTAACACCAAATTAGAGTGGACAAGGTGCTGGCCAGGACTCATTAAAAACAAGAATGCAATCAGCACATAAACAGTCCAACAGGTAGGCATTTATAACGTTCTGATGAAATGAGAGAGGGGGGAAAAAAGCTTGTTTTTATGCAGCTGGCAGTAACGAAGGGGCTTATTTTTTTGGGTTGTGCGTGGACAGATATCCCTGGAGCAGCGCCTTCTTCCTGGTCCTCATTAATCACCCCTGCACCAGGCCTGGCGGAGGGCCGGCTCGCTTCCGACGCTTAAACAAAGGCTTCCCGAGCCCTCCTCCCTCCACTGTAATGCGGCCACACTCCTCACAACCCCAATTATTCTGCCATTTTTACCCATCATCCCTCTGCCCAATTATGATGAATGAAGATGCCTGTACGGAGAAGGGGTGATTTATGAGGGTTCAGGAGGGGACAAGTCACCGCACCCACACGCACACACTTGCAGACACATACCTGCACACACGCACGTGCACACTCGCAAACACATCCTTGCACAAGCAAAGGCACACACATGTGAACACACACACACACATGCATGCACGCGCACGCGTGCGCACACACACACACACACACACACACACACACTGTGAGACAGATCAAGCTGGAGTGTGAACGCTGTACCCCCACTGCTGCGGATTATTATTGCTGTGCTCACTGCTGTGATTATTAGACTTCTAGCTCCTCCTCGGCAGATACCGCTGGAAAGGCTCCCTCCCATTCTGCCGCGCTTCACTTTGAAACCTTTAATCTGCCCCCAAAATGAGACCCACTTCTGCTGAGCGCACCCTTTCTCCCGCGCCCAGTCGTTAGCCATCAAAGCTCCAAGACAAGCTAACTTGTTCCGGGAGAATTAATTAGGTTGGCAACAAGAACAAACACACAAATATTCCTAGTACAATTTTTCACTTAATGAAGAACTGGATCTCTCTGGACCCTCCTTCCCAATGCAGGGGAGAAAGTGTCATGAACTAAGGAGGTGTCACGAAGGTGTCCTGTTGGTGGCCTGACGGTACCTGTGCAATGACGGCCTCTCTGGTGCCATAGTATCTGTAGAATAGGTGGTCGGTCTGGATGAAGAGCTGGCAGGTGTTCTTGTCGGCTTGGGCCGCTCTCCGCTTCCTGAGGAGCACCGGCCCATCGGCTCGCTCCTCCTCCTCCAACACCTGATTGGTCTCCTGCAGGGAAGGGGGGGGGGATAACAACAGAATTAACCACAGAGAGCCAGGCCCCCTGCAACAATGACCTGGTGATCATTCCGCGATACTACTGAGTTTGCTGAATGATGGGTGTACTTGCAGTGCTGTGGGCAGCCTGATCAATCTGAGGATTAACACTGTGGCTGCAGTCTTTTAGAATTTAAAGTAATCTAAACTAATTGTAAGACACACAAAAGCATCAGTCCCTCAGAAAAAGGGCCGCGAGCATTTACTACGAACCCGTTTTATTGCGAGTCTCATTAATTTACCTTGATACAAAAGCGGTGCGAGTTTCACTCACCGCCGTGAGTTCCCAGACAAACACTGTGATTAACCGCGCGCCACGCCGCTGAGGAGGGCAGATGAAAGATTACCCTCGCTAACGCTGAGTGGAATCCTAATCTATCAGCATGCAGACGCAGAGCACGCACAATCCCCACCGCACCTTCCAGACGGCTCAGCTAATTGGCTCGTTAATTGCGCAGGTAATGCGGCTCCCAAAACAAGGGCTCGCGGGCGATGACTCGCCCCTGGCAGCAACGGTTACTGCAACGCGTATCCTTTCCAGAACCGAGCGACGCAACGGGCTCGGGGCGGGTCTGCGCATCGGAGTGGGCAGAACCTTGTGGGCAGAATTCTACGTGACAGATATCCGACAAAGTCTGCCGGTCACTTTGCAGGGACAGCGGCATGCAGTCACAGCCATGGTCGTGTGGGAAGACACCGTTGAGGAACGACCGTTTTTATTTAACCCTGTGAAAATCTCCTATTGGTGTGGAAGTCATGTGAGGGGAACCAGTTCAATCTGTCTGCTCTAAAGCTTCATTGATCACAGAGGAAAAAGCCTGTGAGTGAAGTGGACACAGAGTTACAGGGCCTTTAGCTTACAAATACTCAGTCCATTCAGGTGGTGCACAGAATGACCACAGGGCACATGTCTATGTTGCTATCAGGAAACTGAAATGCTGCCGTTTCCCCCCCATTTCACCGCTTCCTCTGTTTGCCTTTGTTATCTCATGGAAGAAGTTCCACCCAGATATCTGCCCCATCCCAGCCTGCGGTGTCAGACGCAGATTAAAGATCCGGACAGGAAGAGGTGAGAATATTTCCTGTTTTCAGGAATCTGTGGAACTATGGGTAAACAAGGACTCCATCTGACACGCGTAACACTCCCATGGCTCCGCCAAATAAAGTTTTGCGCTTTTTGAACAGAAAGTTTGCGTTTCATATGAAAGCAAGTCTTGGGAAGTTAAAACTGCTAAACCTGAGGGCGGACCGACTTCCTATTCATTTTTGGCACGCAGCAATGAGGCAAATCATGTACAAAAACAAGAATGCGTGTGGGGGCTCTCTCTGCGCCTCTCTCCGAGGCGTCTGCGACTGGGAGGCAGTTTCGGAGGTGGGGGGGGGGGGGACTGAGTCACGGCGTCCGAGGCTGCTGCCAAGCCGGGGCTCCCTGTGGAGTTAGGCCTGGGGCTGCTCGGCATGCTGGGATTGCAGCTCGGTGGCGTCGCTCGCCAGCGCACCAGAGCGTCTGCGGAAATGGCTCTTTAGTGTCACCGTGTCCTCCCCGCAGAGCGCAGCGCTGGTGGCAGCTTTTAAGAGCTGGAATACGTAAGAGTGCACGGTGTGTGAGAGAGCCGTCTCACTGCGTGAAACCAGCCGACCTTGTGTGTACAGTATACAATAAAACAAGCCCACCGTGTGTGTGTGAAACTAACCCACTCTGTGTGTATGCGTGCACGCAGTACACAATGAAACGAGCCCACTGCGTGTGTGTGTGTGTGTGTGAGTAGTATACAGTCTAAATAGCTCCATCTCAGTTTTATTGTGCTCAGTGTACATAAAACAGCCCATGTATATAATATAGTGAGACTAGCACTCTGTGTGTAAACAGTGTACAGTGAGACTAAAACTTCGAGTGTGCGTGTGGTGAGAATTTCACACTTGTTAAATACAGTGTGCAGTGAGACCTATGCACTCCGTAAATGCAGTGCTTAGTCAGAACTACACGCTCTTTACAGGCGTGCGGCATGTAAAGAGCGTGTAGTGAGTCTAATGCACGCAATGTGCAGAGAGATCTGTGCTCTCATTGTCTACTGTGTGCAATAAATCTATAACTGAGTATCCAGTGAGACGTACTCTATCATTGTCCACTGTGTGCAGTGACTACAGCTCTGCGTATGCGTGCAGTGTCCGGTGCGTAGCGTGTCTGCGCGCGGCTCACCTTGGCGGGCTCCTCCACAGCAGAGGCCTGGTACTTCTTCATCCTCTCGAACACAGAGTGGTCGGCGCAGCCCCCCTCCGGCCCGTACTTGTGCGGGTAATCTGCGCGGGAAGACAAACAGGAGGTCGTTCTCACAGGCCCGAATCCCACCGCCGCTCTTATCAGCGCCTTCCCCCTATCTCTCCTGTCAGGAGCGTTTCCTTGACGGTAAAAACGCGCTGCCGGCGAGCGCCGGGCGGGCGCTTTTCCCGAGGAGGCTCACCTCACAGAATCCCCCGGAAACATCCGCGTTTCACGTTTTACAGAGCTCATTATACCTGAGCAGGGAGAGGAGCCCTTTCGCCCGGCAGCGCGGGACGGGCACCAGAACAAGATGCGACAATCCTTTCATCCTCCTCCTACCCACCCGAACAACGGGGCCGCCGCTGACGGCGGAGGAGCGGCAGGCAGCGCCGATTTCCCTAATCCACGGGGAAGGGGAGGCCTGGCACCTCGGCCCGGCACGGAAGGGGGGAGGGGAAACAAAACGACCCTGTGTGGGCGTCCCGTCCATGCCAGGGGCACGCTGCACGGCACCCCTGCGCCTCGGAAGTCACACGGAGATCGCCGCGGGCAAAGGAGGGTAGAGAACAAAGACCTCGCCTTACGGCAAACAATGTCCCTTGTTACTGTGTGGCACCGTGTGACCCTGTGGGGGCCGGCTGCTGGGTCAGTCGCCGCGGGGAATGGAGAGCCCAGTTGAGGTCGCTTGGGGTCTTAATGGGACATGGGGTAGGCGAGGTCATCCTAGTCCACCATTCACCTCCACCTCCACCTCTACCTGTAGGTCCTTCACATGCAGGCCCAAGTGTATATCACTATCCATGCCCCCCCCCCCCCCCCCACACCCCCCACACAGAGAAACACCTGTCACCCTTCAAAGTGACACACTGTCACCTCAGCACACAAGGGAGTTCAAACGCAATGCCGTCTCCGCAAACACTTCCCAGGGACGCCTGATCAGCACACAAATGGCAAGGGGACATATCGACTGTAACCAGGAGCTAAGGGAAAAAAGGAGCTGATAAAGAGATCTCTATAATTAATGGGCTAAAATAGCCTGGGGAAGCCTTAACACTCCGCTTACACCGGGAAGCCTTTATAATCCTGATTCTTTACCTTCACAGCAGGCCCCCCATGCTAATGCATGCCAATGAGCTACGTGTGTGTGTTTAGCAAAAGGCCTGCACAGATAATTACATCAGTCTGGGTATTCCTGCCCCTGATTCTCGGCCTTCCGCTTCATCACCGACCCTGAGGCTGGGGTCAATGAGCAGGATGGAGGTAGGGAATGAGCACACACACACATACACACACACACACACACACATCTGCGTTTGCTCATTTGGCGGGCACTCCGAGGCAAGAAACTTAAGCGCATATACTGTAGAGAGGCCACACCAACAGTACATGCAGACTTAAATCAGTTTGCCATTTCAGTGACCGACGCTCCTGCAGTTCAGACACCAAGTATCCGACCTCTTTAAAAATCCGTTAGATCTCTCATGTTGCTTTAGAACCACAGATTTAAAATCGGGGCTGATTTTAAAAAGTCTTTTACAGCAGAAACAAAACGGTAATTACTAACGGCCTTAAAACACATGTGGACTCCCCTTGCGATTCAGTTACTTCAAAATACCAGTCCTTTTTCATTTGGCATTGCCGTTATTTTGTCTACCCTGTATACACACTCAGAGAGATATAAATATTAAAGATGAAAATGTAATAATATTAGTCAGTGCTGCACAGAGGATCCTTCAGAGAGCAGAGGTGATTGACATCTCAACGGTGTTCCGGTGCTGTGAAGTTTGGGCCCCGCTGCGTTTCCCGTTCACACACTACGTGCGCTCGGCTGTAACTGTGGAACAGGACTGCAGAACGCTGCACCACGCGCACACAGAGACACGCCGATAGAGCAGAGCTCTCCAGGACCGGGGCCCGGAGACCGGCGGCTCGAGTCGTGACACTCAGGCTGGCGGAGGCTCGTTTTCACACGCGCATTTGCATGAGAGCCTACAGCAGCGTATCCCCAGAGCCGCGGCTGTCAGCCGCACCTACAGAACAACAAACCCGGGTCTCGCTGGAGGCGCAGACACGGCTCTCTTTAATAAGCACCGCGTGTTCCTCCCTTTCAGCGTCTTCCTTCTGCCGACGCTTGTGATCGCAGACACCTTATTTTTTTTTTTTTTTGCAAGAAACAAAAAACGAGCAGAGGCGCAAATGAAAGAGCCGCGGCTTCCGAGGGGTGAAGAATACCGAAATTCCGGAGAACCGAAACGCTCGTACCGGGTGGGAATAATTACAATTTGCTGAGTGTTAAAGCCTTGCCGAGGTAGAGCCGGAGGCGATTCACCTGCGTGGAGTGCGAGGCTTGCTTTGAGTGTGCCCCGGACCTATGCACCCCGCGAACGCGTCTTCCGAATTAATCACTCCGCGCACGTTTCCCGCAACTAAGGATGCACCCTCGTATCCTTGAAAGTAAGCAAGCCGTGTGCCGCGCTCTCCCAGGTACCGCAAAGAAATCTCACTGGGGAAACTTTTGAGCGATGATCTTTCGGAGAGAGTCCGGCGGCCGGGCAAAACGGGCTGCGCTGAAATTTCTGGGCCGTCGTCTCGTCCCGTGCGACGTGCCGGGTCAGCGGGACGCACGCGCTGGAGCTTCCAGCACATTCCTTTTCTCGGCTCCTGGCCGGACTTCGCCGCCGGCTTTGCCAACACAAACAGGAGAAACGAAGCTCAACTGCAGTTACTACAACCACGGTCTTTTTTAATCTATTACGTAATAAAAATGTATACATGTACAGATATATATGTGTGTGAGTACTGACTTGTATCTGTCTCATCTCTCTCAATGTATGTATTATACATATACATGTGTGTGTACACACACACGCACGCACGCACGCACGCACGCACAGAAAAGTGCTGTTGGCATGGGCATATCTAAAGAGAGTTGAATCCCACTGAATATCAAAGACCCCAGTGGCTGGTGCAGGCCCTGTTAGCCTGTAACGGAGCGGTGTGGCTGTGAGGAGGCTGTGCTGGAGCTGTAGCTAATGAGCGCCCAGAGATGTGAGCTCCGCGCGCCTCCGTCCCCCGGGGGGAGGCGCCTGCGAGCCCCCTCCGGGGCCTGTCAGAGGCCTTCGCAGCTCGCAGATGAAAGGAGCGGCCGCACGCGGGCGCACGGAGCGCCGGAGGTCCCGCTGCCGCGCCCTCCCTCCCTCCCCTCCCCCCGAAACTCGGCCCGTTTCATCAGGTTTTGCTCTCGCAGAGAGGACCGGGCCGAGGCCCGGGCCCGCAGACTCCAGCGTCTGACGACAGAGCTGTGAAGCTGACAGGACCTTTAATCTTAGGGTTTAACACTGGAAACGCACCCATGTTAAACACCTCAGACAACCTACAGCTGAGGCTAATGGAAGCATAAAAAACTCCAGAGACCAGCCTGAGAAACGTACTGAAATCCATCACAACGCTACAACTAATACTGGAGTCTTCAGCCAAACTTATTCACACATTTATGCTGCACCCCACGTCCTACTTTCAGACCCTAGCTGAAGCCTCTCTGAAAGCCACAGTTCTGCACTTAACTTCACAGATGGATCTTGGCCCTCAGTCCTTGGGAGTTTCGGTTTGGTGACCTTGGTGGCACACCAGAGCAGAATTAACCTGCCTCTCGCTGGCTGCACTCCTGAGAAAGCGACCGTTGTCACGGGCGACTTGGTTCAGCGGGCCTCCCTCGTACGGAGAGCCCATCTGCCGCACGGCGCAAACAGCACGACCCCCTCATTCGCCACCCAGCGCTGTCCCGCCCGGGGGGGGGGGGTGTCACACGGGAACCTAAAAACGGCTCCTCTCTCCTTGGGGGACACGACTGCCAGGCAAGACACAGCACCCCAGGGATAAAGGACTGGGCTCCCCCTCCCACCCCTCCCAGCCCTAAGAGAGGGTTCACGACCCGATGGGGCCTGCGTGTACGCTCCCTGGCAGAATTACACCCTTAGAATGCCCCCACGGCGGATCACTCTGTGCTCCCCTGCCTCATTCTTCATGTAGGCGGCTTCTAAAAAAAAAAAAAAAAAAAAACGGCACACAGAGGCACCCTGGCCAAGACTGCTCTACACAAATCAGGCAATTCTTGACAAATTACCACAGCTCATTTACATTACCGGGCACTAATGAGTCACCGCGTATGGGGGGGGGGGACAGGGGGTACGGGGGGACGGGGACGAGGGGGTCAAATTGTTACAAATGGTCAGGACAGGGAATGTGCCCTGTGCTGGTCACTGGATTGACTGGGTACGGGCAGCAATGGCATTTTATACAACGCTGACAATGTATTCTCCATTTCGACACAAAAGGCACACATTGTCCCCGCGCTGAAAGCCACCTCATTCAGATGCAAATCGGAGACGGTCGTAAATGAAAGAAAAGACGAAAAAAAAGAGGGGAGAGGGGGAAAAAAAAAGTTAAAGCGGTGGGTGCCCGTACAAATCCCTGGACCGAGACGATTTTGTTTTTTTTGTTTTTTTTCCTTCACTTTCAAACGGCTCCTGCTTCATCTCTCCAACCTGGGCTTCAGTCAAGATGGGGGTTCTAAAATTAGAGGCACGATGATCTCCTTTTTCAGCTATAGAGGTTCCTCTGAAATGTTAATGTAATCAGCCGCGTCAGCTATATTTAGATCGGGCTATTTTTAAAAACCTTATCGGCGTGTTGCATCTTTGCAGAAATCAGTCCTGCAACACAACCGTGACAGGATTACAAAGTAATTACAGCCGCCAAGCTCTGCGAAGACTCGCGGCTAATATTCAACCTGTGACGGAGGAACGAAACAACTCGTTCATTTGAATACAAATTGAAGTCATCCTAAGGATCCTCGCTCAATTAAACGGGAGCAATCAGACACCCACAGGAGCAGCACAACTGCGGTCATGTTCCGCACGTCTCTATCAGAAATATTTTAGCGTGCCCGTTTGCCTCCCTTAACTGATACAATATGTCAGATATTCATTAAACAAAGAGGGTTTTGGCTCAGTCTGTTGAAAAGGGTTTGGCATGAAAGCTCAATTTTCCTGACACGATAATGCAGGAATTAAACGATGTCGTCTCACGACTGAACGGACAGCACAAAGGAGCATGTCAGAAATCCCAGTGGACCATGTGTTCGGCAATGAACTTACCTTACCACAAGGAGTCGCTAAAGAGCACGCTACCAATGGCAACCTATAATGACACATGAACGGATTGTGCACCTTCTTAAATATTAACTGGGCAACACCTTTTTAATTGGCATGCAAGGAAACAGAGATGAAGACTTCATTATCATATTACATGACTACAGTGGACAGATTCTGCTTTGATAACATGGATAAGGGCACTAAAACAACATGAAAGGAAAGGAAACGGTATCTGTGTAGATGGCAAGATCACTGGTGTCTCAGAGCTTCTAAATGTTATCCTTTTAAAGTGTTGTCTTCCGACTCCTGTCTGAGCAGGCTTGGCACGGGGACCGAGGCGTGAAAAGCGGCGGCACCTGGCATCACGAGTTTCGGAGAGGAGCACGTGTTTGTCCCCGCTCTCCCACACGGGTAACAGGGGTTGCAGCAACGAGAATTCTCTCTATTTTACAAATGCGCATTCCAAATTGTGAGGTAAAAGAGAGGGGGAAAAAAACACACTGGGCATTCCAAATTAAAAAAATACCATCCTTTAACGTATCCAAAGCAAGGACAGAAAGACAAGGAGAGACAGAAGAAGGCAGAGGCAGAGAGTGTGAAAAACAAAGTTCGGTAATATAACGGCTTGCTGCCTGGCACACGGGACGAATTTTGCCGAGTCATGCATAATCACGGGAATGGAAAAGCAGAAGTTGCCATTATAGTTATGGAGAACAGAAATATTCCTGCCGAGGTGGGGAGGGCATGACCGGGAGAGAATGCCAAACATACACCCACCAGCGGCCCTTCTGAAAACCGCTGCGATAGATCTAAGGAGGAGAACCCGGTCAAACGGGTTTGGGCGGCCTCTGACCGCTTCTCTTTTTACGGCCACATCCCCTCTGAAATGGAAATACGGAGCTTGGGGTGATTTGCATTGAGGTTGCTGAGCGTATCTGAACGCCCTGGTTCCACCACTTCTGTCTGAGTGCTGCCATGACAAGGTGTGAATGTCAGGCAGGAAGGAGGAGCTCTGTCAGCCCATACAGAGCTGTCAGCATGGATTCAGGCACTCACATCTGACACCATCCCTATCGCGTATTGGCACAGAGAATTAACATGGGGGTGAACGAGCACTTGTCAAGCCAGGCCATTGTTCACAAACACTATCAGGTTAAATTAGTACACTAAACTGGCAGTGCACAAACTTACACCTTCATCAAACTGCTACATTGAAACAGGTGGTGGCCAAGGAGGAGGAACAGGCAGCAGAATGACGTTAACGCAGGGTCTGCGCTCTCACTAGCTATACTTGGTGTTACAACATGGAATCCATAATGCAGTATTTTACAGATGAAAAGGGCAGGGCCTAACATGTACGACACATCAAAGCCACAGGACTGGTTCATTTCCCACTGAAAGCTCGCACTGATTGGCGGATGGGTCGGTTCATTTGTATGGCAACCGGCACCAGTGACCCAGGCTATACTGTTTTGTCAGCTGCCGCAGTGTTTTTGCTTGGGGACCTGTGCTTTTGAAGATGTCCCCCTTCCTGTGTCTCCCGACGCTGAGTTCAGCAAAAGAGGAAGGAGAGGAGAGCCAACCCAGGCCCAGCTCTGTCCGCCTCAGACCAGATTAAAGGCTTTTTATTAGGCTGGGGGGATATAAAAAAAAAATTGCTCCCAAATTTTTCCTTCTGAAATGCCCGGCGTGGACGGCGCTGTTGGCGGCACACCCACAGAGTCCGTGAGAGGGAGCAGCGTGTGGGGAGAGATGACTCACCGCTCCTGGCGGCCGACGGCGGCGGCGGCGGCGATAAAACCCAGAGCTCCTCCGCCCGCCGGCCGCTCTCTGCTAACAGTAGCGCGGGACACTTCACTCGATTTCACGGCCCTGGCCACTATCGCCCGTTCAAAGGCACACATTTCACCGCGAATCACAACGAGCGGGACGCCGACGGGACGTGCCACTCATAAAAACTCATTTCACACAAAAAAGGGCCAAAACTGATGTTTTTTTTAGGATGGCAAACAGTTCTGCAGCATGCAAAATGGGTTTTTATGACTGCCTGGTCCTACCATCACCTGGTTGCAGGCGCAGGAAGAAAAACGGCGTCGGCCGTCCACTGATTGTGAACACCGACACTATCCACACGCTGATAATATTACGCCAAAAAAATTGCATTTTATTAATGTCTTACGGGGATTCACACAATCTTTATATAATTAGCTACACTGTAACAATACTACAGTCTCCCCCCTCCCCCAATGTAAAGTGCTCTGGTATCACTGAATGGAATAATCAGCTGGTGGAGGGGACTTACTGATGTCATCCTCGTGGTAGATGACCGAGTGGTAGGGGACGTCCTTGTCCTTCAGGTACCTGTCCGCAGGCTCCACGTAGTACGTCCCCTGCCGGGTTTGGATGAAGCCCTCGAACTTGCCGTCCACGATGGAGCCGTGAGTCAGGGTGCCCTTCTCGCCTGCGGGAGGTGAGACAGGAAGCCGGGGGTCAGGTGACAGAGAAAGGCGAAACCCCACCACCACCTCCGCAGCGACGACGCTCGACCCCAGGGGGAACCGCGGCAGAGCCAGCGCCCGCTGAACCACAGCTGCTCATGCCGCTTTAAAATAGACGGACGACCAGACAGTCCCACATCCCAAAGGGAGATGAAAAATTAAGTAGCTTCAGGGACTTCATGCTTGTTTCATAAAGCAGAACCCCCCCCCCCCCCCCCCCCCATCACCATCCTCACTCCTCTCCCCTAAACTTCCCTCTAAGGTGACCTTCAGATGTTGCTAATAATGACTTCTTTTTTTTTTTTAATAAGCACCAGACCTTGATAAAGTCAAAGATAATCAAAGCACTGCAGGTCATCAAAAACAAAGGGTCTGTTCGAGTAGCAACCTCAGCAACCCCATTTCATGCACAACACCTGACTGAAGTCGAACAGAATGAGAATGTGATCAAACTGCAAGCAAACAAAAAAAAAAGTTTTCAGAGGCCTTTGAAGAGGGGAACAAAGTAAGAAATAACACACACAGACATCTGAGTCCAATTGATTTGCGGTAACTTATTTGTCATTGAGATGGCAAAAAAAAAAAAATCCAGAACATCTAATGAACATTTTTAATAGTGTTTTTCAAGAGCTTCCAACTTGGAAAACACGCAGCATGATTTTCTGACAACTTTGATTGAGCTACTAGTATACAAGCACACGCACACACACACACACACACACACACACACACACACACACACGTACACACACACACACACGTACACACACACACACACGTACACACACACACACACGTACACACACACACACGTACACACACACACACGTACACACACACACACACACTCATCTCCATCACACTGGGCCAGTCAGAGAGGAGTTCAGGCAGAAAGGTGGCCTTGGGACTCTGGTGATCCATCCACCCTCAGATCCCAGATCCGCCCCCGCCCCCTCCCGCCAAGAGCCCTGAACCTCAGACAGAGGACAAATGGCTGCAGGGAGGGAAGTGGGAGGAGCACACAGATATAGTTTCTGTCCACCACCAGACATGCCAAAATCATCATGGCTCTCGAATCATTATCTCAACGATAACTGCTCTCCACACACTTGGCTCACACCAAACGCTAACATACCCAACAGGGTTACTTTTCCTCCACATATAAAATCAAAGTACGGCGCTGTAATTACAACTGCTTGGTAGTTCTAATGTTGCATTTAGCCTCCTGCTCCTGGTACAGTCGTTGGAAGGATGGGTACACCTGGTACGGTAAAACCAATCTCCAAATCCTGCTGAAGAGATCGGTCAAACCGCCTCGTTGGCAGCTAGAAACTGCCACCACTGGCAAACATCCACTCACAGGAGGTGATTGATGACCTCAGAGCATCAAAACTTGCTCCAGCACAGAAAACTTCTCACTTACAGGTACTTGAGTTTTTCGGTTGATGCTCAATGTCTACATCAGTGCAATTTGCCCGCGCGCCCTTCTTGTTCTCGCTCGGACCCAGCAGGGCTGTGAAAATGTCCTGCGGCAAACAAACTCTTCTTCGAGATGAGGAAAAATTATATACATGTATTCCACAGGAGCCACTGAACCCCGTCTTCTGCAAGCGATGTAGATAATCAGGCCGCCAAAATATTGTCTCTGCTCACAGAGCCGTGGCCTGGCTGGTGTCACCGCGCTCTCCGTGATGGAGTTTGCCAGAAGTGACAGCGGCACGGAGCGTGCATTCTGAGCAGTCCGCCATTCTCCCGCATCGCGAAGAGGAACGCCACAGACATCCACAGCCATCTTCCGTGCAATCCAGAACTACACGCGAGCCTGCCAGGTAACTGATCTGGGATCAGGCCCGCAGCAAATACCCCGGTAATGTTCATGTGGTGCGGGTAAGCCTGCCTGATGGAATCTCACAGAGGACACTGCTTCAAGATGAGCCTGTTATTGCTGCCGAGACACGTGGCAAACAGGTAGCATCGCTGCAATGCGTACACCTCTGCCTCTCTGCTCTGTGTAAGCAGCGCAGGTGCCGGGGATGATGGGAAAAAAAAAGTCATGAGCAAAGCCTTATGGGTGGATGCTATTCCTTTTGAATTAGGAACAGAGGATGTGACAGTTTAGCAAAATTATAGTATATATATTGCCTGGAAAGATAGAGTTAATGATCCTTTCCTAATTCTATTATTTTAAATTTATAGCTCACCATTGTAAAGTTTAAAACATTCAGAATGTGTGCAAAATACACACAGGAAAATAACTAGCATTTCTGTAAGAAATGTATTCCATTTATTCTGAGTTCACATAAATGATAAACTAATGACAGAGACAGATGCAGATCCTGATAATTCGTCCTCTGTGTGCCTCTAATGGATGCGTCATTTAGCACAATGCCCAGCCCTTACCCAACTTCCCTTTAGGTGCAAGGCATTGTGGGAGATTTGCCATTATCCGGACGACTCTGCTTCACTCTGCTTCACACCTCTCTTTCATTTGCTGGACTCCATTCAGAGGACTCAGCTGTGGATACTGCAATCCTCAAGGGCTCAAATCACAATAATATCCTGATTCCTATTTTAATTTGGACAAGACCTGGGATTCAATTTCCACCGGATTGTTCTCCCCCCCCCCACCCCGGCCCTGTGTTCCGCCCTGCGTCCTCACTGGTCGAGGAGACTTTAAGGCATTAAGGCAGGAGATGGAAGTCCCAACGCTCCAGGCCAGCTGCGGTGACTGTCCTGGGACCGCAGGAGTGGGCCGACTTCCACAGAAGCCTGCAGCACAGATCCCCAGCTCAGTCCAATCTTCTCGAAATTACATCCCATTCCCTCTGGAGACAGGACAGCCCTGAAGTGTTCAGACTGTCCATACCCCGTGCTGAGCTTCGTAATAACTTTGCCGCTTAGTGACACACCTCCATTCTTTATGGCAGAACATTTTATTCCACCAATAAAAATTTGTAACGCAGGAAAGAAATAACACGCTCGCATCGTACACCTCACTTGTCCACCGTGATTGCTCTGGGGAGGAACATCACATTAGGCTGATGGAACAAAAGACATTACCGCCTTACAAGGCTGAAATATGTCGCAAACTGGAGCCGGGTCTTCCCACACAGCCAAAGGGCCATGACTTTAAAAAGTGTTCTGAAATTGTTTGCCTCTGCAGGAGAAGAAAAATCAAGCAAAATGTACAAGCAAAACCGGTCTGTCTTCAAGGACGCTCACCCCCAACCCATACCCACCCCCCCCCCCTTTCCTGGCTGATCTTACGCCAACCGCTAATCTCAATCGGTACAGCAGGCGCCGCCAATATGCCTGGGTCCTCGGGGGCAAGGCCCAGCAAAGGCAGGCCAGTTGGACCGAATTTTATCTGGAAATGAAAGGCCAGGCCTGGTTTTTAAACACCTCTGCCCCCCTTAAGTTCTCCCACCCACGGCTCAAGCCAGCTCACGCCGCCGAACGACCCCGAAACACCCTGGCTTCTGCCGAAGGAACACCGCGAGCCGAGGCCCGCTGACAAGCAGGCGGATTTTCATTACGGGTGAAGGGCCGTGCAGCGGATAACGCGGCGTCAGGAAAACAGCAGGGCCACGTTAGCGTTGCTGGAGACAAACGGAGAGCCTTTTGACAACGCTCCCCGATGGACGTCTCGTTACGGTTCAGAGCGAGCGCCTCTCTTCCGAACACGAGAAAAGGAACACAAGTGCAATCTCCATTTCCCAAAGTGCTCAAAGGGCTAGCAAAGCGCTGGGTTGCTTCTCCTGGGTGCCAGTCTGCCAGCTAATGTTAGCCCCTTTCAGGCTAAACACGGAGCAGTCCAGAGTGGACCCTTATGTAAATGATTTGCCATTGAGATAACATGTTAGCGCGCTAGGGTGGGACTTAATAAAGGCCCTGGGTAGAGGTGAAGGCCCTTAGTAACCACACCTGGTAGAGGCCCTGGTTAGAGGCCCTGATTAGTGAAGGCCCTTGAGGAATCCTTTGGGCAGACGGACAAGGACGTGTTCTCCTTTGAAAAAAAAACACCCTCAGTGTTGCCAACTGTTCGTCTTGTGCAGAAGAAATACAGCTCAATTTGCTAAATCAGAATCAATGGTGCAGTCCACACCATCTGCCGCTCCAGCCACCTCGGCGCTTTGATCGCTCCGCTTCTATTCCCAGGCCCGGCACGCCAGGCGGCTCGCGTCCCGCCACGTGTGCGCACCTCAAAATTGGCCGCTAACAAATCAATCAATCAGCACTCCGGCGCAAAACGCTGGCAAACGTTCAAAGGTAAGTATCCTTATGGCTGGATTCAGGACTGCGCCCTGTTTATCATGAAAGGCTAACGTTAGCACTAGCAGACTTCTGTCTGCTGCCCGCTGAGAGAAGGGAGAAACTTGATTCATAACAAATATTGAGTCATGGAGTGGTTCCAAACCCATAAAAGGAACAGCACATAGCGTGGCTCCGCCCCTGCCACTGACCCAAAACCCCTCCTGTGAGAACAGAATGCACAATTTTGAATAGTAACTGTCACATCTGAGGAAATACGTCCATATTTTCACTGCATTTATGCCTCTGATAACAGCAGTACTGAAATAAGTGCCTCATGAATACCACTGCATAATGCACTTCGCTAATATAAAATGACGATATGAGAATGAACCACATATACAGTAGTGATCAAAACACTGGGACACAGTCATTATTTCTATACTAAACATTAAGTATTCTCCTTTAAAAATCAAACAAGCCACTTCTAAGAATCAATTTGCTCACATGTAAGAAATCATTCAAGCTCAATGGTGAGCATGATAAAAAATAAAAGCAGTTCATAATTTTACTACATTCTATTTCAAAATACTGAAGCAATTTTTGTGAGGGAAAAAAAGTTGCGCTGCAAAGTGCCGCTTGCCTGTTGTGTTTCATGAATTGCCTGGATGTCAGTCGTCACGGCAAGAAAGGAGAAGATGTTCTTCAAAGGTCAACAGTGCAGGCTTCTTTAATTTTACAATAAAAATGAGTCTGACCAAAGAGCACCAGCTGAGCATTAGGGAATTCCATAGCCTACACTGTCTAAGATTCTAAAAGGCCGCCAAGAGAAGCAGAATCACCTTTATTTGCCAAGTACATGTTACAAGTACAGTAATGCATAGTAATCTGCCTTGGTGGGATGGTGCCAGCAGTCACAAAATCACCCACAATGCACAGGGCTTCCTGACGCACATGTATGGGGAGTTACAGGACATCACACATAATGCAAGAGGGAGAGAACAGAATATACATAAACTATCAAAGATGAGCATATTCATGAGCATCTGAAAGGAGGAAGGAAAACTAATGAGCAGCCTAAGTAGAGTCACCTTAGGCACAGTCTCATCACAGAGACTGATGGGTCACGTCATTTTACTTTTGAATTTAGTTAAATTAACTGGCCCATGAATTGTATGGCACACAGCAAAGTGACACTGATAATTAAATGTGATTTGTATTGTTATTTTTTTTGTTTTTAAACAAAGGATTTACATTAAAACACTGCATGCTTTCTTCCAAGGTTAAAGCATTTATCTTCTCAGATGTGAGAAAATGTTATTTAAAACATAAATGTCTTTTAAACTCCACATTATAAATCACCTGCTTATATGAATTTAATCATCCTGGACAGATATGATTCTTAAAAGTGTACTGCACTGTATGACTTTGAAGACAAAGTGGAAAAAATACTATCACCAAAAACTTACTCAGGCATTAAAAAGTTGAAGGAAAAAAATCGATTGTGTTTGAAGATGTTAGACCTTCCTGAACAGTAACTGATAATCTGACTGCTTTTAGGAGGAAATGGTGTACACTTTCACCAGGAGTGGAGAAAACAATTAAGCTGGGATTTGATATGATTTCTGAAAGCCACAGGGTTCCTCTATTATTCAAAATGAGCCAGGCAGATGTGAACATCTTTTCCTGACAATACCAATTACTGCTCAAGAAAACCAGAGTGCTTTCAAACAAGTACATTTATCAGCACAAAGCTAATGATTGAGGACATCGCAGTAACAGGATCTTAGATCTTAGATCAGGCATCTGAAGAGTGAGTGTGTGTGTGTGTGTGTGTGTGTGTGTGTGTGTGTGTTTGGGGGTGGGGGGGGTGGGATGTTTTTGAAGGGTGGCGGTCAGTTTTAAGCGTAACATTTGAAGGAAGACCTCCCGTTCACTTTTAATCTACATCCACAAAAATCACTGTTTGGAAGGAAAGCATTATCCAGCAAGTAAAGAGCTACAGAAAGAACGGAGGAAAAAAGACTAAGCAGGGAAAGACTGAAAGCCCAGCAGCTACAATTATAATCATTGAACATCATTATTGAAATAATTATAATTACCAGACTTGTGAATACCTGGGATGTTGTAGATTGAGCACAACTCAGAACTCTTTATTTAATGAATCATGTACAACAAAGTGTTCATTTCGGAACGCATTCAATCATCCCAAAACAACAGATTAAAGATTATACTAGCTTTTATATTAGCTTCATTACGGGAGCCAAATAATGTTCAATTTTTTTTTTCCCTTTTGACTATATAATTAGACAGACTCGTATGCAGTTCATGTTTGAATGTAACTTAATGTACTGTAATATTTGCAGAGTTCTCCAATCAGTTAGTAACCCAGACATTCGTGTCTTCTCATCTTCTCTCAGTTCTCTCGTATTTCCATCATTGTTTCTAGAGCTGTTTTTTGCAGCTGTGTCTGACACATCTATTATTCAGGAGTACAGGTGATCTTTGGTGATCGCCGACACTTCATCTACTGATCTCAGTACAGACAGAAACTACCAGGGCCCCTGCCTCGCAGGTCTGATTTGAATTAGACTATTTATTCCACAGGAATGGCTGGGTGGAGACCAGGATCAGCGCTGCTGGGAATTGGGTGTCGAGCACAGTCAGATCCGTATCACATGACCAGGCACACCCCGCTCTTGTCTGCACTCCCATTCATTCCAGTCCAGTTCCAGGGAAGGTCAGGACTGGGGATGTGGTGCCAAAATGTGACCGCACCCCCTCACCCCCCCACTCACTCACACACTCAATCTAGCCATCTTCACATACACAGACCCAAAAACACTCTGTGTGTGAGAGAGAGAGAGAGAGAGAGAGAGAGAGAGAGAGAGAGAGAGAGAGAGAGAGAGAGAGAGAGAGAGAGAGAGAGAGACACACACACATACACACACACACACAGACATTTGAAGAAGACCCACGCCTCTCTCATTACAGTCCCTTAGCTTCAGTGGGGTTGAGCTTCATGGGTTCATCAAATCACTCCCTGCCCACACACACACACACACACACAGACACAAAAGTGTTTCCCTGGTAACTATCTCCATCATGCCATCACCAAGGTCTCTCCTGGAAATAATTGTACGACGCACTCACCGAAGATTTCTCCTGTGTAAATGTGGGAGGTATCGTAATGTGTCTCTTCTCCCGACATTTCCAGCTTGAAGTCAGGCGCAAACAGGGTGGTGTCCCTCTTCATCCGCAGATTGAAATGTCTGGGAGGGAGAAAAGAAAAAAAAAAACATCAAAGAAGGCAGGGGGGATTTCATTTACTACCTGTAATGTTTTTCTTCACACCTCAGTAAACAGCAACACAACCGGCCTTATGTATATATAAAGATAAGAGAGTGTGTCCCCCTCTCGCATTTTCGTACATTACCCGCCACGCTCGCCACAGAAAGCGTAGCGTGCGCCTTTGTGCAAGAGAAGCATCCCCCACGCAGGGAACAGACTGTTCGCCTCGCAGGCGTACGGCGGAGCTCGGCGGACAGCGAGGCACACCGTGTGTATTAAGGCATTCAGTGGCCCTCGCGAGCGGGAAGAATGAGCTGTTCGGAATTCAGACGGAGAAATCGATTTGACTTCCAGTGATGTGCGCGGGCTGCTAATGACCCCGGCGACGTCACCACTGCTGCCAGTCAACGCTCCAGGGGCGCTGCACGCTACACTTTTGCGCTGTGCGAGGGAAGACTTTAAGTATATTTATGTACAGCATAAATCATATCATATTGTAGATTTTGACTGCAGTTCCCCTTTAATGAGTGTTTATAACAGGTGATAGTGCATTTAACCTCCCACCTATTTTTTGGTTACCATCCAGGGTGTGTCATCGTTCCAAGTGTGCAACGGCCTGTCTTCGATCAATTTATTCGTTTCAGTCTTTCCTAAAAAAAATTAGCATTAGCGCAATGTCGTGCCCATTTGGGTTAAGGAGTACCATCTTACACCCCCCTGATTGCTTCTCTGACTTAACGGTTAATCTTCGTCATGGGTGGCTTGGTGGCGTTCCTCCCGCGTACGCATGATCCAGTCACGCTGTGGGCGGCGTGACGGCCAAACGCTGTGACAGCCTCACACAAACACTGAGCGGTGTGGGGCCGCCTGAGGTTGGCCAGCTATTGGACAACTCCGCCCGGGCTCCACCCACCCCCGCTGTGAGGGACACTTTAAGGACGGGGGAGACAAACATAGATGAAAGGGCCTCGGTTTCCTGCTGTTCCCTTCTCTAAACCTCCTCGTTCAAACAAAAACCTTCCTGAAATTTTCACCTCATTATATGACTCACACCGGCAAGGCAGTGGGGCGGTGGCTGAATCTCTAACATCTCTGTCCAAAAAGCCGCAGAACCGAAGGAACCCTGCGTGGCGGCTATGCAGAGCTCCCATCTGGACCGAGTGGAGGAATAGCCTACAGTATCCTCCCTTTGTTCTGTCTGAACCAGCCCCCTCTCTGCATGCCAGTGGAGTTTAACAGTCCACACCAAACATTTCCATGAAGCAGCACAGCCTGCATGACTTTTGAACCCGATAAACAATGACTTCCACACCGAAATCAGTCAGGGATGATGAGCATCAAAGGCACAGATGGAAAATCAGACTGGGGCGGAGGGGTGAAACGTTCGGTGATTCAACGTAAATGTGGTCAACACCCAACAGCGCCGGTCAAATGGATGCAACACAATTTTATTCCACTCAATTTCCTAAACCAGTATAACCGCCACACAGTTTGCACACCACTGCCTGGCACTTTACTGTGAAAATGTCACCCAGACGTCTCCTTGTTTCCAATTTCCTACCATCACCGCCACTGGCAGCAGAACAGCCTCCAGTTTGCTGTGAGAACCAGGGAGCGGTCAGCGATCTTTGTGTAAACACGGGGCATCACGTCCTGCTCTTTGCCTGACAAGTGTTTACGGTATTCCCGTGCAAGGAGCATATCTGATCTGGACTTGCCTGTGGGACAGGCTGCTGTTGGGTAGCAGGGGGCGGGGGGTTTGGGGGGGAGTATTACAATCCAGAATGTTCAGCAAACACGCCTCTGCGATTTCGCTGAGGACACCGACACCATCACAGCGTCTTGCGCGTCATGACGACACTTCAGACTGTCTGGGAGCAGGGGAGCAGGGAAGCAGGGACACGGTTACATCAGAGCGGATGGGCTAAGGGGACTGGGGCCACCTTTATCCTAATTCACTAACGGCCCAGCGAGCTCACACTGCACCCTATTTTCTGTGTGTAATTGGATTTTAACAAGCAGACTGCCAAGCAAGAGAGCATCCGGACTCTCTCAGGACCTCCATCCTCTTTACCACCGCGGCTCTGCCTGTCCAAAACCAGAAGGGAAGGGGGAAAGAAAAAAAAAAAAAAAACACCCTGACATCCAAATTTAGACAACAGGATTATACCATTCCGTACAGCAGGGGGAGTTTGATGATGAAGGGAAAGAGCCTTTGGGCGTCTTTGTGAGTGTCAATGCCTGTAACTTGATAAGCAGTGAAGGGTGTGAGCCCTCCATTATCACATTATCACATGCTCCGATGGCACGTGAGTGCTCGCTGCTACCCATTCAGCAGGACCCTAAATGAATCTCATAGGCCTTTTAGCCCCATACACAATGCCTGACATCACAATGGAGGGTGTGACTAAATTACAGTTCCCGGGCTTTGATGTCAGAATGGGCGAAATGATACGCGATAGTCCTGCAGCTTCTACTGGTGTACGGTAATCAGATCATTTGAGTGGGCTCAAATTTGCCGTCGCAGGCCAAATTCAAACATCTAACAGACCTGAAAACACGTGCTCTGTTTGTGGAGAGTCTTTCGCAGAGAGACTGCCGGTGCAGGTGAGTATTTACACCAGGCAATACCTCCCACCAGCAGCTGGCGCTAATCCAGCTAAAACGGTTTCGGCCGTTTAACAAGTATATGAGCCAAGCACACATTCTTCTCCCGCCAGCGTTACTGGTACAGAGGGTACCCTCCCATCTGAAACCTCCAACTGCATCCCTGGGTACCAGAGATTCATTTTCATACCCAGATATGAGCCAGCACGGTGGTTTTCTAAGTAGCCCTAATTCCTGACGGCAGTAAACCACAGGAACAGAAAGATGGAAGGAAAAACAACTTGAGCAGACATCAAAGACAGCGTATGAATATTTAACAACCTACACATTAGGCTACAATTCAGAGAGCAGCTCTTCATCCCAACATGCCAATCAATGCGCGATCGTGGTGGAATCCACGTCCTCTAAAGCCCCGCTTTGAGAAAGTTAACACGGGCTGCCTCAGAAGCCCAGCCACACTCAGGCTCCTCCCTAAGGTTTGTTTTGCAGATATTATTTTTCATGGAGACGTTTTTACCACAGCAAAGAGACTATTTGACCGGATGAGGGAAGCGCCGGCGACATCGAACGGGAAGCCGTCCCGGCCACAGGAGGCGTGACAGGCGGAGTGGAACCAGTCGCGTCCGCTTTCATTGACGGTGAACAGGCGGGCGACCCTCCCGGAGTTTACTGCCGCCGGCAGTGTCGGCACACACACACGAGAGTGAGCTGCTCCTCCAGCGTTAGCATGCAAGGCCTCCGACCTCCAGGTCTGTGCTCACCCCCCCCGGTCACGTCACTTCAGCGATTTTTTAGGGTGCTGACTCAGGAAGCTTTCACTCAACGTCTCTCTGCCCAGCACCGGCAATGGGAGCCCACTCAATTACCGTGCCACGCTCCGGCTTCACAGACTAAACACAGTCACCCTTCACTACTCAAAAACAAGGGGGAGTTTCCACCCAGAATATCTTATCTTGCTGTCACAACAGTGGAGGTACAAGGTCTTCAGTTTACAACTCTAGCTCATGCTACATCATACATACCTATTTGATTAACAGATGCTGTTACCCAGGGTGATTTACATGGGTTACAGTTTTACATGTATCCAAGTTCACGCCTGGAAATTTCAAACTGCAGTTAGGGTTAAGTACCTCACTCAAGGGTTCCATGGCAATAAGCCAAGCATTTAAATATGCAAATGTCTGATAATAAGACAGGATCCGTGGCCACTGCCATGCTGAAATACTGCCAAGGGATACTTGTCATAAGCAATGACACCAAAGATTAAACAAGACTTTGACTAACAACACAAAATAAAATCTTTTTTTTTTTATTTTTAATTTTATGAACTATATTTCTCATTAAATAAATGTCAATAACTTGGGATTCAGTGCGTTTATTTCTCTCATATTTATTGTTTTCATTGTTGGTTACAGTTGTCTAATAACCCTTCCTGTCAGCCAAAGCTTTTTCAGAGGGACCTCTGGACGGTGTGGGCAGAAAACTGTCAGGTAAAGAGATTAGGCATGAGCTGGGGGCTAATTGATTTAATATCGCTGACGGTTGTAATACGCTCCTCGGCTCTTAATGGAAGTGTCATCATAAAAGCGGCTCTGGCTCGCAGACGCTTTAACAAAGAGCTGGAGGAGAAAAACTGAGCAGAAGTTAATAACAATTGCGAATAAATAAACCCCTGTCACCGTGGCTATGCCCCGCTGCCTGCTGGGAGATGTGAGCTCTGTGTTACTCTGATGTCCCCCCCAAGTCAGCAGAATGTAAAAGAAGGGGGCAGAGAGAGACTGGGCGAGACTGTTGCACATGACACTCCAATCCCTCCCTGGCTCACAATGGCCTGCCCACCAGTCCCAGGATAAACTGCAGCCCTCTCTGGGTGGTGATCTCAGAGAGGGATTCCCAAATTTCTGCAGTCCAAGCCACCACAAAAATCATTTCCCATCTGCCACTGGGGCATCTGCTTGGCTACATGTATTTACATATCACACTCACCCAGTCCGGTTTTTTCGATGCACAGCACCGGAATGATATTACTGTCACATATACAGAGAAGTTAAAATGGTATCTACTGCAGGTCTAGTTCACAGTAATTCACAGGAAACTGACACATTGCACCTTAAAAAACAACTGTGATCAATTTAAATAATATGGTTATAAAAAAAAAAAAATGTGAGTCACAGAAATGTAGATACTAATTTTAAAGTCACAGGTTTTTAAATGGTACTTTCATTTAAATTTGAATGAAACCATATTTTCTTCTCATTACATTTCTAATGAACAGAAACTGTATCCACATAAAAGGAAAGTATCCATATCAGCCCGTGAAAAGGAGCTGTAATGTTTGCCATGAGATTAGTTCCTCAAATTCTTCAAACTGGGGCCACAGCACACACAGACGCACCCACGACAACGCAGAGGTCAGCGAGGAAAGAAATCCAGCTGAGATGAGACCTGCCATCTTTCCCCTGAGGGCTAATTCTCCGCACAAAGAGAAGCTGGGAAAGGGAGTACTGAGGAAAGGGCAACGTCTGTTCGGCAGCGCGGAGGACCCCCCGCTGCCTCTGTGCCTGCTCGGAGCAACGGCCTCATTAGAGCACTGTCTTCTTAAAAAAAAAAAACGGTTTGAAGGAAGCAGCTTTCCCCAGAATTCTTTTCCCAGAATTCCACCCTAAAAAAAACAAAGTGATTAAGTGAAAAATAAACGATGAGGGGGAAAAACGGCGAAATTATGGCTTCCACGCTCGAAGGAGACAAAATGCACATCAAGTCACGCACAAATGAAAAGAGCTCTGCTGCTGATCAGCACCGCACGGATGCAAATTATTCGGTATCGTTTTTTTTTTTTTTTTGCCAGAACTGTATTTTTAGCTCTGACAGCTGTATGTGTAGCGAGCCTTTACAGACAATCTGTGCAAACGCGGGAGGGCGAAGGCGAGGCCCCGGCACACGCCCGGGGTGTAAACCGCAGTGCAGCGAGCGCTTTACTCCCCGGGCAGAAGGGCCGAGCGGGGACAGGTGGGCAGCTGAGGGGGTCGGTGACGCCTCTTACTTCCCAAATCGATGTTTTCAAAACAACAATGGCTGCCAGCAAAGAAACGCTTTAGCGATTTCAGCTGCCACGGGTTCAGATGATACAAACAACAAAGCAAAATCATCTTAATCCAATCTGTCCGGACCGCTGGCACCAGAAGAACGTCAACAAAAGGAGGAAGACGACGATGTCATAATTCTACGTCACCCACTACCCGTCGGTGCACTTTGCGATTTACACGCAGAAGACGCCAGAGAGACCCTGAAACACTACTTTACACTCTCCCTTATTAACGGTCATATTCAACAACTGCATCATTTTCCTCCCAGAGGCATCCAGAGTAACCTACAAGCCAAAAATTACGTCACACACCGTGACGACCGATTACCAGCGAACATGAGACACGTGACTTCCACAATGCCGATGACACTACCCGTAAATCGGCCGCTGGTAGTAAGCCTTTCCCAGAAACCGAGATTGATAAAAAAAAAAAAAAAAAAAAAAAGCCTTACGCACCCCGATCCCGCTTTCAGATGACCCTACGCTAACTCGCCAGATGTCATTGTCCGTGTGTTGTTTGTGTGGAGTTGTGCGACGGCGCTCATTTCCCCCCCCTCCGCCGCCGTGGTAGCAGTGGTGATGAACATCTGAACACACAGAAAGGAAACTGGCAGGCTGTGCTGTAATCCTTGCCAAAGTCGCAGCCAGATGGTCCGTCGCGGGGTACGTTGGACCCGGGACGAGCGGGGAGCGCCCTCACAAAGGGCCCCCGAGTTATTTCAGTCCAAGGTGGTCCTCCGCTGGAGGTCCAGAAAGATTCATTCAAACGCGCTGAAGCGGGCCGAGCAAGAAAACCTGAAACGGGACTTGCTTAAATATTTCAATTAAAACTGTAACATGCGCTTTAATCAACAATTAATTACCAGATGAAACTGCTCGGTGCTCACTGCCCCATTGTCTGAGGGGGCTGGCTGCACAGTTTTCAATGAGCCGCAAGAAAGCCCAAGCCGTTCTCTCTCAGACCTAAGGCAACGCTAATAAAATGAATGTTGTAAGCGAACAGTGGCTTACTGAGACAAAGAAATTAAATTACTGTGTATACAAGCACATCCAATTATGCTTTCAATAATCCCGCCAAATTAATGGCATCCTTATCCACATCCCCTCTGTATATTGGGGGGGCGGGTGGGGGGAGAAAGGTCTGATACAATGAAATTATGCCCCATGCTAAACATGATCAGTGCTGAACGGCTGAAAACACAATTCAATCAGCCTGTGGTTTCTGACACAAACTGCTGCTGAAGGGCTGAGCTTCCATTTCTCACTCTGCAGCCTGCTGCCGCAGGTTCACTTCATAACAATGGTAAAACGCACAGAAACAAGACAGTAAAACGCAAAACCGAACACCCCCTCCAGCCACACACACACACACACACACACACACACACACTCCATACCCTCCACATTACATCATTGTCTTGTGGCTACTTATTACCTGATACCTCCCCAGGGGAGGGGGGGGGGGTGAGAGAGAGAGACAGAACAAGACATAGCAGGATGAAGTCGAGCGAGCGAGCGAGAGAGAACTAGGATGAGAGAGAGAGAGAATGAGAGTACAAGAGAGAAAGAGAGAGCGAGAACAAGAACAAGAGGGAGAGAAAGACAACCAGGATAACAGAAAGTGCAAGGGAAGGAGGGTACAAGAGAGAGAATGAGAGAGAGCATGAGAACAAGAGCAAGGGAGAGAGACAGGCAGAGAGAGAACATGAGAACAAGGGTGAGAGAGGGAGAAAGACAGGAAAAGAGACAGCATCAGAACAGGGGGAGGGAGAGAGAGGGAGAGAGAGAGAGAGAGACGATCCCAGTACTGGCAGTCCAAGTGGGTCAGCACAGCCATGGAAGGTTATGACGAGCTGATCGTCATTACAGCGCTCATCTCTGTCACCTCCCAGCGCCTCCCCATCGGTTTGAGCTTTCTATGCCAAAAGGAGGGAGGGGGTGGCGGCGGCTGTGCCAGGGTTACAGGTGACCTCTGCATTTACACGAACACAGCAGCTTTTACAACAATCTGTTTTCAAGGGCTGGGAGCGTTTCTGGTTTAACTCCAACAAGGTAGCCTTGCTGACACTGGAGGCGAAAAACAATGCCTCAGTCAAGGCGGGGAGGCTACTGCTTCAGGCTCTGTATCATGGCAAAATAAATGCCGGTTAGGCTCCTTAGCTTGGCAGCCGTCGGAGGCGGCATTAATGGGTCCACTGTTGCCGCGGAAAAACAATACCCACCCATTTGTCGGGAGTGAACGAGGCCCTGTGATGGCTCAGGTAATCTCAGCCCGCCTCAGCCGCCGCCAGCCCAGGCCTGTGTTCAATTTGCCGTGCGCTGAGCCAGAGGAAATTCAAGTGGATGGAGCAACGCTGAATTACCCGGCACGGACACGGTAAGAGTGGGGGGGGAATAATAAAAATCACTGTTTGGCAGCTGCCGTTTGATTCGTCCTCGGCTCTACCTCCCACCTGAAGCCCCCACCCCCCCCACCCCCACCTTCCCAAGCTTCTCACTTCAATTTTCAATCTGCACCTTCCGGGCTCAAAGTCAGCGAGTGGTGTAACGCGCCTGAGCCGGGAGGTTATTACGCTCATCGTATAAAAAACGGCTCAATCTGCCCGTCCCACGGCCTGGCGTGAAATGTGCCGTCGAAGTATTTTTGGACGTGTTGGGCCGTGCCACACTTTTGGGCTTCGAAGGAACAGGTCACGCTGCTGCGAGCTGACATCGGCTGAATTGGAAGAAGGCCGACGCTAGAGGGCATGAGCAAAATTGTGACTGACAAAAAAAATGTCCGGCCTCCTTAGTTTGAATCATCACCACTTATTTCCCTCTTGCTTTTCCCACTCGTAAAAGGACAGCAGAGGGGCATGGCCTCATTCACGCCTGTGACAAACGGCCGTGTAATGTCACCTGTGAGGCGCAGGTGCGGCATGACGCTGCGGCCCGGCGAAGGCGCCGGTCCTCATCTTCACATTCAGCACAGCGCAGAAGGCGTAACGAGCCTGCATTATTTATCGGGTAATATCTTTTCACCGTCCAGCTCCCGCTCAATAAGGGAGCCCGAGGTTAATATTTAATCTGTATCGAAGGCCGCTTAGAGTCCATCGCGGCCGGGTCGCTGGCCTCTGTGCTGCTGCGCCTCGGCCAGTCGGATCTCTTCCCCTCGCCCTGGGCTGTGCAAAGCAACAGCTGACCGCGGAGAGCTGGGGTCACTCACTTCTCAGCAGAGCACCCTGCGTGTGGCAACACGCATCAGTCAGAATGCATGGAAGGACTCAACCTCTAAACAGGCTTTCTAAGTTTGTTTATAATTTAAAGTTCGTCCAAATTTAAATCAGCAATTCTTAATTTATCTTAAGCATCCATTTTATCCTTTCAGCTGCAGGGAGGGACGGGGTTCAGGACAACTGAGGCAGGCTCCGCTTTCACTCCCGAATTCTTCAGCATCAGACTTTGAATTGTATACAAGCACAAACCTGAGCCCACTCGAACTCCTGTACTGGTCAAAGATGAGCCCTTAGCCGATTGGTGGCTTCAGAAAAAACCATCCATTTTTAAACCTGCCGATTGGCTCAAACACGCTCTTTCATTTCACATTCTGCATGACCACTGTCTCCCTGATGCTGGAATCTTGTGGTTCTGTGCCCAGCTCCCTACACCAGGCAGACCACAGAAGTGCCTACAGGCAGTGTAGACGCAGGCATCCCCATCTGAAGGAAAAGCCAGGCCTGTGCCACCGCCTCAGAGAAGGGAGATGTGGACTGCCAGCTAGTTGATTGCACGGTACATAATCTCACAATGGTGTGTGAGCGTGCATTCTTTTAGCTCAGAAACAGGGGGAAAAGGGCTGAGGAGCTGAATTAAATTTTACGCTGTCTGTGCGTGTACAGTGCTGTTCTCAAACAGGACCTGGGAGGCCTTTGAGATTCAGATTAGATATTTAAATCCGATTCGGCGGAGTCGCCGTGCCGATCTCGCCGATTCATGAGGCCCTGGCTCATCAGCTCGTCTCTCGCCTTCAAAAGGTAAACCGTGGAGGACAAACACAAATTTTCCCCCTCTAGACCCCAACCAACCCAAATCCTTACAGTCAGAGCCATGAATGCAGAGTGGAGGCAGAGAGAGACCGTGAGCAGGAGGGAGAGAGAGAGAGCGTGAGCAGGAAGGAGAGAGGGAGAGCAGGAGGGAGAGAGAGAGGGAGAGCAGGAGGGAGAAAAGAACACCTTGCTGCAGGGAAAGGACAAACTCCGCCATCTAAATTGCTGTATTTGAACCCCTCAGTAATCTCTGAGCGGAACCAACACCAGGGAGAGAAGGTGAAGACAGGAGGCAGAGCAGACAGGACACAGGGATGCAATCTGCTGGGGGGGGGTAGTGAAATCAAACAGGGGTTGAGGGAGGAGGGGCACCAGGATGAGAACATGACGAAAGTGACCGCAAAAGGACAAGCGTCTCCACACCCCCCTGTCACAGGGGTGGAGCTTCATCAAGAGAAGAGACTCTGCTGTCTTGCACAACTAATGTAAGACTGAAATGTTACTGGATGCCAACAGGCTGCATTTTCTGGAACTGCAAGGCAGCAGCTGTGTGTGAATGTGTGTCTCCCTTCTGGTAATAATTCACAATGTTCCAACAAACTCACACAGGAGTGTAGAAAAACTATGTCTTTATACTCTACAATAAAAAACTGCTTCATCATGGTTTCCATTAACCCACAATTACCCTGCCATTTACTGAATTGTGTAAGCTTTCGTAGAAAAATTTCAATCCCATCTGTCATCTTTACAGACATAAAAACCCCCAAAAGACATGATTTGTAAGCAACCATCTCTGTTGCTCTACCCCTTAAGAGATTTCATGTTGGTCCTCTACTCAAGTTCACCCTTTGTTTATATGTCAAAGTAACTACTTCCAGTCACAGAGCAGCACTCACTGCTAGGGCTTCCTCAGAGTCTGCATCTTAAATCAAAGACTAAGTATCTAAAGCAAACAATGTCCACCACCATTATGAACAGTCCCTCAACACGGACCAACAGGTTACAAAAACTGTGCAGGGGTACGGAGGATAACGACTTAATCAGCGTGCAACTGCTTTGTGCGACTATGCGACCTATAGAACCTGTGACAGATTCAATATATTAAACGTTGCAGGGCAGGGAACATTTGTTAAGGTGACCGTTATCAGATACGCAAGAGCAGAAATGTTGAAAACACTGTCATTTCAGACTTTCCAAATTGCATTTCTTTTTAATGTCCCAGTAATATTCAACTATTGATGTACAAAATGAATTTTGTAAGTTCAAGAGCTGAAATAAATGAATAGTTATGAATTCATCTATTATTCTTGAATCACCGTTTCATGCATTTCAAAGCTACAGCACATACTATCACTCACACAGCTCATTGTGAAATTCAATTAATGTTATGGCCACAGCCCAACTGTAATATTCATTGAGGTGCATGCCAATTTAGTGGAATTGGCAAGGGTTTATAAAGTATGTCTATTACGCTGTCTCTCTGTTGATACTTTGTTAGTAATGAAACAATGATTTGCCAACCTATGAAAAAGATGACGGACAAAAGTTCATAATGACGGGAAATTGTCAATCCTGTCCATCACTGGGACTGATGAAAGTTTTCATTTGTTCATTTACCACAGACAATATGATGGCATTTAATGAGAAGCTTAAGAAAGTGAGCATCTGTAATTGAATATTTTGCGCATTTAACGAGACTGCATGGGCACTTTTAGGACAACCCCTTAAACCATCTCCCTGTAGGAGACAGCAATCCCAGTGCTGTCACATTCTCAGAAACCCTCAGCAGTCAGCTGAGAGGAGCAGCCAAAAAGTCCGCCCTGCTTAGTCGTCCCACGCCGGCTTTCGCGCAAACCTCCCGAGCCCAACCAACCCCGCGCAGACTCTGAAAACCCACACACTTCTGTATTATCCAGACATCATGTTTATGATACGCTACACTGAGGGGAGAAGTGAGAGCTTCATTCTTCATGAGCAGCACCTGTGTTGCTGAGGAATTCAGATGTAGGCTTAAGCTAGCAACCTGTGCGAAAACAGTCTGCAATGCAGCAAAGAGCTAGGTGTTCAGTGGTTTAGCATTCTGGGATTTTAGAGGTGGCAGGTCATTTCTTTTGTCAAAGTAATTTCCTCAATAGTTTCCTGAGCACCCCATGCTCTAGTATAGTATACAGTAAACATGGAGAGAGACATTAGAAGGATTAGAGAGACATGGCCAAGCTGCTACTGACAGGGTTTCAGAAGGCTTCAGTAACTGCACATTGATCCAGTTTGCTGAAAAGATCAATTAGGCGATTCTACGGTACAGACAACTTGAGGCAGTGCAACAGGAGAAAGGTCAGAACAGTGAGCAGTCAGAAAATTGTACAGATCCAAGCTCACAATTGAAGATGATGACTTTATTCACAGAGGCATCTGGGTAAAGCACAAAGGTGTTGGAAACTTCACAGACTACGTGCTGAGGGCCAAGGCAGGGCCCTCGGATGGACTGCATTTGGTGTCAGCAGGGGGATGACTCACTCACAGGTCTTCTCATTCTAAAGTGGGCCTTGCTACAGGAAGAATTTCTACAGAATCATATCCCATGACAACCCCCCCCCCCCCCCCCCGGCGGTCACTGGCATCTTAATTTCACCACCGTCCCCTACGCCCACAGTCAGAGCAACTCCGTCATGAATCTGCCATAGATTACAGCAAATGGCAAACCACTTCCCGGCACTCATCCCCATGCTCTCACACTCACTGCCACCAATAGAGGCTTTGCTGACAGGCCTGCCAAATAAGGTGTCAATAATTTTGGGGTGTCAATCTGATGCCGAGAGTGCATGTGCATGCGAGTGTGTGTGTGAGAGATGCTGAGTTATGAGAGGTGATGGCAGCACCCCTCTCACGTGCCGCCCACACCCCCCCCCACCCCCACCACCACCACCACGTTCCCCACTAAGCCTCTCATGCTGAGCCCCGCCGATCCAGATGCATCAGTCCTGAAATTACGCATTCAGGGCGCGTGGGCCGGCGAGACTGCTTCTCAGTTAGCGGTGCGCTCTCCCATCAATCGGAATCAGATGAGCTTCCTCCCCGCTTAGTCACGGGCAAGCTCGAGGCACTGCGGAAAGCCGAGACCCTACCCAACAGGCGGGTTCAGCGGGTACGTCCCGCAAGCAGGCACTGAGACAGGAAAGTGCCTCCATCTTAATTTCGTGGCACTACGGGCGCCGGCTCTCTGGCGGTGACGCTTCCTCGCGCAGCTGTAATTCGGTACGTGGGAGTTCTCTTTTAATCCACTTTTTCAAAAAGCTCTCAATAAAAAAGCGGTTGGGGGGGAAGGGGGGGGGGGGGGTCACAAGAACACTGTGACTCTTGCAGCTCCCAGAAACACGAGAGGTTGGGAATGGGTTTTCCCCCTTTGAGTAAGTCCATAGCAGCGCCAGTCCACAGTGCCCATGGCTGCTAAACAAATACACACAGCAAGGCTCGCATGTGGGACGGGAGTCGATTCATTCCAAACAAGTGGACAACATGATGAATTTTTAAATGCATTTTTGTACAGTGGAAGTGCTTTGTACCTATTCAGTACCTATACTTTTAAGGGAAACTATGGGTGTCGTTTGAGCAGAAAGGGTTACACAGCTACATAAGGTTCGGCAAAGATAACGGGCGTTAGTACAACGGCTTCTTTTTCATCTTACAGAGCCAGAGAGGGTCCAGCTTCCGAGGGTTCCAAAGCTGGTACTAACACAAATCACATTCTGATCTGGAGCTCCGTGCTCCCATTTCCCAAAAAGCACGTCAATAATTCACCGTGCGGACTGCAGTCTAGATTGGGAGAGGCGGCCCTCCAGTTAGTAAACCATTAAACACAGCACGTAATGCAATTACACAATTGCTTGGGAAACACTGCTGCCAATTACCGAGCGAGGAGATTAATTTCATCAGCGCAATTTGAAAACCTACTGCCTTTTAAGTCGTTTTAAATTGGTTTACACTTCAGGAATTGGCAGGTCCTTCCGTGGGCTGCCATGACACCTCATTTCAAACATATATATATACTGTTTACTGTCAATTTCACGGAGCTAATAACATTTTAGCCACCTGGTTCTCCTATCCGAAATGAATAAAAGAATCACTGACTTCAGCGGGGTGTTTTTTTTTTTTAAACCATCTTTCTAAGCACAACAGCCCTACAAGTGCATCGCAGTGCAGTTCCAGCGCACGAGCCAAGGCCTTGCACAAAGGAAGTCACGCCGCCACCCGGGGGTCACGCCATGGACAGACAGGAAGCGCAGTAGCCTTGTTCCCAAAAGCTTCCTGTTTTTTTTTTCTTCCTCTCCCTGCTGTTTACTGACCCCCGGGAACCTCTGGGATCCCATAATCCCCCTGTGCTGCGGACTCGCTAATGCTCGCGCAAGGGCAACGATTAGTCACGGCCTGCCTGCCAACAGGCGGACTTAAGGATCATTGACATTCAAGGGGACTTCCCCTTACGTAACCGGCCTTGGCGCTGCCGGGGCAGCCACTTACCTGAGCGGGCTGGTGCGACAAACCAGGCGTTCCCCGGGCAACTAACCACCCTCGGTTTCCCACTGGGGTAAGACAGACGTGCCTAGGCGACAGAGCAGGATGCTATCTGATTGGACGGAATGCATTCCCGGGGATGGAACAGCCCATCCAAGTTCCGGGAGCTGAACTTGGGTTTGGATGTGGGTGAAATGGAAAAGGACAAAGTTCACTGCTGGTACCCGAGCTCAGCGATTTAAAAACAGTTCAACAGGTGGCACTCCAAAAACAATAATACACACACTATGCTGGCTTCTGTTGCGGCAACACAAGAAACATTAAATCAAAGCACATAAATTAGTATTTCTTGGAGTGCCTCCTGCTAAATTGCTGAATCACTTTGGGAACGAGCATTCATTGTTAATGACTCATGTCCTCAGCTGGTAGCAGGGCCTTCTTTCATACCTTAGAGAATTGGAAACCGGAGATGAAGGTCAGTTTGAAAGTGTGAGAAAAAAGGGAGATGACCTGAGGCACAGCGGAGGACATCTGCTGAAGAGAACAGCTGGGGACCTGCAAAACTGGCTTCAAGATACCCGCCTGTCATGGTAACACTTTTCCACCCTCACCAGCTCTCACCACAGTGTAGGAAAACTCATTTCAGACA
The DNA here is from genome assembly GCF_013368585.1 of Megalops cyprinoides. Classification (NCBI taxonomy): domain Eukaryota; kingdom Metazoa; phylum Chordata; class Actinopteri; order Elopiformes; family Megalopidae; genus Megalops; species Megalops cyprinoides. Next base: position 26,495,448 of record NC_050595.1, read on the forward strand.
CAAAGGTGTTTATTAAAGGAACGGGGCTATTTGCTCGGTTAGGTTTTGCACCATCCGGTGATATCACGCTTCCTTGTTTGGCTAACCCTTGTTTTGTCCGGTCTTCATGTTGCACTTTGTACCATTGATCTAACACTTATTACAACAAGGGTCATTTGAGCCGGTCCTGCGCTGTAAAGCCACACTGGTTCAGAAAAGCACCACTCGATGCCTTTGTCCCACTCACTTCTGAAGCACAAGGCAGCAGCGAGGACAGGAGAAGCTAATTCTTCCTGAGCCTCTCAGGGACTCGGGAGACTAATAATAACTGGTGCACAGACGTGGGGGGGGAGGCACGCGTCCTGACCCGCGCGGCAGCCGCCCCGACCCGAGCAGCCGTCCCGCGTGAGAGAGCTCTGCGGCGTGAGCTACCACTTCCACACGCCTTTCCACCCCCCCCCCGGCCCTCGCCCGCCCGCCCACCCACGGATCCTAATCAATACCCCCTTCATCATCCCGCCCGCTTCCCCCTGCTAACGAGACGGGCCTGGCTCAGCGTAATCCACGGGCCAGCCTGGGTCAGGGACGCATCAATTAAGGCATGAGGGGACGCGGAGAGACGTTAGCGTAAGGAGCTACGCTGACGAGAGCCGCTCTGACAGCGGTGTGGTGTCCGCGGCCGGTTCCCAGCGCCGCTGCGTTTCACAGACAGGCCCCAAGACCCACGGCTCATACAGCCCCTTGCCCCAAAGGAGCCGCTTCAGATGCCTCTGAGGATTCACAGGGACCACGGCCGTCTAGGCAGACTGCACAGCCAGAGAGGCGACTCATTTGCATGTTCCCAGACCTGTCGGGGCTGTTGCGTTTCCCCAACTGGAAAAAAAAAAAAAAGAGGCCATTCTTCAGAAGGATTTCCAGAGCACGGCGCTGACAGGCGTTAGCACAGGTACGCTGCTGATAAAAGCGGGGGATGACTTGAAACGCTGGGTATCGGGGTTCTCGCTGCCGTCGGTACCTGCCATGCCAGATAACTTCAGATGGAGCTATTTATAGGGCCAGCCACTGCACATTAATCTAATGAAGCAGTGAGCGTCCGGCAGACTGTGTGACTGTGTGACCCCACACGCTGTGCCTGTGGTGGTACGGTCCTGGCCTGGGTCTCAGCCCTTGGGAGACCCAGGCCTGTCGGAGGAGCCAAGGAGCACCCTGGGTTGGGAGGGAGAGAGAAAGAGAAAGCAGGGAAGAGGCTGGATTAAGTGTTAGGAGTCAGAGAATGAGTCAGCGTCAGGGTCAGAAAGAGAGAGGTCGCACAAAGAAAGGCTGGGAGTCCCATCCTGCCCTACGCTATCCTCTCAGTGGAGAATGATGGGGCACAGGTAACGTTTCTGCAGAGTGGAGGCTACAGTCACCCCCGCTGTAACCAACGCAACTTTAACAATCAAGTAACTGGGTTACACTCGAGGCGAGGGCATACCATCATGCTGGGGGGGGGGGGGGGGTAGAGGGTGTTTTTCCGCTCCCAACCTGCACAGCATTGTGGAAAGCATAAGTTAGGCTGCACGGAAACCAACCTAACATCAGCGCCGCCCCATGAAAGATTAATCCAAGGACTGAGAATCAGCACCGCGATCTATAAATGGCACGATTAGTTTGTGAAAGAGAGGCTCCGCGAACACACACACACACACACACACACACACACACACACACACACACACACACACACACACACACACACACACACACACACACACACACACACACACACACACACACACACACACACACACACACACACACACACACACAAGCTGACGGCGCACAAAAAAAGGGAACGCATCTAGAAATGACGAGGTTGAGAGAGACAGAATGGAAGCAGCTGACGCATGCATAATTCAGCCCTCTCCCCATATCAGACCCGGGTGCAGCACACGCCCGGCCGCACAGAGAGTCACAGCCAGGCAGCCCGGCACCAACCGAGATGACCCCAGGCAGCGGACGGCGAGGGACCTACAACGGGTCAATGTCTCATTAAACGATCGGAGAGCAAGCAGACGCGTTCTAGGAAAGCAAAGACAAAGGGGGGGACTTACAATCTGTCAGTGAGATACTGTTATGAATCCTAATGTTTCTTGTGTTTTGGGAGGATTTGTTTTTTTTTTTTTTTCTTCCCTTGCCTGTTAATGATAGTCTTGTTTCTACCCTTCAAGACTTTACCCTTTTTATGCATCAATCTAACATGAGATAGAGCAGAGCACTGTGGCATAGTGGTAAGGAGCAGGGCTTGCCAACTGAGTGGTTGCTGGTTTGATTCCCCACCTGGGCACTGCTGCTGTACCCTCTGGGCAAGGTGCTTAACCCACAACTGCCTCAGTAAACATTCAGCTGTATAAATGGATAAAACCATAGTCTATGTAAGTCACTCTGAATGAGAGCATCTGCTAAATGACAATAATGCAATGTGATGTCATGTTGCTAATATAGCACACTGTGACCTAAATAGCGATCTCGCTTTATTTCAAGACATAATAAAATATTTCTGATAAAAAAAAGGCAAGGAGGGACAGACGATGTGTGCAAACACACACAAACAAACGCATGCAAACAGATACATTCAGGCAAAGCGACCCATGAACACAGCCTTCCACCCACACTCATTGATCAGGCACAGCCGGTGCTCTGGCTGAAAGGTGATGGGACCTCCTACAACCAGCCTTAACTACCGAGGAAACCACGCTTCAGAAATAATCAGGGCAACTGTATCTGGCTGGCGGCTCCACAAATAACAAGAAATGGGACACTCATCAACAGCTGAACTCCTGGGACTAAGGTGCTCTCGGGCAGGCAACGGTACCATTACTATCCATCAAAGCCACACAATCTCCACAGGACCCCTTGAGCCAAAGGGGCTGTTTGTAAAGATAACACTGAGGGCAATAATGGTAAGAGAATTCCTGAGAGCCATAAACAACCTCCTTACGAAGGACAGCTGCTCTGAGGGGTCCTGCACGGCACCTTCCTCGGCCACCCTTAAATGGAAGTCAGGTCAGTTAAGGCTGCCAGCAACCAATCACAGGCTTCTCTGGACTCCTAATACTGATGCTCTGATTAGTGGTACTGGAAACACACCCAATATGTTATCCAAAGGGATCATGGGGTGATCTACCTTCAGCAGCCTGTGTTCTTTCGTGGTCAGGTCCTGACAAACCACAAAAACTTCCACTTTTACCACTGCGAGGCCTCAATTATTTCGCTCTGGTGAATCTGAAAGGCAGGTCGAAATCCAGCAAACGTTCTGTGTCAGAGCTGCGGTCGCACAAGTCGGGGCATGCGGACGCGGGCTGAATTCCTCGCAGCGTTTTCGCCGCGACACGTCCCGGAATGAGACAGCCCAGCGTGTCCGCATCGATCCGGAGGCCCCCTGGCAGTGACGGGCCTCTGTGACAGAGCCGCCTGGGCAGCTGCGGGCCCGGGCCTCATGCTCGTGTCTCACGGGAGACGAGGAACGGCAGATGAGGCAACTAATCAGAGCCACCGGCTAGGACACTCGAGGCTGACAGGGCTGGAGCGGAGGGGGGGGTTTCAGAGCGGAAGTAGCACAGCAACCCGAGGAACCCAAAGCGAGGCTACCTACGGGCCGAGCCCGCTCCCTGTCGGCCCGTCTGCCTTTTCTACCCCAGCGTTACACCCTCATCTGCAAACCGCCAGTTAAACAAGACCGCCGCGCCTGAATAGGCCCGCGTGTGTTGTGCCAACACCAGAATGCTCAGCCAGCGTGTGGCTGGGGTTGACATTCCCGGGCCGCTGCTCGGGGAGGCAGGGACGCGGCGGGGGGTTTGGGATCACTCGGGCCCCATTCATCCGCCCACCACCGCATCAGCGCGCTGCATCTAAAGTGGAGAAGAAAGAGCGCGGCTAAACGTAAACCGGCACGACGATTAAACACGCCGCGTCCTCGCGAATATCTTAAATTAGCTGTTGCTGTGGCAACCCGCAGATTTTTTTTTTTTTTTTTGTGGAAATTTAGCATGCTCCCCACACGCTTTCCTACCCCTGGCACGCGCTAAACTCAAATCCAGCCACTTCTGCCCGTTCTACCACTGCCAGGAAAAGGCACGGGGGGGAAGGGAGAGGGAGGAAGAGAAAAAGGAAGAGAGCAAGAAAGAGAGGGAGCAGGGGAAGGATAGGGAAAGAGCTAGAGAGAGAGAGAGAGAGCGCGAGCAATGGCAAAAATGGGGGAGCTCGTGGGATAGGCTATTTTTAGGCGCCCAACAGCCTCTCGTACACAGCAAGTCAGAGAGAGAGGGAGAGAGGCGTGCTGTAATAGCATAGGCACTGCCTCCAGCAGTACAGACTCGCCGGGATTACACACAGAGAGAGAGAGAGAGCTGGACAACTGTTTGAAGAGAACTGTCAAAGTGATTCACGGTATCAAAAGAATGGTCTGTGTGTGTGTGTGTGTGTGTGTGTGTGTGTGTGTGTGCGCGCGAGCGCGCGTGTGCTGTGTGGCAGGTGAGCACGCCTGACTAACTCCATTTCTGTCCAGAAACAAGACACACAAACCTAAGCCGGTGGACGACGGACTACCGCATCCGCTGCGAAATACCAGGTCACCGTATCTTGGCGGAACCACGCAGTGAGGTAATGGCCTTACATGTGTTAGATCAGCAGGGGTCACTTCTAAAACAAACACACACTACAAAGCACAAAGAGAGCCGTGTCCACTTGAAAAGCAAACATTATCTGTTCCATCTATCCTTCTATCAGCGAGCATTAACTACTACAGCATCCTTTCATCAGTGAGCAATAACTACTAAGAGGAGAAACCATTAAGCGAATTCTAACACAGCGCAGCTCTCAATTTATTGCAAGTCACTTTGAGAGCAGTAATACGATGCCAGTTAACCTTGTCTTGTCCCATATAAATCCTGTGATTTAAGTCCCTTGCGCGGATGGTTGCCCTGCTTTTACACCGATTATGAAGTAACCGTCTTCAGGAGGTTCGTTGGTCACTGTGGTTTTACCACCACGTTTCGGCACCATTTTCCATTCCGGGGCCGTTTTAACCATAACTGTCGGTCTCGTTTTCCCCACACAATATGCACGTACACCATCGCGTCACAACGGTCTCGTACACCGTTCAGGACGAGAGCGCCCTCCAAACACAAACAGAAATAATCAGAGGAAGAAACATGCTGACACCGTTTTTGAGCATGCAACTGAAGGAAGGAAACGGAGAGTAAATATATCCCCAAATAGTTATTATTAAGCAAAACCGCTTTACTGTCACAATAGCGAGGGCTTAGGCCAGAGGGTCACGAGTTCAACATGCTCCAGCAGTACAGCGGATTAAATCCATTTGCATAATATGTGTAAGATGAAAAGTGCCATCAACCCGAGTAGTCTGCAACAGGATGACAGCTCCAATTAAAATTTGGATCAATTTTCAAATTTCTGGCCTGCCAGTGCGTTCGGTCAGATCTTCCCATAATGACCGAACTACACTTCTGCCACTGCCCCAACATTACATTACATTCCACGACATTGCTAATTAGCAGAGGGTCTTAGAGAGAGCGACTTACATGGGTTACAGTTTTTATCCATTTACACAGCTGGATATTTACTGAGGCAATTGTGGGTGAAGTACCTTGCCCAAGGGTACAGCAGCAGTGCTCCAGTGGGGAGCTGAACCAGCAACCTTTCGGTTACAAGCTCTGCCCCTCACTTCTATGCTACGCTGCCATCCACCCAGGATATTCTGCAGAGGCGACGCAGGACCTCCATAGGCTGAGGTCTGTGTGCTCTTCATACAGCAACTGAGTACTTGCTAAAAAGCAAAAACAATCCCTCACATTTACATTTATTCATTTAGCAGACGCTTTTATCCAAAGCGACTTACATAGGTTACAATTCTTTACAATGTTATCCATTTATACAGCTGGATATTTACTGAGGCAATTGTGGGTTAAGTACCTTGCCCAAGGGTACAGCAGCAGTGTCCCAGCGGGGATCGAACTGGCAACCTTTCGGTTACGAGTCCTGCTCCTTAACCACTATGCTACACTGCCGCCCTTATTTTAACCCATTTCTCTCTCAGGTTGGATCTGTAAGTTAAAATACCCCTGCAATAAAGGGCACTATTCCATTCTGTCAACACAATGGTTTTTTGTGGTGTCATAAACCTTTGGTCTCCCCCTGTCCTCAATATGGAGTTTGCCAAACATATTTACTACAATGTGCCTGTCAAACAAGCAACACTGTAACTCTGAAACCTAAGCAATGATCAATAAAATAAAAATGTAAAACATTAGGCTCGTGAGTATTTGGCAAGCTAGTTGGCAAGAGCATTACTGGATGTGCGTAAAAGTCTATGCAGTCCCTGTGCAATGAATCCATTAGCTTCACTAAACAAAATCAGAGAAACAGTCCACGGACATAACCTTGCTGTACTGATTGGGTACTGAAAAGTAACCGTGTCGGATTAACTGAAGGAAATGCTACGCCACCTTTCTGTTCCCCACAAGCAGCTCATTCCAGCGACCGCTTCGGCCAGCTTCCTGCTGCGATTCAGGTCAGCGGCTGGCGTTTGGCTTGGTTATGTAAGTAATGGTGTTTGCTTCACCGCGACCAAAACTGGACAACAAGGTCAGGACAGATCTAACTCTACTGCGCTGTTCGGTAGCAGAGGGAGAGAGAGACCAGCAGATGGGAGAAAGCGGTGAAGATGGCACAAACAGACCTATGGAAGGCTGTAGCTACAAAGGCTCCGGAATGTTCTGCGAATAAATGGGATTGTGCTTTGCGGAGTTTCGAGATAAGTATAACGTTAGCCACACTCAGCTGCGCAAGTATGTATCTCTACACCTCTGATATGAGATGAAAACAGCGGGCTGCAGTGTTGAACGCCGAGGCCAGGCTGGATTCAGCCGGTTCCACCCCCTCACACATGCCAGCAACACCCAAAAGCACGTTCAGCTCAAATGCACCCCGGCCTCACTTCTCGTGTGAGGAAACCGCCTTTCCTTTTCGGTTAACCTTCCTCTCAGGTTTGACTGATACATGATAAAACGGCTTGATAAGAAAGGCCCCGCCAACCTCAATCGTACCAGTCAAGGTCATGAATTAGAAGCTGAGAGAGAGAGAAAGACGGAGAGACAGAGAGAGAGAAGAGTGGGCTTAAACAATCCACTGAACGTGAGCGTGCGTTTCAGACGGACGTGGGAGGCAGAACACGTGGCGAGCGCGATGGCAGATTCTGCAGATGCAACGCGGGAGCAGTGCTACTGTGTCACAGAGCAGGCCGGGAAGAGAAGATAAAAAACCCCACACACAGACTCTCAGCCACCCCACGGCTGCACCAGCTGCTATTCCCTGCTCAAGTAATACTTCATTTAAACATCATCAGCCACATGCTCTCTGATTTGTTTACAGTGGCAAAAAGGAGCACGACAGGCGTACATGTAGGCAAACCCGTTAGCTATACCAAACACAGCCACTAAAGAAACCTGGGAAGTCCACCAATATCCAGCCAATAAACAGCTGAGTTACTTTGATGCAGCATTTCTAGGAAAGCAGAACTGCAGTACCTTAGAAGGAAATACAAAAACGCAGTACTACTGACCACCATCGCCACCGATTACGTCACCCTACTCTCTCTTTCTGCCGCCATCGGTAACGTGGAGGCTGAGAATAATAAAGAGCTCTCCACCGCTTCTAATCCCACGTACTTGAACTTACTCCATCAAGCTCAGCTTCGAGCGCGCACACATGGTGAAACTTTCTCCTTTTTAAACTCGGTCGCATATCCAGAAAAGCAGGCCTTGGAAGCAGAGGAGGGCCCGGTGCTGGAGGAGGCTGGAGATGTGGCTTCCGATTTAAGCCAACCCCCGGCGAGTCTGCAAAAGAGCTCAGCGCTGGGGGATGAGGCAGGTCATACTCAAGAGCAGAGACCGGAACAGGAGAGGGTCCAACTAAACCCCAACAGGCTGAGAATCCGTCTCCACACATCATATCTCCACATATACAGTCGAATAGAATTCACCGAGAGCCAGCTGTGGATCTGTTTCACAAAACCAAACAAAGACAACCAGGCCGTTTCTTCAAATGTCTACCCCCCCCCAGCCCCCCCCCCCTTTCCACAGCAAATGAAGAGACCGACTCGGACTGCTGAACGCAGACAGTGGTCGGCAGGGAGATCAGCATGAGGCTTTGAGTCCCTGCCAGCCGCTGATCAATACTTCCACAGCTGCAAGTCACCCTCTGCTCCGTGACTGCCAACGCCCGGCGAATGATGTCGGATTCGGAGACGAAACAAAACCGGCCTTAGAGAAAAAGAAAAAGAGCCAGGGAGGCTGACTGACCTGCCGTGCGAGTGGAAGTCGAGGTGCACGTGCTTGTCCTCGTGGGAGACCGCCCTCTTGGCCCGCTGGTGCTTGCTGTGCAGGGCCTCCGTGTCGTAGGACAGGCCCTCATAGTGGCGGACGTACTTGCTCAGGGGGTTCCCGTACACACCTGCTCGGAGAGGAGAAAGGAGGAAGGTGAGGTGAGAGGAGGCCTACGCATTTCCCTTGTTCAAAACTACGGTGACCACGTCACAACCGTTTCACAGGGCGGGAAAAGCAGCGGTTCCTCCTCTGCCACATGGATTTCTGGAATATTGGCAATCTGCTGGAGGCCTAATTTCTTTAGTATTAACTGTGGTGGTATTAAGCAATTAGGTAACTGCAGGACTTTGGAAAAGTTGATAGGGGCGGCTTCAGCAGATCTAATTTTTATTGCAAGGGATCCTACCCCAGCCTTTTGAAATCTGAATGGATTTGGAGGCACTCTGGAAATGTGAGATCAGCAAATCTGTCTGAATGTTCAACACCAAAGGTTAATTTAGTAGCAAAGACTGACTGATTATTCTTGAACCGTATAATGGGTGGAGCTCACATGGGGGTAGCACTGACTGGTACAAATCAAACTAAGGCTACGACTGTTTCGACTCAGTGACAGAACGAGAGCGAGTGAGCGTGTATGTGCTACGTTTTTGTATCCCCCCCCATTCTTCCTCACATTCAAAACATTATTTCCTGCACGGCCTGAGATTTAGGGACCAAAAAAAAAAAAAAGCCAGTTTTCGTAGGAAGCCCTCCCCCAAAACAGTGCAATATGCAGACTCCATGTTTGCGGTCTGGAAAATTACACAAATGTTCCATACCCTGCAGTGATAACATCATCCGCTCAATTCAATCACTGCGCTCCAACATACAATGCTATGGGAAACAACAATAACATAAAACAAACACAGCACACCGGATTTAATCATATTTCAGTCCTGCGCCACAACTCTATTGGTTGCGTTACACAGTTTTCCCACACAGGAAGGCAGAAGGCAGGAGGCGATCGTTTTCAGGGACACCAATGTCAGCACAAAGCAGCGCCCGGTTCCTCTGACACCGGCTTCGCTTCCCTGCCAGTAAAATCATGTTCCGCGCTTAAAACCGTCCCGCAGTGAACTGGCCGGATTTCTGGTTTGTGACACCCATGGCTTCTCAGGGACACACCGTTTTATGAATGAAACAAGCACAAGCCTCACACCAATTTCCAACGGCTGGTAAGGCTACTCCCACCTCCTGTAACAGTACGTTATTGCACTGGGACCAGCCTCCTCTCTGTCAATTCTTACAGTTATACTCATCTAATCTCTAATAACAGACAGAGTGGCACAGACACTTTTGTTTTAAATTAAAAAAAAAAAAAAAAAAAACGGGAAAAAGTGGAGAATTCTTCTATGCATATCATTTGAGAAATTCAGCTGGGAATCGGCTATAACCTGTAACATGTTAAAAATACTGATGCATAATTCAACCAATGTTTCATGAGTCATGCAAAACCATTAATGAAAGGTGTGGATAATACATACAAGGCCATAACGAAATGTCTACATGACGAATCACCTAATCCTTCTAAACTAACAGTATTCAACACAGCCAAAAATACACAATGTTTCATCTTTATATAACACATTTGGGGCCAGTGGGGTTTCAAAAATGGCTGAACACCAACTAATATGGTGGCCAAACTACTTTTGCAAAAGGTAAATCTTTCCACATGCTGCAAAATCTAGGATGAGCCAGGAAGCCACTAGTCATTTTAAATCATTTAGATGAGAAAATACATCCAAGTGAAAACAACAGTACCCCAGGAAATCCAGGACTGCTGAACCTGCAAATATTATCCTACAGAATAAGACTGTAAGTTGTCCAGTGCTTCAGATATAGGCCACACAGCAACCAGAGCAGAATATTGGGCGCTTGTGTAGAATTCACATGCACGATAGCGGCCGCTCCCGCTCTCACATGAAAGGGAAACAAACTGGCGTGGCCCTGTGATCTCCGCGCCCCGCAGCAATGTGGATGCGCTCTCTTCCTCCTCCTCGCACAGCTCCCTGCCCTGGGGTGGGGGGGGGGGGGGGGGGTGCTCCATCTCCCCGTGAATTTCCCCCTTTCCAAAAGGCTAAAAGACAACCTTCATGGACGGTGGCAATCACAAAGAGCTCCACAGTCCGAACGGAGAGCTCCGATTTTCTGCACACGAGTGGCTCTGATGCTCACCTGTGATGGTGCAATAAACCGCGTCCTTGTCTTATTCTGGCAAAAAAAAAAAAGAAAATTCCGACACTTCCGGGACTCGTTCATTTCGGGGGCGCGTTTTCCTTTAGCATGTTAACGTTCCCGTTTCCTCCTCGCCCCGTTCCTTCTGGAAACGCTGAGGCTGAAACATTTCACTGCGTCTGGAAACGCGCGTTCGGTTTCCTGTTCCAGGTAACCTGACGGGCAAACACGAGCACTGCGCCGCTTAACACCCGGGGGGGGGGGGGGGGGGGGGGGGGGCCAAAGCTCGAAAAGGCTTTTACAGGCAGCCGCGACGCATTATGCAAACACAACAAGCAGAGTGCGTCGCTAATTAATTCATTTACTCCCTGATTAAAATTAAAGCAGGTCTCATTAGGCCTTCGCACGAGGCTGTGCGGTGCGGCGGTGCTGGGTTCCCCGGCTCGCTCTCGGACAAACAGGAAGAGGAAGGACTGAGCCCAGTTCCTGCTCCTTCAAGTTAGGATTCACCTAACAGAATGAGCCCCAACAGCCGAGTATGGGTGCAAGAGGTGGGGGGGCTCTTACACCTGAGGGGGACTGAGACATGCAACAGCAACAGGCCATGGTCCAGCTGACCCAAGGGGTGTTCAGACTCTACCACAGGCGCCCATGAGGGAATAAAAGCAATAACCCTTGCCCAGGCCCTACTTGGGGGGCAATACACATAAGACTCTCTTTGCTTCCCACAAAGAACCGAAACGATCCTCTACCCTGGAAATCTACTGTTCTTACGGCTCGTCACGCCAGATCCATTTTTATTCCAGATGTCCTACAGCTCGGCCTTTTCTGGCACACTTGTCTCCAGTGGCCCCAGGAGGGAGGGAGCTGCCAGGTTTCCTTGTTGAGGCAGCAGAGAAGCCTGCATAAAGATACTCATGTCCTGGCTCATCGACGAGAGTCAAGTGCTCTTTCCTCTCTGAAGGTCCAGCGCATGCCGGTAACCACGTAGCCGACACCTCCCCACCCCCATTCACACTGCAGCAAAAGTGTGCCAGCATTAGCCCATCAAATAACAATAGCAATAGCACGATAACGCGCATCTCTTGTGTTTTACCACTCTTTGGCTCGAAACGAAGTCCCAGCGTGTAATTTTGTTTTTACCTCGTGTGATTAATTAAGCGAATTAATCTATCCATTTTGTTCCATCGTACATTGTTAAAACCTGCCTCTAAAGGGATGCGGTAGGAAAAGGCTCGCGCTAGCATAATAAGCAATCAAGAGAGTTGGCAGGAACTCCACGAACAAAGAAAACATCAAATATGACCACGGGAGTCAAAAGGAAAGAATGATGCGGAACAATCCAAATCGAAAGGTTTTGAAAACAACACTTCATTATCTCTACACAAATGCATACACAGAGCATCTGAGGGTAAAAGGCAGCTTTGCCCCGCGCAATGTGAATGGCACCACACTGGCAATTTACCAGCATATAGGTGGCACCAGCCTCTGGTGTGAAAGGTACCCTGAGGGTAGCGCCAGCTTTTTAATGTTGGCTTCAATAAAGGGGCTTAAGAGACGTCTTTCTCACATGCTGAGAGGGCCGCTGCAGTACCCCACATAGTATCTTTAGCATAACAAGCAAGTAAAGAGATGGAACAATGCTCTGGAGGAAGAGCAAATTCACAGCAGGCCTGCAGTGCCAGCCAGCTCAAGTATGCATCATCAACAGCTCTCCTCCCTTCCAGCAAAATTTGCAGGAATCCACGGAGTGGACAGATAAACATCTCCGATAGATTTATGCATGTGTAAATCCATTATGAGCAGGCCTGCGTCTGCTGGATTTGAAAAATAAAGATACTTCTGTGAGAGGAGCAAAACAGCACAGTAAATTAACGACTGCCTCTTGAGCGGAGTTTGAAAGTGAAATCCATTTTCTGCATTTACCCCCCCCCCCCACCCCCTCTCCAGAAGCTGGAAATGACAGACAGAGGACAGATCTGAACAGATCGGTATGATAAGAATCAGTGCACTCAACACAAGTTACAACAAAAAAAAAAAAACAATAAAACAAACATAATACTGTAAACAGGAAAATGCAAAAATAAAAAAAAAAAGTGTTGCTACAGGTTCCTTTGTGGAGATAAAAGCCTTTGTCATGCACATCAAAAGGTATGGAGGGTACGGAGACGCAAGGAAACCGATTTCTTCCCGGGTTCTGGCGTTGATGACGTCAGCCATTTGCTGGCCGCCAGAGCGACAGTTTTGCTAGCCGCGTTTTGGGCCACTGTCATGACGAAGGGAGGACGGCTCCCGGGTTAAAGAGAAACGGGAGGCGGAGCCACTCCCTTGCACAGAGATGAGCCGAGATGTAGACATCCGCCATCAGTTCCATTAAACTCGGGTGACACTTGAGGAACTTTCAGACGCTGAAGAGGGGCCCCCTGGCAGCCCGCCTCGACACCACTAAACTTAATGAAGACGGAACGGAGGCGGCGGGAAGCGGCGGGTTCCCGCGGCGGCTAGCCACGCCACGTTCTTCTCTGGGTTATTAGGCCCGCATCATCACCGGAGGACTCTTCGTGAATTTATAAAGCAGTACGCGTGGCGGAAAACCTGCACCCAAATTTCGCTCCTGCCTGGTCTTGTCACTCTCTGAGACGACCCACGAGCTTGTGGGAAAATGGGCGGTACCGTGTCCAGTGGCGGTCCCAGCTCCGGTCCCGGTCCCTCCCGCCTCCAAGACATGTAGCCCAGCCATGGATTTTGCCGTCACAGTCGTGGTAAAGACTGGAACCCTACTACATTATTTACCTGAAGTAAGCTGTGCACAGACATGTGGAATTCCGCCCAGGCAACGTGCATCCAAGAGCAGGAATCTGAAAGCAGGGTAAGGCCTGAACCTTACCGAGCAAAGGCTGGTGAAGATCAGGGTTTGGGTAGAGGCCGGAAACAAAGGCTTTTAGTCAGGTCATGCTGACACGTCTGCTGAACTTCGTAACCCGAAGCTAGTGATTGGCTGCAGGATTAACACATCAATAAATGTCATTCTGAATACGACTGCTCCCTTCTTTTTAATTCAACAGACACCAGCTTCTACTGTAGTGTGCTGGTATACTCTAGTGCAGCAATGAGCAATTTTGAAAAGAGGGCCGGCAGACATTGCCAGAGGGGCCTGTGCATTGCAAAACAAGCATTTTAAAAGTGCAGCCCTGTCTGTCTACTGTAGAGTAATAAGGCTAAACATCAAAGTTAACATATTTCATTACATCCAGCTACAGCATTGAGCCTGGAGCAATCAGTCCCTCGCACAAGTCCTGGTGATATAACAAATAAGCGTGACTGCAATTGCAACCTGAACAGTGAGCTGCGCACATGTGCAAGGCAGAACAAAAGCTAGGATAAGGGTACACATCGCAAAAAACAAGACACACCTTACGAACAACAAAAGAGCAACTGACATTGTAAACAGGCTAGATGATAATGAGGAATGTTACATTCCAATAAAAACTCTAAAAAGACTGCACGGCTCCTGTAATCTGTATAGTTGATGTGTTTATGCCAAAGGGTTGGTTTCACCCAGAGGGGCGTTTTGCTTTCAGAAAGAGCACCTCTGTTTTTGTCAGGGCCCAACAATGGCAGAGACTTCATTTCCACAGCGCAACAGTGGCCCGGCTGCTCGGGACACTGTCCTTTTGTTGTCACGCTTATTGTCTCATCCGCTTGTTATGTCACTAACCAGGCCATTCTTTCAGCAGTTTCCATAGAAACGACGCATACGGCAAATACGCAAAACGGTAAACATGTTCACCTTCTCGGTCAGTAATTTCCAACTATAATGCGAAAAGGTAGACCACAAACAGATCACAAATGAGAACAAGAACAACATAAAAACGCAACAGAATGAGGACAGAAATAACTGAGGCCTTCTCTGGACTACAACTGCACTTCACCCTGATTGGCCCCTCCATTGCTTATATCTCAGAGCAATATGAACAGTACGGCAAGAACAATGGTACTAATAACAGCGTGCGGGATGAACACGGGAGGAAGGGGGACTCGCGAGTCACAAGACGCCGGCCTGGAAAACAGAGGGCCCATTTGCAGAGCCCATTACTGTGACAAACCGTGTCATTGTACTGACCCTGCGGCCCGGCGCGGACGAGTCACGGGCGCGCCCGGCAAAGCCCCCGCGCGGCCATGCACCAAGCGGCCGCGTCGGACGGAAACCCGGCAGGATGGGATTTTAATTACCCCCCCCCCTCTGACAACAAACCCTGTTGTCTAGACCCGACACCGCCGATGTCCTGAAACGCCGGTCCCAAGGGCCGACTGAGGACGAAGGCATGAAAGGCCAGTCTTTCAGGAGACACTGCCGCTTCTTTGTGTCTCTGTTTCACAGTGTTAGCGAACGCAGCTGGTTTCACGCTGGTTCCGCTCTCACACCTCCTCCAGGACACAGCGCTGCCAAAGGCGACCCTGATAAGGCCAATACCACTTCACACCAGCATCCCGAAACAACTGGATACATTTACAATACTTAAAATAGAATTGTGTATGCTTCTCAACAACATCTGGACTTCTTGAGAGGAAGTAGTAAATTCAAAGAAATAAACTGGATTGCAAGACATGGCACATGCTGTGATGTCAAACACAATGCTAAGCTGCTGGACCCACAATTAAATCAAATGCTTTAACCCTGGAGCAACATTTTAAGTAAACAGTATATAATAAAATTTATAAATTTACTCTTCATGGGACTACAATCTGGAAGGGGTACACACACTGGGGTGCTGAATTTAATCGCCACATCCTCCACCCATGCAGACCATCATCACCTACTCTACTCCGTCTCCCTAGGCAGCTACCGCTGATAAAGAAGCCTTGGTACCTTGACCACAATTGTCATGCTGCCAATCGAAATTTGCATGGGCCATGATTTTGGTGTGGGCCCATGGGCTGGCCTGCAACACTGCCGAGAGACTCCTGCCCTGGGGGGGGGGGGGGGGGCGGTATAAGTAAGGCCACGGGAGACCAATCCAAGCTACCGTGCAGGATGGGGAAAGCGGACAGTGCAGACAGTGTGGGCTGTGCAGAAGACAACCGAACGTGAGGAAACGTGGCCTGATTTTTAACCAGTTGAGAGAGGCCCGTCGGTGCGGAAGCCATGCGAGAGGAGTGAGTCTGTCACATGACAGCGTGCTGCCCTGGTGCTCAGCCGGGAAGAGGCAAGGCCCGCGCCCGTCACCGCGGCCAACACTGACATTTTAACATCCATTAATTCCCACACGCCGCCAACAGCAAAAATGACTGGCCTCCTCTCCTTCCATTATGATAACAATCCATCATTTCCTCCCACCCTTAAGGGCTCGGCACCTCCCAGCAAGGCCTCTCCACGGCCGCGACTGGAGCCCGCCAATGGTTTAATGGAGCCCTTACATTAGAGCTGCGGTCAACTGACCACGGTAACCACAACGAATCTCCAGTCGAAACGCTGCAGCTCAAAACACCACGAAAACGTGAAAAAACGGCTCGATAGAAAAACATGCTGGTGCCACGATGTCACCTCACTGCCCTGTCAATCAGGCGGTAATGAAACGTCACAGCAGTGCTGCCAGATCTCCTGAGAGCCGTCCCCCTGGAGGAGGCCCTGTGCAAACCAGTGAGTAGCAACAGGGCAGCGATGGTGAGCTGCAGGGCTCGTACCCAAAAGGTTGCTGGTTCTGTTCCTCGCTGGGGCACTGCTGTTGTACCCTTGGACAAAGTATTTACCTATAATGGCCTCAGCACATATCCAGCTGTGCAAATGGATAAAAACTGTAACCTATGTAAGCTACTCTAAATAAGAGTGTCTGCTAAATAGCAATAATGTAATGCAATGAGTGCTTGTGTAAAAAATACAAACAAAAACACCAGCCGTAAGGAAGGGGAGAGGTTCGTGCCAGGACACTGGCAGTGCAGACGCTCCGCCGTACGAAGGAGACGAGAGGAAATGGGTGACAGGGGACCAGGAAGAGGCTGCACTTCCTGAGGGCTCAAACTTGGGTGGGGCACAGACGGATGACTCTTCTGGACGTCAGCCCGCCACAGTGCCTTATCTCTCTGCCAGGAATCCTCTCTGACCACAGCTTACAACACACATACAGCTACTTCTGGTTAAGATACTTAAATTCTCAACTGTTCCACTGTGTTTAATGAAACGGCTTAAAAACCTTCCACCTGAAGCTGCAAATGATTCATTATTTTCAACTCGTATGACATTGTTTTCACTGCAGACCTGGGAGCAGCGTGAGAGGAACAATATTTCAATACACTTTTAAAATAAACGTGGGAAATAATCCCGGGGCGCTTTAAAAACACCTACATTATTACGCATAGACCGGCTCTCAAATCTCCCAAATCTGCTACATTCAGTGAAAACCTCAACGTGTAGCTGCAAAAAAAAAAAAAAACACTGTACACGGCGTTTATATCTGTATGCAGTTTCATTCAACCCGACCGCCCACGTCTCCTGCATTGCCGGAGAGCTTTAAACGCGTCTTCGCTTGACGGAGCACCAGTTAGCTACCGGGAGGAAGTTTTCAAAGCAGTCAAGTTTTTCGCACCGAAATGCCAGGCACGGAGAGGAAAACCCTTGACGGAGGAACTGAACTGGGACCAAGAAACAAAACAGCTATGACTCATCCTCCCGGCTCACTGTACGACTGGGTTAATGAAGTCTGTCTGACAACAGAGAGGGCAGAAACATGGAGGGGAAAAGGCCTGTCGCTGCACCCATACTTTGATATTCTACGTTTTTAATATAATCATAGCGTCGTGGTAGACGACGCGGCGGATAGCCACGGTCACACTGAATAATGAGGGGTTTGCGACGGTCGCATTTATTACTGACGGCTCGTTTCTGTTCGCGCTGGATAATGACGGCGAGTGGTGGTGACGTTGAATAATGACGGCGGTGGACGCGGTGCCCGCTACCTCCGCGGAGCTCTACCGCTGGATGGGGCAGCCTTTGCCCCCCGGAACAGCCTCTAATCGGATGGGCCGCGGCAGATGTTTTTCGAAACAATTGTGCCTTTGTGTTCGATTCGAGTGCTTTGCTATGTTGTGTGGGCGACTGCTTTGGTGGCGAGATCAACATCCAGTCAACTGCGAGGGAGGGGGATTTGAAATACAAAGGAACAATGTATACTATATCACGCCTCCCCGTACCAGAATGTGCCTTTCTTGCATGGTAAAGGGGAGCGGCGCAGAGCTAGCACGAATGCTGAGTAGCGCATTTCTTTGACCGCTGTCAAAAATGCGCCATTTGTTTCACACAGCTCAACTGCATAACAAATTCAAAGGAACGGCATTACATTAAAGTCACTGACCAAAGCGTCAGTGCGCGTTTCTGATTTCAGTTCCATCCAAACATCGTGTTCAAACAAGTCACTAACTTAACAGACGGACAGCTTTTATCAGAACCCATCTCTATATACTCCCCAACCTCTCTATGACAAAGCAAAAGCAAATACATCAACAGGTACCAATCAGCCAGACAGATGGACCACCAATAACAGCAATTCTGTAGGTACTGGTAACGTTTCAAATGATGTTTATAGTGCTTAGCTAACTAATTCACATTCAAGGCAGTGATGCTGATGTTGAGGGAAAAAAAAATACAAAAACAGGTCCCAATAGTGAGCTTCATTAAAAAAGTGGGGCCAAGGTCCATTTCATTTTTTCCACATAACTCATATTGCAGATAAACTGTCTTACTGTCACCGATATCAATGAGTTGAGTGTGTTATATTATATATTTACCAAAAAAGGAATCGAGTCTATAATACATTTATTGAAATTAAAATGACACAGCACCCACACACAGCAACAGTTTCCTGCAAAAAGGCATTCTTATTAACAGAACTCAAAGATGAACAAAGGCTGGCCAAGTTTTGTCATAATTGACAAAGTAATGGCAGACCTTCATGACCATGCAACACAGTACTGGCTGATAGGACACTAATAGGCTGGTAAGGTAAGAAAATCCCTATATGAAGGATCTTGCTTATCTCAATGCATTGCCCACATAATCACAAACCTCAGATATACAAAACTACCACATCAGTGATGAAGCCATTTATAAAAGGGCATGTGGCTTCCCCTAAAAGTTCCAAATACAAAACACATACACCCACTTTCTACAGAACAGGAAGTCACTGGTGTCCACGCCCCAGCAGGTTGCAAAACACTGAACTGTTAGCGACAAAGGTCTGTTAAAAAGCCACGGTTAAGGTTCCTGACTGATAAAACGTATTAAAAATTCCACTGGCACCCTGATACTACTTTTCCAGAGAATGATGCAATACGGTAGTGGGTTAATCAGGGCTTATCCACTTGAGGTTTAAATTAGCAGCGAAAGGGTAAACCACGGTGTACATACTGGAGGGGCTTCGTTACTGCACACTCATTGACAACAGCACCAGTCCCTTCCCCGGTTTTCAGGGCTCATGCCAGTCCCTCACCCCACAGTGAGCACTTGCTAGCCCCTTCAGAGCGGCTGCAGAGGAGGCAGGCGAAGATCACCATGCCCTCTCCTCTGGAAGGTGAGTTCTGGGCTCCTGCAGAGAACTGGGCCAGCGAGCAGGCGTCCTCAACGAGGCCCCTTGGGTGCGTTTGATCTTCACCAGAGGAGACCGGCGTGTGGAAGGGGGTCCATCTGTACAAGCCGGAGCAGGTGCGGCAAGCAGCAAGACTCACTCCACCAACGCATACGGCTGTGGGAAACCCACACACACACACACGTTCCACTGGGTGCAGCCTCACCTCCGCGCCTAAGAAGCTGTCTACCGGGCTTGGTGCTTTCAGAGAACAGCTCAACTATCACACTAACTAAATACATTTTTTTTTTTTTTTTTAATCAGGATTCGTCATGCTCTCTGATCCATGAATGATCTTCTGTGAGCAATTCCGCTTCAGTGTTATCTGGCAGCAGCAGTAAGACAAGGAAAAGCTCAATGAACAAAGGTCACGTCATTCAGCGGCCATCTCAGGGGGGTTAGTTAAGGACACCGGCTTGCTTTAGGACAAGAAGATCTGCTTAAGCTATTACCAATCAATGTGGGTTTTTTCGGGGCTGGTTCTACATCACTAAACTAATGACATTATAGCTGGTGAAAACCGAACCAAAGCCAAAACAACACGTTGCTCTTGTTTTGTTTGTTTTTAAGGGGTTAGGTGTGTGCGCGTCAGGGATTTACAGGTTTTTGCCTACTGCCTTCAGTATGTCTTTCCTAAGTGTAGAGTATACTGGTTTGGGGAAATCTGCTGCCACTGCTTGCTTGGACCAACAGCATGATTGTCATAGCAACCCCACACCTTCAATGATAAAACACACATTCCATTTTTGGGGAAATATCCTTTCTCAGCATTCTTTAGCCCATGAATGAATATGAGTGTGTTATTACAGTAATTAACTGATTCAAATCACACAAAGACTGGATTCCATTGCCAATGATGCAGTTTGTGGACACTCGACGACGGGAAGTCTTGGTGGAGCATTTGGGTTGGGAGGCGAGAATGGATGTCATCCCAGTCTATTGATTCTCCACCACTGAACGTTTCAAACAAACATTTTCTGTTTGTTCCTGACAAGCTACAGCTTTCCAAGAGGCAGGTAACGAATCTGTCACTGTATTCACCACATCAAAACACTTGTCGCTTTTTGCGCGTTCTGTACAAAGCACTCCTACAGACGCAATCACTGAGTCTGTCCGCTTGGTAATCTTGCTGAGGGAACTTTGAGGGAACGAACAAAAGGAAACGCCACGGACATTACAAACCACAAGAACGCCTGGTTTTAAAGTGCCTCTGTGGTCAATCTGGGCAAATCTAAAAATCGTATTACTTTCCAATATTGATTCAGCAGCAGTGCAGCAGGGCAAGCTTCGACTGCAAAGTGATCTAGTTTATTTCACACCACTCCAAGTTCATACTGCATTCTATAGCCCTCAAAAAACAGAACTGCAGTAGATGGTTTAAATACCAGACTCAGAGCAAGTGCAATGTGTCTCAACCACGGCTTCTGCTGAAGAAATGTTGAAACACAGTTAAGCAACATAGTCGAAAAGCTCTTTGTTTGTCAACAAGCTAATTTTAAACCATTTGATGGCTTTCTAAACCACGAATGATGTCCAAAACACATTTGCCCACCTCTCCATTTCTGCAGGTTTTAGTTTAATACTCACTGTGTGACTTGTGTTATTTTTACTAATTGAAATGCATGAATGCAGACTCCAGGTGTTGACATTGGGTGGAAATTAGATGCATGTCCATTTCATCAGTGCGCTAGCCTCATGCTAACAGGCGCAAGGGGGTGTGATTAGCTTCACAGTGCATTCTGGGTACTGCAGGCAAACAGGAATGAATTGAAATGGAGTGCCCTGTTATTCTTGTTTCCTTTCAGAGGGTACCTAAAATCTACAACAATCTACAAAAGGACACCTGTTGTATGCTTGCCTGTTACAACACTATCAACTGTGAAGTGTCAGTGTTGTAACTAAGGGTGGGAATCACAGAGTAACTCACGATACGATACCATCACGATACGTTGCCCACGATAACGATGGTATCACAATACAGCGATTCTGCGATACTTGATACACTGCAAGACATCTAGGATACATGACGATATCTGTGTAACTGAAGAAAGAATACCCCTAAAAAGGCAAAAACGGGAATTATGTATTTATTCGCTGCATTGCTGTGTCAGTTTCACAGAATTTGAGGAAGCTCTGCTTCAAACATTGTAGTCATTAAAGGCTGACTTCCAGTCGTGGTAACGCTGGCCGTTTTCTCCACGACGAGATCAGGATGAAGACAAACAAGGTGGCTATGCATGTTTGTGGTGCTGCCCGTGTACTTTACCTTCACGAGACAGTCCTTGCAGATCACGTCGTCTTTATCGATTTTGTTTATCCCATCAGTGTTGTAAAAGCCGAAGCGGGCCCAGACTTTTGACGTGAAAGATGACAGTGCCTCTCCGATTTGCTTTCCCCCGCTGTCCACCATTTTCCCTGTGAGAGTTTCTTCTTCTTCACCTCAAGTTTACCCTCATTCATTTGATAAGCGCCACCACGAGGTAGCAGGGACTCTGGTAAGTCAAATAGGTGGGGGAATCCGTTTAGAACACCTGCATGTTTTAATACAAATATCAATATTTGACACCGGTGTATCGATAACGTATCGCAAGAGGAAGTAATACAATATATTCCCATATCGATATTTTGTCCCACCCCTAGCTGTAACGAGCAGTTCACAATTTCCAAAGCAAAACCAAGAAAATTAAAGGTGGTGACCAAATGGAAAATGTAAAAGTCCCATTTGACTGAAGCTGAAACAAACTCAAGGCATGAATCAGACATATTGATAAATGATGACTGGAATCATGAGGGTGTCTGTTATTTGACAACCACAGGATAATCAATAACTACAGTATAAGGTCTCTTTCTTCCATAAGACACAGAATGGACACAACTGAAGAACTTCAAAAAGGACCTCAATTTATATACAGTCTGTATCCTCAGCTACAGAACTAACCTGACTACTGAACAGGAAATCTGTAATTTATGTAAAAAAAAAGATTTTCTTTCCATAGGCTTCAATTTACATTTGTTAATTTTCATTTACATTTTCAATGCCATACAATAATACAGCCCTGTTCAGATAGTAGGGTGGACTAGGCTTTTTAAAAAAAGCAATTCCGCGCTAGCCCAGAGCTCTGCTTAACAAGCCTGAAATCAATTACATATTTAGCAATGTCTTGTATAAAAGACTTCCCTGACATTTTTTCCAAGGTTCAAAGCAAGTGAAAAAACTGCCATTTTCTCCTGAGCTCCCAGTTCAAATAGAAATTTATTTTGTGGGATGATTTTGAGATGGTTGATGAAAAGCCAAATTTCTGACAGGGTTTGTAAAAGGAACACAGGAAAAATTACCATTATCCAGAAAGACAGTCTCACCTCCTCACATTAAAGTGTTGACTCACATCCCTAAAATTTTGGGAGACACCATTCTGAAATTTGCTGCGTTCAGACACCTGTCGGTAGAATATCAGCCAAGGCCTTTTTAAAATATTTTCTTGTCATTGCTGCACCAAGACATTTTCTGGGCTGATACTGATAGCTGATGTCTGCCAAACAGTATCTGCAGATTCCAATGTACATACCAATATTTCAGAAAGTCTGCTCCTTCTGCAAGCACTGGGAATATATGAATTCCTTGTCAGTATTTGCATAATTAGATGTGTGCATGTTCTTCATGCAAACAGACACCAAAGCCAGGATTCAAATCATCAGCACAAAGATATTAAGCATACATTCTTAAATTATGCTTCACATGACAACATTTCTATGATCTGTACTTTCAGCTTCCTAGTTGTGTGACTACTGCATGCCAGCAAGAGGATGAAACATTACCAAAATCATACTTGCTAAACACAAACAAATAATTCTGACCAAATTACCTCACTCTATTTCAAGGATCCTTTTCATAGTATCTCATTAATTCAGTGACATTCTCTCAGCAATTTCGTGCTTGAATGCATTCATTACTAAAAAAAAGAAAGAAAAAGAAAAAGAAAACCTTCAAAAAAACTCCAAAAACTTAAGATGTGATCCCAGCACTTGAATTTTCCGCATTTCCACGACTGAAACGGCTCCAGTTATACACGACCCGCTGGTCCTCGGTACGTACAGGTACTTTCTGTGGTCAATCGATTTGAAATATGATTCAATCCACTGTGCGGTTAAACCGAACATGGGCGTAAAAGACCTCTAAATGTTTTTTATGAAGTTCTCCGATAAACGTTTCCCAGCAATGGATGTGGGCAGAGATATAGCAGTGTTCGGGAAGCACATTTGGAGGGAAACGGCCTTCCGAATGTAGTGGGGTTTTAAACGTATTCAATAAGGCGGCAGAAACTCAATCTACAACGGAAAATGGCTTATTATAAAGGGCAATAAATTCCAACATTTTTTGCATCATTTCTTTTGCCCTTGGACTGTCATGCTCTAATTTCTGAGAATGCTGAAATGATTGCTTCACCGACAGCTGTGCCGCCGCTTCGCCTTTTCTGCCAACACGCAACTGAGGTCTTCCTCTTTTCTAACGATTGTGAGATGCTGGGGTTGACGCACCTTTGCTAGGTTAACAACGCTTTTGGTAATAAACTTCCTTCAGATCTCTCCTCCATGGATAACCTCAGAAGAGCATACCTTGTAATCCGTGGTTTGGTTGTTGCTTTCTGTCACTCTCAAAACTTCCACTGTGATGACCCACTTGAATAACATAACGCAAACACGTGTAACTAGAATCCATCTGCCGATGGTCGCAAATGGTCAAGACAGAACATCCATTTTCCTCTTATTTTCGTTTTGAATATGACTACGCAAAATGTTTTTGTTCCAATTCTACACGTAGTCTGAAGTTGTCAGTGGCGTCTAACGGTGAAAACAAACAAATAAAATGCCACATCTTGCTTGAATTGCCTGTCATTCTCTGAGGTGCAGTTCTGTCACAACATTCAATTTAGACATAAAAAAAAGTGTTACACAACGTCAGTTCAGCCCAAATTGTTCAAAACTACAGTTCAGGACATAGTTACAAGCTGTCTGGCAGTGGAAAAGGATTCAGATATTAAGCTGTTTTTTGACAGCAGAACTGTGTAGATACAGAGACAAATTGGTAAACATACAGGAAAATCTAGCTACTTAAATATATTTAACACCAACATATTGTTAAAGAACACTGACAGGCTGTACCTTCCTCTGCTTGTGAAGTATACAGGATGCTACTGCTACCGTGGCTATTTGTAAAGCTGTGGAAATGGATACATGCACAGGTTCACAGCTTGTTGATATAGTGCAGAGAGTCTATGGCAGCTAGGCCTGATTCACAGTGCAAGCTACCTCCACTCTAAATGCCATCCCCTGATGTAACCCATGGTTCAGATGTCACTCACACTCCAGTGGATGGTGCTGGGAATTTAGAACTTCAACCAAATGCAAACAACCGTTTTACACATAACTTACGACTTCAGTTGCCATGTGTATATATTACGCGGCACCCTGCTACTCGTCAGCCACCTATGAGTGGCTCCAGTGGCATCAGAGAGATCCGCCTATCCTCCGTTTGGCACTCCTGGTACATTGCGGGACTTGTGGTGTGAAAAACAGTTGTCATTAACATGTGTTTTGGACTGCATTCACTGCACCATAGCATTCTAAAAGTGAGTACAGATGAACCCAGTATAGAAATGGCAATTCAAAAAGGGCTGAAAAGAAAGGACAAGTATCACAACATATCCAAATCAATAAATGTTACTATTTATATACAGAAAAAAACTTTTTAGTTTAGACATTTAGACACATACACTGGGGTTGTATTTCCTGCTAACATTAGCTTGCCAGATGTCAACACTAAATGAGCCAGACTGTTGGGCAAAAGGAAAGGACAACTTTCTGAGTAGGTTCAGCTCTTTCTCTTCATATCCTGTGATGGTGCCTCACAAAGAGATCTGGAAATTGGCAGCGGTGTCACAATAGCCCAAACATTTCTCACAAAAAAAACACTTTTTCCACTTTCAACTTTCAGTACTTCTCAAAATACTTCCAGACATCTGACACCATTTTGTCAGAAGCCAAACGCAGAGAAGCAGAGAAGACGAGAGCAAGCTGCAGCCCACTCAATAAGCTTCAATTCTCTTGTTAGAAACCGTGTTCACAGGTGAAGAACCATGCGCCTACATACTCAGACGTGACTGAACAATATCCAGAACCCTAAAATCCCATGTGTTTTAGTTTGGGAAAACTGCTTTACGGATGGATCCTATTGGTTATAAGTACAAATACTTATTTTTGGAATATGAATTATTATTTTAGAGCACAAACTGTGACTTGTGATGCTGAATATCTTTAATAGAAAATTCACTCCAGTGCCAGTCAAATTTTTCCACTGTTCTTCAATCCTTTGCATGGACATCTACTGAAATCATGTGTACAGTGTCTTGGTGTGTTGTAATGCCATCATGCAGGTCATTCTGCTGTAAGATAGATTATCAGCTACTCTAGTGAATGAGGAAACCTAGATATTAAATGGTGATGTGCTGCAGTCAAGTAAGCTGCGAGCTGCTTTACACTCAAGTGAAATTCTGGTTCTAATTTTTAAATCAATGTTCATATGTTTTTCCCCTCCAATGTGCTGTGCCAAAGAAATCTCAGGCCAATGAATGTGGCCCGCAAACAAATGCAATTGCAGAACTGGACCAGGTATATAAACATCATCAAAACAAGGACAAATTCCTCTCTCTACATTGTCAGGATAGCAGATTGTCGAACAGGCCAACTTTCAATTCAAAAAACAAGATCCCCGCTGCCAAGACTGGCACTGGTCAAACGGAATTTGATCCCGCCCATCTCTTTATCTTCCACAGCTCACACTAAGGGCATCGAGTTCAAGGCCTGTTAAAATCCAGAAAGACGACAGAAAGATACAACGAAGTGCATTCTCACTGTACTAATGTGTCACGTGCCAAACTATTTATTCAAGAGGGCCAAGTGGGCCTACGTTTTATTCCAACATCTGGACTACTGCAATTTCCATAAAGTGTATGAAATATTTAAGCCCATCTATTCAATTTTTCATTGCATTTTTTAAAGCAGAAAAAAGTAAAGCTACTGTACCTCATTGGTGCATCTGATTTTTTTTTCCAATAAACAGAAGAGAAAACAGGTAATTCAGTGCAGGGCTTTGATAGCTCTTAAAGAACATTAAGCTGGGAAACTACAACCTATAATCTTTTAATGTTCTTTATTGCCCGAAACTATTTGCCATTTACTTGTAATGCCGTTACCTAGAGATTGCCTTTTCATTTTCTTGTTTTTTTTCCCATGCCAATACAAAGCTCTTTCAAAAAGGTGGCTGCCAACAGCCCCTCCATCTCCCAGTGTTGTCTGGAAACAGCACATTCAATTACATTTTCAAACCAATTTTCTCAGTACAGAAGGAGCCGCCTGCTCTGTTTGCAAAGCATCAGCTGTCACATCCTAATATACACTGACTGCAGGCAGTCTGTATCCTCAAGATTTCCCCTACTAATTCCAATCCAACACCCCTACAACTCTCCCATTTCACTTAATATGCTCACATTTTAACCTGTGCCTTCTTGGAAAAGAAACACAATTGTCTTCAGTCTTCAGCTGACATTTTATGGCCATTTCCCCTTACTTTTTAAGTCCTGTATTGCCTACTTTGTCCAGCTGTAATTTGCATTAAATTTAGAAGTAAAGGCTCCACAGTAAATTACCATACACTGATAGCACAGTTCACAATGCATTTTTCACAAAGCTCTGCACACAACCTTTTCAGAATCACTACTCTCACGAGACGGAAAGAGTAACCTTTCTTGCAACTACAACATGTGCAACACAGTTGCATTGTCCCATTCTCCAAAAAGTACCTGTCCCTTTTGGTATAAAGTCTGTGTTTCATTGAAACCCCAGGAATATCGGGGTACGTAATGTACATTACTAAGCATAAACATAGTCTTCAAGGGTGGCACTGGATCGGATTTTTCTTTTTCCAAATGTTTTTTTTTTTTTATTACGTTACCATGCACAAGTTTTAAGGACCGGGTTTCTTTTATGATAAAGGATAATAAAGTCCTTACAAAAGGCAGCTTTCGTAATTGCCGTATGTTCTGAGTTGTTATGAAAGTGAAGGCCTAATTTGAGATTTGACATTTGCCTTACAGGTTCCACAAGCACTGCAGTTACGTTAAGTTTTATTTATCTTTATTCCAAACATGTACAAGCCGACTATTCAAATAAACAGGAAATGTAGTTTGAAACAGTTTAGGAAATTTTCAAAACACAAGACTCCTCAATCAATATCCTTCGATGTGTACAGACAATTTTTCACATTAGAAGGCTTCTTTGTTCGTGCACCTACGCAGAAACAGTCGCTAGCCACAGTAGCCGGATATTCATTGTTGTTAAGCAGCGTTGTACTAATGACAACAACAAAACACAGTGGAACGGAATCCTGAACACTTCATCACAAAGTCAAAATGTCTCAGTCGGCTTGGCCTGTCTTCAACCTTCATAACCATAGCTAGCTAAAGTATTTTCGGATGTTTTCCCTCATAGTACAGTCTGTGCATTAGGGCCTTTTGTAGGCGAAATGCTGTCAGTTCATAATACGAGTGTGGCGAAGTACATCTCTGCCCTGTG
Source organism: Megalops cyprinoides (assembly GCF_013368585.1). Taxonomy (NCBI): domain Eukaryota; kingdom Metazoa; phylum Chordata; class Actinopteri; order Elopiformes; family Megalopidae; genus Megalops; species Megalops cyprinoides. Next base: position 26,523,271 of record NC_050595.1, read on the forward strand.
CTGGCAAAAACAGACCAGCTAGCTAGCCATTTTCCATCTTTGTAGCCAGGAAGCTACCTAAGCCAGCAAAGTGTAATTTCATTTCCTGTGCTTACATTAAAAGCCGATCGCACATACATTGGACACAGCTAGAAATCCGTACACAGTTTAGCCAGCTTGCTACTGCTGGCAGTGATGTTGATCACAGAGGAATGTATGAAGTGAGTTTGCTTCACATGCGCATCGTTAGTGTTTGGCCTTTTGTCACCTAATAGGCACTGCTTGTAAAATAAATATGTCATTGCAGTCGTATCTTGCTTGAAACGTAGGCATCTGCCGCGGTGTTCCTAGGTCGGAAACCGAACAAGTGTAGTCAACGACATTACCCTTCATCTGATACTGTCCCCAGTCGACCGCAATCAGCGTAAACCGAAATAGGTTTCTTTTCTTTCATTCAGAACACCTTAGCTAAGTAGCTTGCTAGCTAGACTGTTATGGTCATTGTGCATAGCTAGCAAGCTAGCTGGACCAGCTAACTATAGACTTGAAAAACGTGCTAGCCGGTTACTAATACCACAATATTTAAGTGGATAATATCTTTTGAAGGGTCGAAGCTGAACAGCACAAATGAGAGAACAATCGTAAAACCGTGACGGCTCGTAGATAGTCAGGTCTAACAACTAGCTAGCCGTTCTGTCATAGCTTGCTAGCTAGCTAGCTCCAACTACAAGAAAACACTGTCGGTCCCCTCCATCTTATTAATATGCTGCTAGCTGGCAGGCTCGCAATGTCTGCCGCGTCGAACTTAGCAATCTCATTAACTTTGATCTGGTAAACAAACACCGAAGTCTCTTAAGGCCTCACAGTAAATAGTTTTAGTCAATCAAAAAGTTCTATTGAAAAATGACCCAGTATGTTCTGGTTTCACTTCCGAACAGCAGGTTCCCAGTAGTAATACAGCTAGCTAGCTAGTCAGCTCGCTCTATCGCCGACTAGTCACCCCTCCCTCCTCTATCCCGTTTCTTCCATCCGATTAGAGATCAAACACTTTCTTTGTACCTAGCGAAATTTAAGCAGAAAGATCAGACTTACCTTCGGCCGTCCGTATGCAGTAAAACAAAAAGAAGAGTTTTATGAAGACCATGTCGATTAAATTCATTGTTAGAGCATTGACACCGCGCACGGTTTATTGTTCCGATTTCCACCTCTTAAAGGCGCAGACGCCCTGTGTTTATGGCAGCTCCCTCTCTCTCTCTACTCCGCGGCCTTTCGCCGCTTGTCTCCAACGGCCTGACGTCAGGCGCAGGCAAAAGGATGGTCCCTCCCCCACTCTCAAATTACCAAACCCAGGGCTACTCGCAGTCCGCCAATGAAACCAAGCGGTGATACGTCTCAACAGGATCCCTGCCCCTTCAATTTGTAATACATATTTTAGCTAATGCGGTTAATTCTAATCACATTCGAATGAACCACACGTTACCGTCAAGCTACACGACCTCGCTATGCGTTCAATTGTCAGTTAACGAACTAATTTGCCTGCAATACACGATAGCGTGTATTTTTATTGCAACGAGGTATTATTAGATATGGAAATAGAAAAGTAACTCGTACTGCGTGTTTTTGTATTGCAGTTGGGGACCTTTTAGCCTATAGTTACCTCTGGGATGCAAATACAAGCCAAGCAAGTATCATTCACTAAAGCTTTTGGGACATTTTAAAACACCTAAAATTATAATGAAACAAAGGGTGGGCCTCTGAATAAATGCAGCCTCTTCATTAATTAATGACTAAAACAAACGCTCAAGGGGGAAGTTAGATGAAAAGTCAAGACTTGTCAAATATAATGCCAATCCATCTCTGTAACACCAAAACCAATTTATAATTTCGAGCACACGCCAACATATTCTACTGTGAAATTGAGACCAATGAATTGTTTAACTGGATTTTATGTTCCTTGTAAAATGAAAGTAATTAAAATAAACCCGTTGTTGCAGTTTGATCTCCATTACATTTGATAGTAACAGTACCTCAGGAGTATGGCGGGTGACTCATGTTTCACTATAATAAGCAAACTGATAAGTCTCGGCCTCTTTTGAGACATCACGGACCGGACACAAAGTCCATGTTGGCACTGATATAAAAACATGTTCTTAAACACTCAGGATTGGTGTTACATGTGATAAATTATGCGTGCTGGATAAGATCCACCTAAAACTGGAGTAAAATTGAAGACGACTAAGATTAAGGACTTACTGCGAAAGGTCGTGTGAATTTTCCATTATTATCAATATTACCAAGCAAAAATTGATTTCCTCCAATGATCCTATGGTCGGTAATTGTGTGTTAACGGTTCATTACAATATTCAATATTCTCCAGAGAATAGCGAAATTATACAGGATTTGTGGATGGAAAGACAAGTGTTACAGCCAAATGCTATATCCAGGCACTTTACTTTGCTTCTCCCGCCCCTCTGCGGTAATGTATGGTATTGCATTTTGCCTCCGTATTCAAACTCCAATGGGCTTGAGTCTTGTTCCTCTGGCTAAAACGAGTGTTGCGCTGTAAGAATCATAATCGTTTGCTTATGGCATAGTTAACGGCGTGCGATGAGAGCTCGTATAGCTGGTATGAAATGTTCCAACATTTTTGATATGTGTTCCAATTGTCAAGGACTGGTTTGAGACAAAATATAATGACATTGTATTTGGTGCAACATTGACGATAGAGCCCATCTAGATTATCACTTAAAGAAAACGTTTCAAGTAGTGGGAACGATTTAGGACATAGCTCTCAACTGTACCCTCCATTCTGAAATGCTCCTCTGAGTTTTTTCGGTTCGCTATACTCATCAGTCTACCAGTAGGCTGATTTCTTCTGGCGCACCAACAGTGTAAGAAGTCATACTCTGCATACTCTGCAAAACTGTAACCGTTTTGTTTTCTGATATTCATAAATTGGACTTAATTTCTTCTTAAAACGCACTGGCCATCAGATATTCCTCTGATATAATTCACATATATTGTGTTGTACTCAGATATAATGATAGTTCCATTCGGACTCAGTCAGGTTCCTGCACGCATGGGCGTATTTTGTTTCTTTGAACGTTCAACGCACTCGACTCTGAATGGCCGTACATATAATTTGATGCTTATTAACCAATCAGAAAAAGCGCGTTCAGTTGTCGTTGAATAATATGAAAACCCCACACATTTTTATGCTTTTGGGCGTGGTGCGTACACAGGATTTTACTCCGAAAGCCATCGAGACGATAGCCACCATATAACTCCTAATGACAGTAGTTTTTCGTGTTGGGACAAGCAATGAAATCGTTGATGGTTCCATAAACATTAAAACGCAAGACATTCATCATTCCAAGCTTTGTGAAACATATCAAAGCCAGCCTACCCCTTTAAGATCTGTCAGATTTTACATTAACGAGATGGGGCGACAACAGACATTAATTGCGTCTTTATTATTTTTAATTAAGGATGAGGAGTTTTACAGTGGTGAAAGCAACGTTGTCGCTTCTCGTGTCAGATGCGCTTATAATCTTCGTTACATCAAGACTAAATAAATTGAATCGTTTTGGTTCTGAACTACGCGTACCCTTTTTGCCTCTTGGCTTTTAATTTGTTCCTAAAACTTTATAAAGATAAAATGATAATCGAGACCACGTCCCCTTCACGTAAAAATAAAATATGAATATTTATACACACAAAGTATAAAGTAGCCTAGATTGTGCCAGTTATTGGCCAATAGTTGTACATTAATTACTCCAGGAAAATAAAGAAAAATTGAATTTTAAAAAATACTCTTTCATATTATTTAATATTGCCCTTCCTTGACCTGAAGAAGAGGCGTCCCTCTTACGGTGACGTCAGTTCGCTAGGTAGCTAGAGATGTCATGGCGTCTTTGGAGCAGGAGCTGGAGCCGCAATCTAGATAGGGAGTAGCATCGGTGGGAATCGAAATGGAGCAAAATGCAAGCCTGCATCGAGATCTTGCAGAAAGCGCTCTGTGCTCTACAATATGCGCGGAAACGAGCGGTATAAAGGTTACAGAAGTAGTGAAAGGAGCTGTCGATAGCAGTAAGAATAGTGAGCCCTCTGCGCTCAGTACTTTGGTCAGTAGTAGCGACAGTAGTATTTTATCAGCAAGCACTGCCAATGCTCTCTCTGATAATCAAAAATCAGACGTTAGATTGGAAATAAACGAATCTCTCCCGGTTGAGAACACCAACATCCAGCCGAGCGGTTGGTTGGAGACGTCGTCATCGGAACTGGGAGATCAGCTGAGCAACGGGATGGGGCACAGTCTACCGCTAGCTCCAGGAAGCGGCGAGGGTGCCACCTCAAAGTTGGTAAACAACAGAACGGATGGCGATCCGCCTTCTACGATGGAAGAGCCGACTGCAAGGATTACAGATACTCAGACTGTGGTTGCAAAATCTGCGTCGCAGGAGCAGACGAAGATCTCGCCGCCGACGTCGTTGTGCCCAGACAAAACAAGTTTGACAAACGTTAAACCTGGGGCATTGGCTTCCAGTGACCATGTCTCATCCGAGGGGCCACCGACTGAGAGTGACCCCAGCCCCGCTGGTGAATCCCGGAGCTTTGATTCACTGGAATCCTTCTCAAATCTAAATTCATGTCCGAGTTCCGACCTTAATAGTGAAGGAATGGAGGACAGGGTACTGGCCATCGCTTTACAGAGCAACGAGTATGGGGCAGATGAAGCGAAAATCTCTTGCATCAAGGATCGGGGCGCCGGCCAGTCGATATATCACATCAAGTGGATCAAGTGGAAGGAAGAAAACACGCCTATCATTACACAGAACGAGAACGGGCCATGCCCATTGCTGGCTATAATGAATGTCCTTTTGCTGGCATGGAAGGTAAATAACTGGCACAGCTAACTTATAACTCAAAATAATAGTCAGAGGAGTTCAATGTGGAAAGGCTAGCTGTAAATCACTACACTGAAATAGCACTGGGCCTAAAAATACGACAGATATTGCCCTCGACAGTGGTCTCAGTCTTGTTGACTAGCCAACTCTTTCATTGTAGTTATGGTGTTCCAAACAACCTTCAAAGCACATAAAATACGATGATCAGTGAAACATTGGGGGTGATGGATGTGAAAAACGACAGCTGACCGAGTTCAGAGTAATTCCCTTTGCTTAAAAAAAAAAAAAAAAACATTGTAGTGGCCATAGATGCGCATTTGCAGACTGTGTGTCGTCCGAATCAACTTGTCTGTCCGTGGTCAAAAGAATAGACACGCCTCTTGCTATGAGTCTAGTGTCAGTTTCCTCACAATGGGAAACAAATTATGTACTGTCAGTAATAGCACGAAGGTTTTACCCATACCTGCTGCAGCTCATCGAATATTATTTTGTTTCTATTTTTATCCGAGTAGAGCCACCCATTTAATTTACTGTAATTGCATTCCCTCTTTGAAATCTGGATATGGGAAAACTGACTACCGAATATGTTTCCGTTCAAACGGTGAATGTTACATGGCTGTCTTTCAAAAAAAAAAAAAAAAAAAAAACAGACGTAAAATAACAAAAACCTTTTCTCGTCAAACCAAACGTTCACTTCAAAAAGTTGGAATATGAGCATGCAACACAATTGGAAAAGATTGGAAAGCCATATTTGAAATTCGACTAGAAATTGATTTTTTTTTTATTGCACTTAAAATTATTTATTGTAAATGACTTGTGATGGGCAAACTTGATATCATTGTTTATCAGTGTTTCCCATGTGGTAATCATAGATTTTAGATTGATGTGAACTCTGTGAATCTGTGTTGACTCCATCTTTCCCATTTCTGTGTACCTCAGTGAACTCTGTGGTCTACACCAAGCTTCCAACAGTTCACTTGGGAGTGCTGACAAAAGACTTGAATATATTATTTATCTGTCATTTTACTAGGAAGAGCTGGAAGCAAAGCAATTCTGTGGCTGCTGTGGGAGTCTACATTACATTGCATTTTGCAATTTAGCGGTCATTTAGCCTAAGCTGTACACAGCTCAACACGAGGACCATGTGAAGTGGTGGCTGCTGGGAGAAAAGGGTGGGAATGTGTAGTGAAGACTTTAGTTCTGTTGTGTTGGATTCTGCTGCGCTCGATGAGCTCCTTCATAGAGGTTTCTTCTCCTCGGTATGTAGTGTTTCCCCTGAAGCAAAAGCTGGGCTTCTCTGGAGCTGTGTTGTGTTTCCTGGTCTTTTTAAGGGTTGGAATACGGGAATCACCCAAGGAAGAATGGAAAGGACCACGGGGGTGGCGAGTGGGGGAAGCACACTTTACTCAACATGTTGTTTAGAGCAGGGTCAACAGACTAAGTGAATGCTATAATGCAACCAGGCGATTGCATAGAATTGCCTGGAAGTCCTCCCCCCCAATGCACACTGTGCTCTGTATGCCCGCATGGCTTGGCACAGTGACAGATAACAATAAGGACCCTTGACAAATGGGTTAACGATATCGTCTCCCTTTTCATGCATTGCATTATAATGTGACGCCAATTAAAATGTGTTGCCGGCTTAATTCCCCACTGTGGCACTGCTGTTGTACCCTTGGACAAGGTACCCAGAATTTCCTCAGTAAATATCCAGCTGTACGAATGGATGGAATGTAAGAATTGTAACTCATGTAAGTTGCTCTGGATAAGAGCGCCCAGCAGCTAAATGTAAATGTAATGATAGTGCCGTTCTTCCCGTGTTTTTCAAGAACTCCTTACTGTAGTCTCAGAGGGCTGGCATCGTTTTATTTTCCGATGTAAATGCAAGTTGTTGTCTTTCGATCCACACTCCCAGCATTGCTCTACCTATTAATCAAGCCAGTTTGATCCAGTTAACCTCGGTGTGGAAGAAGTCCAGTGGCGGACATGGCGGCTATATGTGTTTTCATCAAGGGGTGGTACAGGGTGGGGTTACAACTGAATCACATGGCTGATTGGTTTTGCACTCTAATGTTGTTGTGAAGGGAAAATTCAACTGTGCTCGGCTTTGAGCAACAGAGTGGATTAGACCTGTGAAAGGGATAGGGAAGAGGCCTAATCCACTCTGCTAAAAGCCAGAGCATGGTAGCATTCTTAAGATGACATAAGTTAATTCCCAGAAAGCACAATAAATATATGAAACATAAATGTAGTTGTTTTTTTGTAAACTTAAATCCAACTAACTTCCAGGGAGTGGGAAGCTGAATTATTTTCAATGTTTCCTGTAACATGAGGGCCACAATATGGTATTGCATGATCTTTTGAAGCAGTAATTTTAAGAATTTTGATGATGTTTATATATTTTGTACTATATATATATATATATATGTGTGTAATCTCATTTTCACTGTTTTGGCACTTACAGGGGCAATGTGTGGCCACAGAAAAAAATGCCCAAATTTGGGGACAGCTTGCACTATGGTTTCACACTGAACATATATAAATCATTCTTATCCTGACCCTTCTAGGCTAAAAGCAAACCTCCTGAATCTCAAGTATCCTAACTTCAGGCACTTTTCTCTTTGAAAATACTTGCTCTTATTGCAGGAATTGATTTGTAATATTGCATCCATCGCTATGGGTGCGGCCCATTTTATTTTTAGTTGTGCTAGACATGTTAGGAGCCATCATTTCTTTTGACATACCATAGCCTTGGCAACACCTACTGTCAGACAAAATCGTGGCCACTCATTAGCAAGTGTTTCTGCAACTCCAAGTCTTTGCTCCAACTTAAAGCCGCATACATCAGAAATGTTTGGCTTTAATTACAGTCTTTGATGGCTGGCAAAGGATGTCTTTCAGTGTGCGGTTTCACATCTGAGCTAAGCCTCTGTGTTGGGTGTACACTGGACTTTCATTAAATCCAGCAGTGTTCTGCGAGATGAGTGCCAGGTTGGGGTACAGAATTTGAATTTACCGATTAATAAGAACACACGCTGCGCCAGCAAGTGATGACAGAGCTGCACGATCTCGGTGGTGACAAAAAGCTTCGGAAAGGGGGCGGGTGTGTCACAGGCCCGATTGCTGTTGAACCAAAAAACCACAACGCAGCTGCAGCTCAGCGGTCAGGAGTTTTCTTTGAGTCTGTTCTGAATTTGCTTCCTGTCGTGTATTACCTCACTGACTGGTGCCTTCCGCTGTCTTGCAGGTGAAGATGCCCCCGATGATGGAGATTATAACTGCGGAACAGTTAATGGAATATCTGGGTGAGTATGTGGGAGTGTCATTGTCCTCTTTTCAAAAAGAACGATAGAGGGGATTAGAGTCATTTTCGCTCTGATCAGACGTGCTACAGAAATGCCTACTAGCCACAGAAAAACAAAAAAAAAAAAAAAGCAACTTTGCATTCAGCCAGGAGGGTGTGCATTGGTTACCTTTTTTTGCCAGAGGAAAATCTCGGTTTTGGGTTGAACCCAGCCAGCTATATTCTTTCCGCTTTGCAGACCCATCAGACCCATTGCTGGCTTTGAGCTTCAACCGGGTACAGTGTGCAGAACATGCTTTCTGAATGTGGAATACAAATTGTGTCCAGTTCCATTTTTTTGTGAAATGTACGTGATGATATGGTTCTAGTCTGAGAGTAGACGCAATTTTAGAAATGTCGCCTTGTGAAATGACAACCTGTGTTGACTGGATCAGCAGGTCTGGTAACAGTGAATACCATGGTTGTGAATTATGGATACAGGGGGCAGAGCTGCTCTGCTCTATCCATATTTACTAGTCTCAGTTCTCCCTCAGTATTTGGTAGGGAGTTTTTTTTTTGCACGTGTATGTTTAAAACATGAAATAACATTTCTCAGAAAACTCTATTTGTAACATCAGTTTGTACCTTCTCGCTGCACTTGGGAGTCTGAGCCAGCTCGACCATAACTGGCTGTTTTTTTGGTGTTCTGTGGTGTTGTAATTGCTTAAAAACCCCATGTTAGAAATTGTTAGTTTGAGTCCACCGCAGTGTTTTTAGCTCCGAGCTCAGTGGGTCACCTAAGAGAAGAGGGACTAATTACAAGCTGCAGAAGGGTTATCGTGACCCACCCTGCCTCGGCAAGAAATGGCTGTGTGATTAGAGCCATCATAACCGGGCCCATCATTACATTCATCCGCTTTCCACTCTCCTCTTTCCTCTTTGTGCTTCTGTATTTTTCGGATGCTTTTGTTGTGATAATTTTCTTCTTTTAATAATTCAGGATCCTAATTTCTGAACCTGCGTCGGTGTTACATAAAGCATGGAAAAGCGTGCTCTCGGAGAGAATGCTCAAAGCCCCCTTCTGGTTTACATATTCCGTTCAGACGTAACACGTTGCTCAACTGTCAGTGTTATCGATTCCAAATTTGAATCTGTTTTCAGTTACAGAGGCAGGGTTTAACTCTTCTGCTGGTGAAGCCTCAAGAGCTGAATAAAATATCGCTGCAGATACAGAGTACATTTGTTGGCCCCGACAAATAAACAGGTGCTCAGCCACAAGTGTTCTTTTTCCCACTTAACTGAATGAATGGACGATTAATACCCGGTCATTCTTTCAAGGGGCACATGTCAGAACAGCAGATGTTTTAAACTGGTGCAGGATCTGTGTACTGACGCTGGTCACTGCAGCTCTGTTCTGACTTCAGCCCACTGACAGAGATGAGGAGAGGGGCGGTAAGGGTGGAGACGTCCTGCTTAATTTATTTATTTTTGGGTGGGTGCTGAGTGAAAGCATGGCATGTAGAAGGGTGGCTGTTTTGAGTCAGTGTGACGGTGGCGGGGTGCTCACAGAGGCCCCGCACCGGGCCCGGGGAGCAGTTTGGGCCGACCCTCGCCGACAGGCGTGAAACGGGAGCTGCTTGTCTCCTCACGGCATGCTGGTCCTCCTCCTCCGCACACGTCCATCTGTGCTGAAACCAGAAACCCGGAGACCACAGCTACGGCCTAACCGTATACAGCAACACACTGGTTGCCCTAGTGCACGTTGGGATTTTACAGCCCCCCCCCCCCCCCAAAAAAAACCCTTGCACACGACCGCAACTCTAAGGAATGGCTAACTCTGCAGTTGATTTTCCAAACACCAAATCAAACCCAAAACCCCAAAGACTGGCAGTGTGAAATACGATATGAGGAGCGCTTGCTGTTGAGTAATACGCAAGCTTGAGAGACCTGAAATGGATCCAGATATGTCATGCTACGGGAGTGTTGACCTTCCCTGGATTTATCCCCTCCGCATGCCAAGGCCCCCAGGATATTCTTCCTTCGGCGGCAACAGCATTCCACGCTGTGCTGCCCCTCGGGACATGCCACGAATCGACCAAGATCACGGGAGATAGCGGGATCGAAATAGATGAAGCCAAGCTGGCCCAGCTGAATGTGAAGATGCATTATATGGATCCCTGGTAGCAAGCCAAGTCCCAGTGATGGCAGGCAGTAAAATTTGCACGCTTGGCGTCTGGAAAGGGAACATTTCACAGTGGACTGACAGGACTCACGCTGTCGTGGCAAGAGCACTGCATTGTGGGTATGAGCGAAAACTGGCCTCAACTGGAAATAACTCCCCATAATAAATTGGCTAGTATGTATAAAATACGGCAAAGTGAGGGGAAATAAAGCCCATTGTTAAAAGAACAGGTGTCCAGTCAGATGGAGGCGAGATCGCAAGTTATTCATGCAGCCCCTGTAGGTTCTGCCATAAAGCTAAAAATAAAGCAAAAATATGCACTGTAAGGTAATTATCACAAGCATTTCTGTGCCGGTGTGCCATAACGGTGTATGCCAGTGATTCATTTACTACATTTACTCAAAAAAGCTCAATTAGTAAGTGATCCCTCAGCTCATGCAGAGGGACACATTACAATGAGTAGAGTGCAGTTATTTTAACCGCTTGAGAGATAATCGGACAAGCATGCAAAACCATTAGAAAATGTGTATCGAGCTGGATATGGAATATTGGCATAATATTTGCCACTTATCTGCTAATGTGAATGGAAGCGTCTCTGTTTACTTGCGCATCACCCATTGCGAGGCACGTACATCATGTTCCTGCAGCTAATTAATTGCAATTAAAAGGCACGCACTATGATAAGGGGGCACATTTGGCAGTAAACAACAAAGAGATGAAAATCATTTTCACCATAAACACACAATAACATGACGCAAGAGAGCTCCCCTTGTAAATGTTTATCAGGATGTAAATCTGATGTAGAAAAGGTCTGGTTTAAACTAAGGAGCTGGGCTGTAACTAAATTAGAGGGGAGATTTTGTTTTTCAAAGAGGCTCAGGTTTTAATAGAGACAGCAATAGAGACCAATAATATTGGTGTCAGGAGGCAGACACAAAAAGACCGTAGTGCCCACATCGATTTTCGGAGAGGCGTTGGCACCGCCAGCTCGTTAAGTTTGACCGAGGAAAGATGGTCCAATGCTGCCTCTAGACCTCTCTGGCTTCTATTGCCAAGGGACAGCTCGAATGAACACATCAGGCCACACACACCAGGGCTTCTGTATCTCTCCGGAGTTAGGATGAAGAACACTTCCTGTTCTGGTTGTCCTCTTTTAGCCTTCTGGGTAATCTGGAGTGTGCGAAACCCCCCCCCCCCCGGTTCCCCAGCTCCTCCTAGCTGTTTCCCTTGCACTGGTGAGGAGGGGCAGGCTGTCTGTACTCTCTGCCCCACTGGCTCTGGACAAACCCATGTCTGTCAGTATGGGCACTGGGTGTTCAGTCAGTCCGGCCCCTTGGTCAGGCACCGTGTTTAAAGTGCATACAAATAAATACACAGCCAAATCATAGTTGATAGACTTTCATTTTTATAAAAGAATAGCTTTGGGCAATTTGAATGTTGCTAGTTTTCCCCCTTTTTCTCCAATCCTTCTTGAGCTATATATTTCTCAGGATGAGTTGGTACATTTATTTGTCATTGTCTTACTATAAATTGCAGACTTTCATTTGTGCACATTGGGTACGCTTCTGTCTCTCAACAGACCCACTTCAGAGGAGAAGTCTCAGGTATCGTTCACAAGGGAACGTCCCTAAATTACCGCTTTCGGAGTGTGTGGAGCCAACACCGTCTCACACCAGTGAGGGGCTAAAAGCACATAATTAATGGTTTGGATCTCAGTGCAGGCATTTATCTTCTGTAACATCCAGGGGAGCAGGTAATTCTCAGCCCAGGCCTGATACGCCTCATAAGGTTGTTATTGTTTCACCACCAGGAAAAATCAATGATCTATGGAGAAGTGCCTGCAGAAGTGCGTATTTACTGCCAGCTGTTTAAGGTGCTGAATTAATGGCTGCCACAGGGCATATTAGCAGCGGGATTTCAAAGATGCGGCCTATGCCGTGGCACAGAATCACTGGGGCTGAGTCAGGCGGGGAGGTTATAGAGAGACACTAAATGAGCCCATTCATCGCGTTGGGGCCGTTAGCGGCGGCGGGGTTGGCCCCCTCACGGGGGCGGAGAATGAGCGCTTTGAGATCCGCCAAGGGCGCGCTTGACAGATCCGCTGGACGGGAAGCGGGGAGTCAGGGAGACGGCATCCAATTGAGGCGGCGGGGGGTAGGGGCGCCGCGCTGACCGCCCCCACCCCCCACCTTCCCCCAGCCCCCCGCGATGCCGTGGCCTGAATTCGATGAGACAATTCAAAGCTCAGATTGGCGCTGGGCCGATGCGCGGGGCGGTACCGCCGCGGGGGAATCTGTGAGCGGCAGACTGCTCTGCTCACTTTCCGCGCGTGAGTTATGCGGCTGTCACGGCACGACAGAGTTTAGCGGAAAGGTCCGCTGACACGCTCTTCCCGGAGGCAAGAGCGAGAACAAGAATGTCCCACATCCACCCTAGGGTCAAACTTGCGCTGTGTCGTTATACTGCACATGATGTGGAGACCAGGTAAAGGAAAACGTCCCTAAACATGCTGATTGTATGTGTCAGTTGTGGCTAGGGTTGAATTATAGTTCATGTCATGAGCATCTTTATGGTGAGTATAACAGTCCATTTTTTCATGCCAAGTGAAAGGGCACAGTGGCGGTAGGAGAAGATGAATGCTGTAGAGAGGTGTTCCATGCCACAGAGATGCAACCTACAAAGAGATGTTCTGATGATCCAGTGTGGGTTCCTATAGTGAGGTGCTGTCAGTGGCTGTAGCTTTCGCAATAGCACACAAACTACAGACAATCTACACTGTTTTGCGAGCATAATCATTTACTCTATATACGCATTGGTGTCAATTATTGTGTGAATTATTTGTTTTATTGTTAATCAAGGAGGATAAAGGGGAACAGATTGAAAGTAATGATACATTTAAAGGTAAAGTTTCAGCTTCCCCTGTTTCCAGCTCACCAGCCGCCACTGGGTGCTGTTTCATAGGAAGGTGCTCTGGGTTACATTGAAGTTCAACAGTAAAGAGCTCTGTGATTGGCTGAGGTTCTGAGTGCCAGAAAGAGTTATGCTGTAGTGAAGTTCTGTGTACTGTAGTGAGGTTCTCTGTGCTACTGCGAGGTTCTGTTTTGGAGGAAGGTGCTCTGGGTTAGAGCGAGGCCGTGTTTGCTGTAACGAGGTTCTCTGTGCTATAGTGAGGTTGTGTTTCACAGGAAGGTGCTCTGGGTTAGAGCGAGGCCGTGTTTGCTGTAACGAGGTTCTCTGTGCTATAGTGAGGTGTGTTTCACAGGAAGGTGCTCAGGGTTAGAGCGAGGCCGTGTTTGCTGTAGCGAGGTTCTCTGTGCTATAGTGAGGTTGTGTTTCACAGGAAGGTGCTCTGGGTTAGGGCAAGGCCGTGTTTGCTATAGCGAGGTTCTCTGTGCTATAGTGAGGTTGTGTTTCACAGGAAGGTGCTCTGGGTTAGAGCGAGGCCATGTTTGCTGTAGCGAGGCACTCTGTGCTACTGTCAAGTGCCCTGTGCTGCAGGACGACACTCTCAGCAGGGTACATGTCACTGTGTGGCTCTTTATCCCAGGAGGGCCAGCTGAGCAGAATGTTAATGGCTCTGTGTGTGTGTGTGTGTGTCGGGGGGATGGGGGGGTTAGTCTGTTTGGAGACAGGTGCACTCAGATTAACACTGTAGCCCAGTGCGGGTGGGGGGCTGCTGCTCCCTGTCCAAACCACAGTTCAACAGGAGCGCCTCTAACCAGCCAAGGATTTCGCCGCCACAACTGCTGTCAGTTTTTTTTTTTCCCCCCTCGCGGGTCGAAGGCCGCTCTTTCTTCCCCTGCCCCGAGCACCCCCTGCGCATGTCCACGCATGCTTGACCCACGCACCGGCACAGGCAATTCCTGAACACAGCTGGCCTGTTCTTTTCTCAGTGTGCTGAGACAAGCTCTTCTCACAGAGGCATTATAAGAAGTGGGAGGGGGGGGGTGGGGGGAGTCTGTCTTGGCGGTTTCACGTGATTGACGCGAGCAGACGGCGTGCAGATCACGTGGAGTTATTAATAAGAGAGCGTAGCGTGGCGGCAAGACTGACACTCCCGCCGCCCCGCCCGCATGGTGTGTTTCACACACCACTCTCGCGCCTTGTCTCCCGGTGCTTATTTCCGCGCTCTCTCTCTCTCTCCCTGCAGGCGACTACATCCTTGACGCCAAGCCGAAAGAGATCTCCGAGGCCCAGCGGCTGAACTATGAACAGGTAAAGGGGTAAGGGGGGGAGGGGCTGCACTCACCTGCCTGCCCACGAGTCACATGTCAAAGCATCATGCGCTAATTCTGGCAGGATAATGGCTCTGAATGACACCGGGCCACATGTACCGAGAACCCCCACCCACCCACCCACCCAGCTGTGAGAGCAACACATGACCCACTGCTGTAAATCTCACCCCCATTATCACTTCCCATCCCAGAATATCTCAGTCTACCTGGTGTTGTGGCAGCGCCTTCGTCATTCACAGCTTCACGCACAGCATCGGCGGTCCAGCTTCATTGTTCAAGCAAAGCCCTAGCAGTTGGACCCCTGTGCCTGTTTTATAGATATACCATATACATTTTCTTTTATTTTTAATGGCGTTTCACCATCACACTACCACTTTGTACATTTAGAAGGACCAGTATGCTGTATTTTCATTACACAATCCAGAGGATGGTAGAAGCATTTTGAGTCATCTAAAGTAAAAAGCCATGGAGAAAAAAAACACTCTTATCCCCATATATCCCCTATAGAGAGCTTACATAACAGTTTGTCAGATAAGGCCAAAGGCATCAGGTCACGTGGCTGTGGACACTCAGTTCAGAGGGAGCGCAGCATCTTAGATTGCTGTACGTGGGCGGCAGTGTAGCGTAGTGGTTAATGAGCAGGACTCGTAACCGAAAGGTTGCCGGGTCAATCCCCGCTGGGACACTGCTGCTGTACCCTTGGGCAAGGTACTTAACCCACAGTTGCCTCAGTAAATATCCAGCTGTGTAAATGGATAACATTGTAAAGAACTGTAACCTATGTAAGTCGCTTTGGATAAAAGCGTCTGCCAAATGAATAAATGTAAATGCAAATGTGGCTCAGTGGGTTCATATGGAGGCCAGTGCCGTGTACAGAAGACACCGTTCCCGGGTTTCGTCCCTCGTTCGCGTGTGGAATGTGGCAGGGGCTCTCCCTCCCAGAACCCCCGTCTTTTCACCGTAATCTCAGCATTGCTATGGCACAAGCGGAAGCAGGAGGGAGCACCAGCCTCATGCGCATGCTTGCGGAAGAAGGTCCGCTGTGCGGTGTGGTGACTTCTGCTGCACTCAGTCTTCATATGTGCCACATGCTTCTAATGTGCTTCATATGTGCACGCTCATAGAGAATTCTGGGCCTTACCATTTATAAGCTATAGACTAAATAAATACTGGGGTCTGAACTGGGCTCAACCCAATTTAACGTATTCAGACCCCATGGCGTTTTAACTGATGCTCTGTTATTGTTCATCTGATCGTAAAAAAAAAACAGAAGCAGCAGCTACAGCATGACGATGAGACCCGCCTGCAAATGTGCTTTCAGCAGAGCGCGGGGTTCCGAGGCCCACGGCGCACCACGGTGCCATAATAGCTCTAAACTTAGCCTGGCTAATGCGCGGCAGGGCCCGGCTCTCTGGGGCCCGCGGACATGTTGTTTACCTAAGTGGAGGGTTCAGGCTGAGGCTTCCCCGAGCTGCTGCACCTGAAGGGCAACTGCTCGTATTCTCATGATATCCGGCCCATGTAAACCCCATGGCTGCTGAACCTCGGCGCGCCAAGTATCACCCTAACGCCTAGGGAGGCTGTACGAGGCGTGCTGTCGAGCAGCGGGGGGAAGCTGGAGCGCGCCGTCGTAGGAGTCAGGAATCGCGGTGGGCGGCGAAGAGAAACGAAAAAATAAACACGGTGCACGCGCTCATTTGCATTGGGTGCAGCCAGACCGGGCACAGAACTAAGGCTCCTCTCCGTCACTGAGGAGTCTAACCCTCACAGGTGCGTCTATTTATAAACCCGATGCCGGCTTCAAAAAGCGCCATTCCGCCGCCCGACGCCGTCTGGATGGGCTGGCGGCTCTGATGTTTCCTCTCCGACGTTCCCGCGTGATCGCTCTGCTCTGCGGCCCTCTGTGACAGAGCAGGCGGAGGGACGGTCAGGCGTAACTGCAGGACTGCGGTGGAACTGTGGCAGGAGGGGAAAGGTCAAGGGGGGGGTGGCCAGGGGGTCAGCGTGTGACACAGGTGTGGGGGACCCACCCTCAGAGGCTGCCCACCTAAGCACCCTCTGTGCGGTCTGGAGCCTTCGTTACAGGGGATCCCTCTGGCAGGGGCAGGTGAAGTCCGCCCCTAAACCCCCCCCCCCGCTCTAAAGCTGGTACCCTGCTGAAACAGCCTGGGACATGTCTGATGGAAGAGATCAGTGCTGCCTGTAGAGTTAGCTAAGGGCATCATTAGGGTGTGAGCAGCCTCTGACCTATGAGGCAACATGTGAGGCATTCAGGCGGTGATCCCTCTCACTCATAAATTGCAGCATTAGGAAGCTGCTGATTATTGGAACGTGTGAGACATTTCCAGTACTCCTCCACTGCTCAGCTTCCTGGAAAGGAGTGGCAGTGTACAGTCAGGGCCTGGTCACTACGGTGCTCCCCACGCCAGCCTAGCAGTGGACCAATCGGGCAGCTCTCCAGTTGCATAATGCTTCTGCAACAGTCTACGGTGACCAGCTCAAGCTGGCCTCACTCACCGCTGACAATGCACAGCACCATAAAAGGAGACCATTACAGATTATGAACTAATTGTTTTTGTTTTACAGTGTTTGACCCACCGTATTTTTCCATGCTGAGTTTACAGTTCGAGGCGGGGCGCAGTTTAAATCCATAGCCAAATGTAGAAAATCGCGCTTCTCGATAGCGGATTTGTCTGTATGTAAAATGTGAGCTGATGAAGATCCCTCCTCTTCAGGGCTCTGTGCCGGGCGCCGGTTACCTCTGTGGGAGGATGATTGGTAGCGCTGAGAGACTGCCAGTCCTCTGACAGGACTCAGAAGTTATTGGACTGATACAGATGAGAATTTGACTGGAGCCCAAGCAGTTTACAGCCTCTTGTTTTGTCGTTTTCAAGTGGCTATTTATAAAGTCGGATGGGAAACTCCAGGGGTAACACCATGCGATCCCTGTGCTATGCTATACAGCCAGTGTATGGGAATGGGGGCGGGGGGGTCGGGGGGCGAGGGGGATTGAGCTGGGGGGGTGTCACACAGGACCCAGACCTGCCCGGGCTCTGAGCTTTCGGCTGCCAGCGCTGAGTGATGACTCCGAAGCCAGGTCTGTGGCGCCGGTTTTGGGCTGTGTGAATTATCTCCTTGACGACAGGCTCACGTGACAGGAAGGGGGGCCTGGAAATCCAATAAGGAAGCAGACTCTGAAAAGCTTAAACTGAAACGAGCTGCAATCAGCCTAACAACGGTCTGATCTGTGCCATGACACAGCGTCATTTAATACACCGTCCGTTAGAATGGGTAAGAGGTTTTGGGAGGGGGGATTTTCCATCCTTCTTTTGATAGCTCGATGAGAGCTGAATCAAAATCAGGCAGATTCCTCAGGAACCCCCTATCCCCATCCCCCCCAGCAGCAGTAAACTGCCTCAGTGCGGGAAACGGCAGAATGAGGAATACAGAAGCTTTTCGGAAAACGCTGCCGCCACCACAGCCCTTGTGGCGTCCGGCCAAGAGCTAACAACTTTCAGAGTGAAGAATTTGGTCTCCCTTGAAAATAGTGTCTGCCCAGCTCCAGATCATTCATGCATGAAGGCGAGGTCGATCACACGTACAGCAGTAAGTGTTGGGCCTGGAGACCTGGGATGGCGGCGCTTGCCTTAAGTTTTTCTTAAAATAGTTATTGTAGCCGCCCGTGAGGGTATGAGGAGTGAAAGGGTGGGGGGCCGAGGCTGAGTTCAGCGAGGGGGCGTGGAGACTCGGTGTCTAAGGTGGGGAGAGAGTAGTGTAGCTGCGAGGGGAAGCTGGCCGGACTGTGCACTGGGAGAAAAGGCAGCAGTGGGGGGGGGGCATTGGGCCAGTATTGGGCGGCACAGCCAGCTGGGGACCCATGTGGCTTAAGATGGCCCATCGCACACGCTCAGTGGTGACGGTGCCTGGCGGGGCCGCTGCTCCCTGGGTCTCTCTCCCTCCGTCCCTCCTCTCTCTCTTTCTCCCTCCCTTCCCCTCTCCCTCGCTTCCTCTCTGCTTCAGACTTTCCGTCATTCCTCATGTCTGTCATGCCCTTTAAAGCAAAAAATTGCAACATTTCAGAAGCCTGTTAGAAGTCATAAATACTGTTATAAAACCATTTTTTAATATTAGACATCCTCTGCTACATTTTTAGATGTATGTGCCCAAAATTACGAAATAGTGATTCATGTGGCCATTTTGTGTTTGTTTCAATAATGCTGAGCTCAAGTAACAGAAATTTAATATGGTGAAAACATCCTACCCATAGCCTATGGCTATGCCAAGCCTGGATCCACTTAAAAAAATAAATGGTGGTGCGGGAGGGTGGGAGGGGGGCATTTAGCTAAGTGAGCTAGGCAACCATGCACAAGCAATTTATCTAATGTTTGCTAACCATCTAGATACCCAAACAGTTATCTTTCTAGATATGAAGAGAGGTTCTGCTAAGCCGGACCTCGTGCTGTAATAGCAGCAGAGGATACGTTCAAACTTTTTCATTTCCGTTGAATTCTTCTTTAGAATGTAAGCTCCTCGTCTTTTCCAGAAAGCAGTTGAACTAATTCGGCTTGACTCTAATGTCTACTCAGCCATCATGTGTGTTCTTTATGTAAGCTGTTGTGCAATCTACGAGTTATTTTAAGGACCATGTACAGCCTTTTTATTCGGCGAGGGCCGCGCAAACAGCAGCGTCGGCAAAGTTCAAGCTAGCACGGGGGAGCAAGAACATTGCCCTGCAGTCCAAAGTGAAACAGTAACGCGTGCTGGTTACATTCAGATCAAGAGGTCAGCAACTCCTCCGTCCAACGCTCTGAGCCATATGTAGACCAGTGCAAAGGCACGCGATGAAATGGTATGGCCTTTCTAACACTGCCCTCCAAGGCACAGCAAATTGGAAAAAAAGAGCAAAGGGCAGACAGGGAAGAGGTGGACAAGAATGGGCCCTTTCCCAGAGAAGCGGGCATTAGCGTGTGACCAGCAGGTGTGGAGTCAGTTGGTTCACAGTTCAACAGCAGTGGTACCACAGTGATCAGAATGGCTCGTGGGAATTGTAGTTTCTGGTATTGTAGTGAAGCTTGCTAAGCAGATCCACGCATTTCACTTACACTCCTCAGTATAGCGGACTCCGTGATCAGTAGCTTTCTGTGATTTGTACTGAAGAAATAACAACAAAGGGATTTCATGAAGTGGCTAATATTAGAAACAATTCTTGCAGCATTCAGGTAGACTACTTAAAGGCTTTGTCTGATGATTCAGTCATCAGTTCAGTCAAAATGGATGCGTACGAGATCGAGATTAGAGAACGCAGGGTGGACAGGATCGCTCTCATCAGGCGGGCAACGATCCTGCACTGACCCGTAAAGACTGGGGGAAAAACATCTCGGGAGGGAACCATCGGTCCTTACCACCCCCTCCAGCCCTGCCCACGTGACATCATCTGACTCAGAGGCCGGGCCGTGTGCCCTGTGGCACGTGGGGAGTTAATCCCCGCCAACTGCCACCTAATCCAGGCCCGCGCAGATGTGTCCGCGAGAGGCTGCCGACGGGGTCCTTCTGTAAGCTGTAAAAAGTGGAGGAGTCGTTCCCCCACTTCCACCCACCCCCTCCCAGTGTCCCGTGTGGGGAAAAAAACAAAACGTAACAAAATACACACAATGGCCTGCGGTCTTCCTGTGGGGGGGGGGCCAGAGACAGCTGCGAGGCCTCCTCCAGGGGTCAGGCACAGGCCGGCCTTGTTCAGGGCGTGTGTGTGTGTGTGTATGTGTGTCAGGGAGGGTGCGTGGGTGAGCCGGGACTCCTCCCAGCCCTGGCACACTGGGGAGGGCCAGATTACTCTTCCCATTTCTCATTTTGTTATTCGGAAAGGAATTAGCTCTGTTAAGTCGATGTGTTTTTCTCTCTTCTCTGCTCTCTCTCTTCAGGGCTACATTGCCCTCAATGTGCCTTTGTCCTTGTGACAGGAAATGGTTCAATTTCTGCGTGTGATGGTCAGGTCTGCAGGGGCTGTGAATAGAACTAGATTCCCATTTATCAGCATAGTCATGATGATGATGATGATGGTAATGACGAAGATGACAACGATGATGATGATGATGATGATGATGACGATTAACATCCTGTGTTGTCCCTCCAGAACATGAGCGACGCCATGGCGGTGCTGCACAAGCTGCAGACGGGCCTGGACGTCAACGTGAAGTTCACGGGGGTGCGAGTCTTCGAGTACACGCCCGAGTGCATCGTCTTCGACCTGCTGGACATCCCCCTCTACCACGGCTGGCTGGTGGACCCCCAGGTCAGTCACGCGCCTGCCACCAACCGCGCAAACCAAAGTCCCGCTTTGCTCCGGGAATGCCGCGCTGCTCACCGTTCCTTTCACCTCCCCTTCTCTGTGTTTTCAAGCCATTCCACTGACTCTCCTCAGCAGCCTTCATCTCTGGAGTCGGTAGCACTGTGGGGGCGCTCAGAGGTTGCAGCTGTTCGAATGATAGGAGGCTCAAGTAACAACTTTGAATGTTTGTGAATAAAGGAGACAGTGTCCTGGGCATGCAGGATGAAAGGGAGCAGAGCCCCTCTGTGATAGTACTGTGAGACCTGATAACAGCACAGAGGAGGGACCGGCCAGCGGAATGCCGAGGTGATAGCCGCGACCTTGATAGCGGGTCTGACCGGGCCTCCCGTCTCCCTCTCCCTCTCCCTCCCCACAGATGGCCGACATCGTGAAGGCGGTGGGGAACTGCAGCTACAACCAGCTGGTGGAGAAGATAATCTCCTGCAAGCAGTCGGAGAGCAGCGAGCTGGCCGGGGAGGGTAGGTCCGCCCGAGAGCGCGTCACCTCTGCCTCTTTCCGCCCCCACCTCCCGGAGATGCGGGCCGATCGGCCCCCGAAAAAAAGCCGCCCCTCCTTTTCCTCCAGCACGTACTCAGTCGCGCACTGCCGACTGAATAAACCAGCCTTACTCCCCCCCAGCCCTGGAGGACCGTGCTCTGGCAGGTTTCTCAGTTGTTATTCCAAAAGACACTCCCCCGGGCTCGAGAGTGGGGGGAGCTGTATTGATTTAATCAAGACAATAATCAATTGAATCAGGTGGTCTGAGCTGTCTGGTGGGGGAGGAAGGCCTGCCGACTCCGCGGGCCTCCAGGACCGGGGTGGAGATGGGCCTCGGGTTCTGCCCGGAGACCGTGTTTACAGGCGCACAGGCACGGCTCTGGGCCCAGCCCGCTCCCGCAGGGGGGCATATGGTGCACCGAGTGTGGATGACGAGGCACTTTTATTTCGGACGTGGGCGCATTTCCTTGCGGTTTGCTGCTGTGTAGCTTCATCACATAAACAAGCGGTTAAAGTGGGAGCTCAGCATGGGTACTCGAAATGTGTCAGCCAGTGCCTGCACGTGCCTGTGTGTGTGTGTCTCTCGGTCTGTGTTTCTGTCTCTCAATCTGTGTGCGTGTCTCTGACTGTCTCTTTGAGTCTCCTCTTCTTCCTGAGACTGTGTCCCTGTATGTGTCTCTGTGTCTCTCATTGCAGTTAGTCTGTCGGTCTCTCTCGATCTCTGAGTGTCTTTGAGTCCCTTACAATCTGGGGCTCTGTGAATGTCTGTCTCTCCCACAGTGCCTCCATGTGTGTGTGTCTGAATGTCTCTCTTTCGCTGTGAGTCTGGCTCTCTCAGCCTCTGAGTCAGTGTGTGTGTATGGCTCACAGTATGGATGCATGTACCGCGCCTGTGTCTCACTGTCTCTCTCCCTCTGTGGCCGCAGGCTACGTGGCGGAGCAGTTCCTGAACAGCACGGCCACGCAGCTGACGTACCACGGCCTGTGCGAGCTCACGTCCACCGTGCAAGAGGGCGAGCTCTGTGTCTTCTTCAGGAACAACCACTTCAGCACCATGACCAAATTCAAGGTGACCAGCGCCGCCCCCGGCACCTTCTGCTCCAGCATTCCCTCATCTCACTCAGTCTGGAACAATACACTTCACCTCACAGCTTCTACCCAGAGCACTCCAGATATGTCTGTGGAGAAGTGTCACATTTCAGCTTCACGCCCTCCAGTGGACACTGGGAGGTCTACAGCTGCTGAATGCAGCTGTTATGCAGTGTAGACTGACTTCCTCCTTAACTCATACTTTACATCCGAGCCCCCAAGAAATCCATGTACTAAAGGCAGTGATTTGGCAAATGTACGAGAGTGGGTTTTATATTGCACTGTTGTATGTTTGCCAAATCACTCCCCTAATCACTCCCCTTATTTCACATCCATAGAACAGCTTTAATTGCCTGTTCATACTTATTATGCAGTATCAAATTATCTCTAGATCCCAGCCATCGGTCACAAACTGGACCTCATCTGCAGCTGAACGCTTGATCCCTCTCCGTAAAATAGACCTTATCCCTTTGTACTTCCATGAGGAGTAGTGGCTAGGACATTGGACTCCGGGCAGTTTTAGGGTTTAAATACCAAGTTGGAAGAAGGATGTTATCATATATGCTCCTATAAAACACCATAGAGACTGCATACATGTACAGTTACAACGTCTGCTGTATAAATCATGTAATCTTTCCCCAGATTGATAGTATGACAGTGTTAGCAGGCCCACTGTGGGGCTGGATCAGAGGGGTTGAGACCTGGATTTGACCCTCATATTCACCCCCACTGAAAGGCACAGGTCCCGCCTCCGCTTCTTATATTCTGGTTCTTCCTTTACTGTCCTGCAGGGGGAGGTTAGCCAGCTTCGATACAGTGTCTGGTTAGTGAACTAATTGTTGTTATTATGTTGTTGTTGTTCTTGCTATTATTAGCGGAAGTAGTAAGGACAGTATCAATAGTTAGAATTTGAATGTCTCTGGATAAAGGAAGCTCACTCCTCCCTGGTAGCGCAGGGATTTTGTGGCACCCCGTCTGTAGAGCGCGGCTGTGACGGATGTCACCGTGTCCGTGCTGCAGGGCCAGCTGTACCTTCTGGTGACGGACCAGGGCTTCCTGACCGAGGAGAAGGTGGTGTGGGAGAGCCTGCACAACGTGGACGGAGACGGCAACTTCTGCGACTCCGAGTTCCGCCTGCGACCGCCGTCCGACCCGGAGACGGTGTACCGCGGGCAGCAGGACCAGATCGACCAGGTCAGACCTCAAAGTCAGGGACCCGCACAGGCCGGTCCTGAAAAACGCTCTTTTTGCCTGGCTGATAAGCTGAGTTTACTTAGAACAGAGAAAAAGTGTATATGCAATTAAGGTTTCAGCACCACAGATCTAGTCATTGTGTGAGAGATTCTTCACAGGGTTAGCAGAGTGCTGTGTGACTGTGGCCTGATCGATAACTTGCACACTTTCTTGTAAGTGAAAACATTTTCTAATGTTTTTAGTTACTTAAAAGGCACCTAGGGTGTTTCTCTGGGGGCTGTCTATGAGAAACACAACTGAAACATGTTGAGTATATGTACCAACCATATATAAAAGGGCCATTTACCTGGTTTGTGCTTGGTTAGGCCAAATAAACACTTACCTGGGGTACATTTTCAGACACCTATCGATGTTTCATTTCCAGAAAACTTCAAATTAATTTCAAGGTCCAATAGTTTTTTCTTCGGAGAATAGCTTTAGGTGCTCTTTAAATCATCGCTGTCCAAACAACAAGCTGCCCCGGTGTGTTTCTAAAACGTATTCCTTGTCATTTTTTTCGTCTGTTTCACTGTACTCATAAACGAGCATGTCTCAGCCGACAGAGACACAGTGCAGTGAGAAACAGCGAACACTCCAGCTCATCTCCTGTGCCATATTTCTCTCCTTTCCCTTCCTGTCCCAGCTCAGACCAGGCTTTGGAGAAGGGGAAAGTCCTTCAATAATAGATGCTAAAAGCTCCCCTACATTACTCAGGATTACAGCCCCCCTGCATTTAGATGTCTGAATGCCTTATCAGCAGATTAGAGTGAGGAATCTGATGCCCCCCCTCCCTCTCCCTCTCTCTCTCTCTGGCCAGATTGGCTGTTTAATAATGGATGATATTTGTGTCCCCTGTGTATTTCGCCAGCCCGACAGCTTCCTGGCGTCTCACTGCCATGGACAGAGACAAATGCCACGCTCCCCGATAGCCCTGTCTGACAGGGTCCAGAGTTGCGCCGTATGGGGTAGAGGGACGCGAGGGCGATTGGGGGGGGGGGGCAGGATGAGGGGGTGTCACGGGTCAGCGCGATCAATGCTGCGTGTCTCTCTCGGTTTTCGTCACGTACGCATGGCGCAGACGCCCATACCCCAAGGGTACACGCAATGACAGACAATGACGGCAGCCATAGGTGACGCAAGATGTGCGTACTCAAAGCCGAGTGGACGCATTTCATCGGCAAGTCCCACCCCTTCATAAAATGTACAGCTTTCACTCGCATGATCCCCAGGCTTGCCGGGACTGGAACAGCTAAGTAGCTGTCGCGGTGGTGGAAGTGCTCACACACAAAACACGGCCCCTCTCTTTGTGTGCAGGACTACCTGATGGCGCTGTCGCTCCAGCAAGAGCAGCAGGCCCTGGAGCTGAACTGGGAGCAGATCCCGGAGGGCATCAGCGACCTGGAGCTGGCCAAGAAGCTGCAGGAGGAGGAGGACCGGCGTGCCTCGCAGTTCTACCAGGAGCAGGAGCAGGCGGCCGCCGCACAAGCACAGGTGACCGGAGTCAATGCGCCAGCGAAGAGACAGTCAGATATCCCAACAATCCGTCCATTCACTGGACGACAAAACCGTCAGTGTCAACAGGGGTTCATGCCCTAAGATGGCACCTTGAATGATTCATTGAAAGACAAATCTTTGGAAAGGGATTGGTTGGCTGTGTCCAAACACCCTCAAATTTAATTGAGTCTTCTTCAGTCGATAAAACATTTCATCATATTCAGTCCAATTATATTTTATACAGAGCTTTCTAAAAGACAGTAGAATTCAGGAACAGCAATGATTTTTTCACCAGGAAATAAATCACTTTGACAGACAGAAGTAGAACCAATTAGATGTAATCAATCTAACACTGATATGAGATATGTCTTGATGGAACACACCATCTACCTGATGGTTAGCACATCAAACCAAACACTTACTTTGGCATTAATTTTCAAAGATGTATTGACCTTTTATAGATGACTTGAAGCTTGAATGAGATATTAGCTAAGTGATAACACTAAAGTTTGGCCTTGATAGCTTCTCAGACTCTGACCCCAGATGCCTTTTATGTGGTGCTAATGGTAACCATTCATCTTTTGAACAGAAGCATACTGTAAATTGCCCCTAGTAAAACGAATGCAGAACAGAGCAGCTCCTACCGCTGCGTGTCAGTAACAGCGCTTGCATTCTCTCTCCACCTGGGCGCAGCAGCAGGGACAGCAGCAGCCAGCAGGGGGCGACGCGGATGCAGGAGCAGCGGCGGCGGCGGCAGCGGGAGCCGCAAGCGCCACACCGAGCCCAGGGAAACAGCCCAGCACAGGCGAGCGCAAACCGAAAAAGGAGCCCAAGGACAAGGACAAGTGTGTCCTGTTGTAACAGAGGAGGTGGGGGGTGGGAGGAGGAGGAGGAAGGGAGGGGGGACAGCATTTATTTTATGTTCACCTGACACCCAACGCACAGCCCCCTGGGAGGAAAGAACAACAAAACAAGAGGAGGCCGAAGAGAGAGAGAGAGACACACGCCACCTGTGCCTGATGCTACCTACACATCATCTTTTTCCCTTCAGTTTTTTAACATCAAGGAGACGAGAAGGGTGGCCATGACAACCACTACTACATCTTTGATACAGTTGGCCAAACTTTGCTCTAAGTTGCACACTGCACTATATTTATGATGGAGGGTTGCGTGCGTAGGGGTTACTATATTTATAACAAAACAACTTAAAAAAAAAAAAAACAAAACAAAATGAGCTAGCTAAAAAAAGTGGATAGTGTAAAAATTGCACCTTCTCATTGCGACATGGTTTTCTAAAGATAGCATTCATCTTCATTTTTTTTTATTTTACTCAGTTAATAAGCTATTTTGTATAACAATATACAGTACACATATTAAGAAGCACCAATATGAATTAATTTTTATTTGGTCATTTTTTTTTGTTGTTGTTGTTGGGATTTTTTTAGATTTTTTTAGCAATTTCTGCCCAGTGTTTGGTTGCCACGATGATTGTGTTTGTGTCGATCACAGGTCTTTTTGCTACCAGTAATCAGATGAAGAGAAGCAAAGGGCAGAGGCCAGATTCTGCTGACAGACCCGCATTCTGTGCTGTGGAGTGGGGTGGAGCATTCGCTGATGCCATGGCGTTTGTCTTAAGAGTGATTTTTTTCTCCGTCTTTTCGAGTGGCTGAAAAGTCTGCCTGACTATTGGTCATTCAAAAAAAAAAAAAGGACCTGCGTGCGTTTACGAACGTTTCTCTGCATTTCAAGGGATTTGGTGTTTATTGCCAGTGGGGGGAAAAATGGCTGAAGATCCCTCATCGCTAACCTCGCAGCGTAATCCCTGTAATCTCCGAAAGCGGTCTGATCCCGGTTTGCCTTACTCGGGACGATGCGCACTGCTGAGGGACCTGTGAGGCGAACTGTGTGGGACCGCCTTCCGTAGCTACCCTTTCAGCGTGTTTGTGTGTACATATATACATGTATGTGTGCGTTCGTATGTACAGCCATATCTCGACTAGATGCCATTGCTTCAAAAAACCATGTAGTTTCAGCACAGCAGGTCACAGGTTCGGATGGGACTTGGTCTTAACTGTAAGCTTGCAAGGGTTAGCATGTAGCGTAGTAGCACTTAACTGCAGGGTAATAAGGCAGTGGTGGTTTCTTTGTGTCATATATTAGCGGTCTGGACAGTTACAGACAGCAAGTGTAGCCCAAGAGGACTGTTTCCGATCTCAGTAGCGGTGCACTGCATTTGATTGCCGCAGGGTGGTTTACCCATCCTGACCACAGAGCACTTGTGGCCAGATGAAGAAGCCAGTGGAGAGGTCAGTGTCACCTGCACCACCAGACTATATGCCCCCCGACCCCCTCTCACACACAAACACACGCTCACTCACACACGTCCCTCTTCCTCCAGTGCAATATTTCTAATTGCGAAATTGCCTTCCCTACCCCTCGCAAAGAAAGCAGGGAAATCAAAGGCTAACAATGCCGGTCTGTGTACCTGACTGACGAACCCCATCTAGACCAATCTTCGCAATGGGCTTTGTCGGGGCACCTCGTCCGTTTCATCCTTTCCCGCTGCGGTTTCGCTTCAATACAGTGTCCCCTGCATATTTCACTTTTTGAAATTAATTTATATATACATGTATATATGAACAGTGTGGAAATTGCGAAGCTTGCAAGTAGTGCTCAGCCACATACTCAATGGTACTGCCTCTAACGGAGCAACTAATATTTCTCTTATCTATACATTCCAAATGACTGCCTTGACTGAATCGTTTCGTTTTGTGGATCAAACCTACAGACACTTAGATGTAAGGGAATTTACTTGTGCGTTACAGGAGATCTTGTTTTTTTTTTCTCTTTTACCTGTCTTTTCCTAGCCTGTCCCCCAGAGGCCTAACTTACTCTGTGTATACAAAGCCTTATAACATTACAGGACCTTTCTTTTTTTTTTTTTTTTAAGACAAAATATACGTGTTATCAGAATGAGACAATCTGTAGACTTTAACATAGACATCAGAAATATTCTCAGGCCTTTTCAAAATGGACATATCCTTGAGTGTCTTTTGCAAGCTGTTTTGTGCGTTTTAGCTGCCTTGACAACAACATTGATAGCATATCTGTATATATTGTGTTGTACCCTTTAGTTGCACCTGAAGAGACGGTGTTGTAGATCCATATAAAAGCAAGAGTAACAAAAAAAAAAAAAAACTTCTACCCCTGGTTGGTTGCCATTAACATTTTAGGTAGGTATGCATACCGTGTGTAGGTTCATGCTGAAGGCTGTTGAACGGATTTGCCATTAATATTTTGGAAATTTACTTTTAAGCCATACTTTTTTTTTAATGAGCTAACCAGAAAGCGTTCATGATAGGTTATGGATTATAGTTCAGTAGAGAGGTTAAGGTTGTTACTTTGAATTTAGCTGCTGCATTCATTCATTATTTTTCTTGTCAAAAACCTTACAACCTTGATGACACCTTATGACACTATGAAAATATACCTTGAAATGAACATGAATTCTATAGGGGAGGAAGGAACCCTCCATTAAGTGTATACATTCTGGTCTAATGTAGATTTGGCTATACAGCACTGATAAAGGTGTCCCTGTATTGGATTGGTGACCAGTCCTCATTTCTGGATGCGTGGAGAAACTCTTTGAGGGTTGAGGAAAATTAAAATGGTGTCGCCCAATCCTCTCACTATAAACATCTTTATACACTGAACAAACCCTTTTGAGAAGATCCGCTGCACTATTGCGGGGGTGTTTGAAAACTCTACTGAGGCTGCAGTGACACTAATTACACACGTACCACAAGGTTTGTAAAAGGCTCTCAGATGTACTTCAGTAAGTACGGGACAAACTGAAACTAAAGGGACATTACAGTAGGGTAACTGATAGGGATCATACCTGTATGAAGGATGACCGCTCACAATCGGGAGCCGATCAGTGAGGGTGAACACACCGGTCGGGCAATGGGCCAGCAGCCTCACGCTCGACGTTCATTCATTCATTCATTCTCAGATACTGTACAGTAGCTTGGCGTTGCAGTTACTTGCCGTTACCCTAAATATTTTTCCATTGCAGGCTTCATGTTGATCAGCTCCATCCTTTGCTCCTATCTGCATGGATTAGTGGGGTTTTGCGCGTGGACTGTCAGTGTAAAAATCATTGGCCTTGCAGGGATACTTCAAAGGCTGCAGGGCATATCATGTTGAACAGCATCTCTCACTACAGAGGTCGTCCTTGAACATTTAGTCCTAGTAATTGGTTTTGCACTATTACTTGGATATGCACTAGAATAAGCATAAAGGAAAGATATACCTCATTTTATACAAAATCTGAAGATGTACAAGGGCACTTTTTGCTCTTGGGGTACCTTGAATGGGTTGCAGTGAGAGGGTCACAGCTCTTTTCAGCTGGCCCATTTGGAAATGACAGTGGAATTAATGTGGTTTGTACACTAACAGACATGAAGGCCTTTGTTCAAGGTTTGGGGTTGTCTGCATTTAGTTAAGGTTACATTGTACAGGCTAAAGTACATGAATTTAAGAATGTGTGCATATAAATGGCACATTATTCACATTAAAGTGTTCATTTAAGGACTGAATTTTCAGTGGATCCACAGGTGGAGTGGTGTGCACTGTGGTTATGGCCATTTAAGAAGGTGTCAAGACAACTTGTGATTTAATGCAAAGACGATCTAGCGGCCCGTTTGAATGTCATATTCATACTGTCAGGATAAGCAAAGATGGAAAAATGCCACGGCAATCTCTAATGGTTAAAAATGTCTTTTTTTGGTCTTTTGCTTCAATGCAGTGCATTTTTGTTTGTATCAGCCCTGAATGACTGTTGTTGCCATTTCATTTGTGATGCATGCATACTTAGCTCTGAATGTAACAGGGGATTAAAAAAAACTGATCCCGTGAATATTATCTTCCAACCTTGGTATGCTGATGTGCTAACAAAGCAATGTTTAACTACTGAGCAAAGGCAATTATCAAACTGGGTAAGTTCTGGAGATAAAGGGTCAATACTCCACAGCAATTAAAGGGTTCAAATTTTTATCTATATACATGTGACCAAATAATGTATGTAGTCTTCATTACAGTATGTCACAAATGTAGATGCAGGTCGTTCTTGGATTTTTTTTTTTCACTTGCATTTTTAGTTTGTTACAAAATGCCTTCGACGTGGGACATTTAGCCTGATAACATTAAAATACATAGACAGTAAAAAAGCTGATATTTGCTGGTTTGTTTTCTTCTACATATATGGAAGTCATGGCATTTTATTTTCATGGAGATAAACAGCCTTTTGTGCCATTACAGAAGCTTAATCATATGTGCTTGAGTAATAAATGACTGCTTTTGTGTATGGTCTTTACTCATTTCACATTCATGGAACAGACTGGAGACCAGGAGACGCAGCTAACACAAGGTGTATAATTTAATATCAACAACTTTCAAAAAGCACCATAAGAGGAGCATAATGAAACGGCAAGTTTTCAATAAAGAAAGCTTCATAACGCAGCCACTATACATACAGGAGAACCTTTTCTAGGGTAGGAAAGCAATTTCGGAACCACGTATGAAAACTTTACGGTTACAAATAACTGAAGCTGTACAATGCTTTTCCTTTTTAAACCCCCGTGTCGCCCCGGGTCGGCTGATGACACAGCTGCAGTCAAGTCCATTTCGTAGAGCTTGGCATGACGCTCAGAGCGAGCAGCATAATCGCCAAGCTGCTCAGGAGCCCCCGGAGCTCCATATATCACTGAAACCAAAGGTTCCAAGTCCAGAGTGTTGACAATCACACCATGGACTGTACAACTCTTTTCCAAAGTTAGAACATGTATATGCACAGGTACCCCCCCCCCCCCCCCCTTTCATCAGGGCAGGAACTGTTAGGAAAACCTACATGAAATTTTACACGCATCTATACAAAACAAACAGCTTTTTTTTTTTTTTAACACGAACCTCTCTGCCATAATCCAACCATCTAAAACGCCTAGTCAAAAAATAAAATAAAAAAAATAAAACATATAAAAACTTTTGTTTTGCAAATACAGTTTGGACAGCTGGTGTGGCCCCCTAGAACCTGCGTGGGGCCCCTTTGAAGGGCTTGAATCCTCCCCCGCTCCCGCCCGAGAGGGAACTGTTGGTGATCTGCACGATTCTGTTCATCCCGGATGAGGAATGGCTGCAAACAGGAACAGGGTTGTGGTTACAGCAGGCCACTTTGCCCGAGGCATTAACACTGCGAGTGCAAAGTGCGTGTGTGTACATCAGGGGCGGACGAGCAGGAGAGCGTGCGCCCTCTCTCACGAGCGTTCAGGTTCTCTCACCAGAAACACAAAACTAACGCAACTGCAACACATTCTCTGCAAAAAGCCACCGTCGCCTCTCCCTCGTGTCAAGAGTAAAATGAAATTACTTTTGCATACAAATGAACGCATGGGTGGGGGTGGACAAAAGCAACAGGTATTATAATGCTGAGTATTTATGTTCGTGATTTCAATGTGGCCACTCAAGCTGGTCCATTGTAGCACCTTTTCGAGTCAGGCTGACTACTGCTTGGATACACAGGGACTGCAGATGCAAATTATCTACACAGCTAACTCTGGTGCAACGAATGTGCTGTGCACGATCCCTGTTAAAATAATCAACTAAACACGTAAAGGGTCTACGGAAACAGGCAGCTGCAGGAGGACTCGTGTGAATGCGCGCTGCTCTGTACCTCGAGTGCTGCGGCATCATGCTGCCTCGGCTGTCCCCCAGTCTCCGGCTGTCGGGGAACCCCCCGCTCTGGGAGCCCGGCCCCCCGTGCCACTCCTTCCGGGGGCCCGGGTCCCTGCTGTGCCGCTCCACAACCACCTGCCGTCCCGCGCTGTAATGCTGGGGGGAGAGAGAGGACATTCCCAAAAACACGTGATGAGGGGATAACGGAGGTCAAGTAAGTAAGGACACACTCGGCCCTTACGTCGGACAGGTCTCTGTCAAACGGTAGGACTACAAGACAGGACTCTTCAATTCAGCGTGCTTACCTGTTCTTCCATCACCATGGGCCTGCCCCCGTCCCGGCCGCTGAAGCTGGATCTCCCCCGACTGGCTGAAGGAGCGCCCCTGAGCCCCGGCCCGGGTCCCTCCCTGGCTGACCGTTCCGGACGCATCCGCACTGCCCCCCTTCACCCCACCACCAGAGAGGAAACCAGTTACATCCCACACATCAAACCACAGACAGAACTACTTGCTAGGAGTACTGCAAGGCACGTTCCTTTTGCTTAGTAATGAATGTTTCCACCTGAAGCGGACACATCAGAGATGCACAGAAATCCTCCTGTCTAAAGCAGAGCTGTCCTTCCCGGACCTGCTTACCGGATGTCTCCCTTGCTGGCTCCCATCCCCCCGTCGTTCTTCCAGCCTCCGTGTCCGGTCTCCCTGGGGGAGCGGGCGTGGGACATGCCCGGAATCCCGCCCCTGCCCCCTGCCGGCCGCTCGGGCATGGGCACGGCCCTGCGCTCGTCCCGGTCCCGGATCTCCCGTCGGTCCGTATCGCGCAGCTCCCCGCGGGGAGGGGGCGGCGGCGGCTCCGCCCTCCTCGGGGGCTCGAAGCCCTTGGGGTAGCGGTCGAAGCCGGAGCTGTCTCTCCGGGCCGGGGGCCGGCTCTTCTTCCCCTCGGCCTCGTTCTCGAAGCGGTTGCGTCTGCGGGACGGGACACACACACGTGCCGGGTGGAACATTAACCCCCGCGCTGACGGGTCAGTTGCGCAATGCGCCCCTATCTGCTGTCACTGCATGAGGGCTAGCTCGTGACTCAGGTGGGGGGGGGCTGTCGTCACCCTACCTGTCAAAGCTGTTGGGCTCCACGGAGGAGCCCTCAGGGAAGCGGCCCCTGTCCCGCGGAGGGAACTCCGCAAAGCGGTTCTGCTGTCGGCTGTAATCGGAGCCCTGGCTCAGCCGGCCCTCTGAATCCGTCTGAAGCTTCTTGTTGCCGTTCCAATAGGGGTCGTCCCTCCTGGGAGTGAGTGAAAGGAGACGCATTAACTCACCCCTGCACCACATACAAGGAGACACGATGAGCAGTGTAGTAACTACCATCACTCAATGTTTTTTATAATGCGGTACTTATATGCAAGAAACTTAGTGGTTGAAGTGGTACTTAGTGGTTCAAGAATGACACCAAGAAAAAGCTATCACACTTGCATTAGGGAAGAAGCGGTCTTCAGTTTCAAACCACAAACACTACCGAGTTACCAGTCATGACACAAACAGTCTACGTCGTTTATTTTATATGTTACTGGAAGGAATTTAGCCGAATTACCCAGTTTTCAGGACATATCAAATGTCCACAATGTGTTAACCATGTACCACCGACAGGTGGGAAAAACAGATATTCCATTTCCCATGGACCCAGTTATGTCCTGTTCATAAAAGAAATGCCATCTCTACATAATTCAAAGAACATTGTGTTATTTGCTCTGTCGTGGCTGACCTAGCTATACCCAGGACTGACATATTTAAGCCTGACATCACTACTGTTAGTCAGGGTCACACATGAGGTGATTCAATTCGACTAGGTGAGGTGGCTTGTCCGGTAGCTCAATGTAACGCCAGGAGAAAAAGGAACCAAGAACAAACAGGCCTTGCTCAAGAGAACAATGCTAAACAGCAGTGTGCAAACAATCCAGCCTCTGACGTGCACAAAGGCGCTGCTGTCTTATAGGTCAGGCATATCCCTTCCCCTGCATTTGGCCTTCTTGATGCTCCCCGGGCTTGACGTTCATCAGGTTAAATCCTCCTCTGTGCCTAATCACCCCTCTGATTAATGTGCTGATGCAAAAGCTTACGCAACTGAAAATGCCAGTGGGGCACGTCAAGTTCAGTCAGGAATGATTGATCAAACTGACACTGTCTCAATGTCTCTCCAGTTTAAAAACGCACATTGATATTTATTTTCGTGGTCTCCATATAATCCATTCTATCTACTATTGTATCTGTTACATCTATTAAATCTATGTCCCGTAGAAAACGGTTTGAGTTGCAGGTTGTGCTGCATGTCAGCTTTAAGCCTTGTCAGTGTTCACTGCCAGAACTCCGAGCCCACGTGTATCCTGACTTGAGGGCCATGTCAGGCAGCCGTTTCCCCCGGGGTTTCCCTACCTGTGGTCCACGTCGCGGCCTCTCTTCAGCGAGTTCCTCTTCTCCTGCTCGTACCTCAGCTGCTCCTGCTGCCTCCTCAGCTCCTCCCTCTCCCGGGCCAGGCGCTCCGCCTCCTTACGCCGCTCCTGTTACAGACCAGAGACGCTCCCCTGTTAAAGCCCACGCTCCCATCATCGACAGCTCACAACGTGCTACTACAGTATGCTCCTCTCAAAAGCGATCGAAAGTCAGGGAAGCAATTTCCAAACATCCCAGGGCCCAATCCGGACAAACCCTCGAGCCCTTCATGTCCAGCCATCACATGTCTAAAGGGGCAGGGTAGGTATGAGCCACAGGGAAGGATATGGCAGAAACCACCTAGCCAATGGGAAGGGTAGATGGAGCCATTAGCATATTGCTGATCTCTCTCTAATCCCTCCAGACCCTTGCGGGGGAATCAGGCAGGGCCAGGGGTAGGGGTTAGGGGGCGGGTCTGGATTGGACGGAACAGAGAGGAGGAGCGTTACCTGCTCGATGCGTATCCTCTCCCTCTCCAGCCTCTCGCGCTCCATGCGTTCTCGCTCCAGCTTCTGCCGCTCGATCTCCAGCCGCTGGCGCTCCCGAAGGAGGTGCTCGCGCTCCTCCCGCTCCCGCAGCAGCCGGATGCGCTCCCGCTCCCGCCGCTCCTGCTCCGCGATCTCCCGCCGCCTGCCGACCACCGACACAGTCACACGCCTGACAGCCGGCGCTTTGGAACCAGCTAGACGGGCATTCCCGTGAGGAGATGGTTACCTTCGCAGCTCCATGGCCCTGCGGATGCGCTCCAGCCGGACCAGTCGCTCCCGCATCCTCTGCTCCTTCATCTTCTCGAAGGGCAGGATCTCCTTGCTGCCTCCTTTATTCGGGAAGATCCTCCCTTTGTTCCTCAGCATCTCCATCTATAGAGACGCAGAAGTAGGAAACGGGTTTCAGAGAAAAGCTACAGGAGGCCAGAGAAGCTTCTGTGGTGCATTATAACTATAGAAGAAAACCGACCTCTTCTGGGGGGATGAACGATCTGGGCCGGCGTGCCATCATGTTTGGAAAACCAGGCTTAAGAAGAAAGAGAACACATGAATTTAAGTCGATCTGTCATTACGTAATTAGCATTTCTCATTTGGAAAAGCACTTGACCGACCGACAGCACCCTGCCACGGATCCGCATCCGCGCTGTACCTTGTCGAACCGCCCCCTCCTGAACGGCGGCCTGATCTTGCTGAAGCCAGGTTCCATTTTGGTCTGATCGATGATCACCATCTTTCCAGGACTCTTACCTGGATGGAACACAGGGCACAGACATGGGCGAGGTTAGCTCGGTCCCGCCCGCGTCAGAGGCGAGCGCGTATCGGGGCGGGTCTGGCTGACGCTTACGTCCGTGCTTCTTCTCGTCCTTCTTGGAGGCGTCCTGCACGGAGCCCGACGGCGCGGCGTCCAACTTGGCGCCCTTCGACTCCTGTTTCTTTGAGGCGTCCTTGCCGTCTTTGTCGGGCTTCTCCGACTTCTTCTCTTCCTTTTTAGAGGAGATGGGTGTCCTTAAGAGCGGGAAAGAAAAATCACGATGTTAAGCCTTTTGATGAGCGACGGGATTTCACACTTTGCCCAGGAACAGCGTTTTTCCAAACTCACTTGCTGGCCGTCTTCAGCCCGGCAGCGGAGCGCTTCTCCCCCGATGCCTTGCTGGATCCTGATTTTTCATCTGTTTCTTTCTTGGAAAAATCCTTTTTGAATGGATCACTTTTAACCTGAAAGCAGACCGCATATATAAGCCACTCAGTACTATATCCCAGGACCAATATCATGTTTAAAAATAGGCAATAAGCATTTTTTGAAAAAGTTAGAACTAAGTGCTTCAGGAATTTGAGACAATTTGTAGAAAACACTAAAGCTATAAAAGTTGTATCACATTTCTAAGGTTCTGGATTTCTTTGGAGAACCCACACATGATCTTACAGTAACGTCAAACACACAATGTGCATACAAGAGTTCATGGGCAAAGTTACCCTGTCGACAGAGATCTGCTGTCCGTGGAGTTCAGTGCGGTCAAGATGAGAGATGCATCTGGCCACCTCCGCGCTAGAGGACATTGTCACCAGGCCGTAGCATTTTGCTCCTGGGCTACGGGCATTGGTTACGACTTTAGCGCTAAAAACCTAACATGGAAGAAAATAATGTGAAGGGAAAAGCACATTCAGAGAGGTTTTATGACACAGTAAATTATTTCTGACATTTAGCTGATGACCTCTTCCTGGATGAATTGCACTGCATTGACTGTTGTATCTGTGGTTATTGTCAAACATTCTAGAAAGAGACAGCGCCTACAGTCACCATAACTGGATTAAAAAGTAAAAATTCAGTACCCAAACGTGATCCATAACAATGGATCAGTCAAAACAATCATTGTCATTTGATTGTTAATTTCTTCCACTGCCATTTAGCATAGTAAATACCAATGTAGCAAAACCAATAGCCATAGGTTTCAGGTCTTCACACAACCCAGAGAAACGGACGGAAGGGGCCAGCGTTGTCCTGAAAGCAGGCTGTCTGAGCCTACCTTTCCATATTTCCCAAACAGGTTCTTCAGGTCGGCCGCTTTGGTGTTGGAGGACAAGCCGCTCACCCACAGGTTGCGCGTCGAGCTGCCGGTGCTTCCACTGCTCGTACCTGCTGACACAGCGCGGTCAATGCAGAACACCACCGCACGTGCTCAGAGCCCGTACGCCTAACACTGATGCAGAGCATATAGAGCCTCACCCACCAGTCCTGAATCTTTACTGAACACAGAACCTTCATTCCAACACTCGTGGTATATATCCAACCACATAGAGCTCCCCGCCCGTAGTGCTCACAATGTTCACCAAAAGCACACAGCATTTCCTTAGCAATCATGACACAACCCCTCAAAACATTAACTAAAAACCCCACCACAGTTCTCCACACCCCCTGGGCTCTACTCAACATCATGGCTGGCCTGTGTGGGAACACCGAAGAAAGGATTTCATTACTAAAAAAGGCTAATTTTAGCCTTATCACGACCCTGCTACAGTAGACACTAATGATGATGCGATCGTGAATTACACTGCATATCGTGGTTTCAAAAAATAACCTTTAATACATTAATATTTCTTTCGGTGCCTTTCCTCAAGCAGACTTTTAAACACACCTTCTGAATGAGTCAGACACAGCAAAGTCATCTGTAAGGGGCAAAGGGGCGTGTACTGGCAGAGTGAAATAATCAGCTTTGACTTTAACCCACTGCAATTTGCATCATGTAACACGGAATTACAGGTTAAACCACCGCAAAGGGCGACTGTTATTCAAAAGATTTGACTTCAATTACATTTTCATTCAATATTAATTTTGTAACGACAGCGAGGGACACTGGAGGAACTCTCTCACTACACTGAAAATTGTATGACTGAAGTACATTGCCAGTGGCTGTAAACTGAACCAACCCATTTTCTTGATGATATGAGAATGAC
Source organism: Megalops cyprinoides (assembly GCF_013368585.1). Lineage (NCBI taxonomy): Eukaryota > Metazoa > Chordata > Actinopteri > Elopiformes > Megalopidae > Megalops > Megalops cyprinoides. The sequence goes on from NC_050595.1 coordinate 26,561,143, forward strand.
ATATGTTTTAGCAGAAAATTACATTATGAGGAAGCAATCCATTCCTACAGCCACACTTGGGCTATACAGACCGATGTTTGTTACATAAAAACATAACTGCCAACAGAACTGCCCTTTCGGTTTCACATTTGAAAATCTGTCCACCCAGCTGGCAAAGAAATAATGAGTTATATCACGAGGGCCAAGGTGCAAAGCATACCTTTTTCATCCTTTGCGGTCTTCCCATCTTTGTCTTTTGAAGAACTACAATGCAAACATTGCAACAATAACAAAACAGAAACAAGAAAATGAGTACCAGCACATGAAACCACCCGTGCAAAATGACACAAAAAGAAAGACCACCATAAACAGCCTTGATTTTTAAAAAAAAAAAAAATTAAAAACAAAACAAAAAGGTTGTGCTTTACAAAAAAAGAAATCCCCCACAGGCAAGGCTTGCACTTGGACAAAACTCCAATACTGGCTTCTTTCATAGTTTTTCCACAGGTGAGGAGTAGATCAGGTTTTCTGCCAATCTATTCTCTGGACAAATGAAATCCTCAGGAGTGGAACGGACTTCTCTGCAAATCATTTCATGGGATTCTGACAACCTCTGACATCACAGGGACTACTTTTCACTCTTTTTTCTGCGCTTTAACCCTTCTTAAGTGGGAACTGGAAAAGGCAATAAACGTGCTGGAAGCTTGAAAGTAAAACAGACGTGTTCTCGTCTCCTGGTTTATGCCATAAATTACTCAATTTCAAAAAACAAACAAATGAAAAGTAACAAATGGCAGGATTAGGTACACCAATGAACATTTCTTTAAAAAAAAAAAAATCTTGATGCTACGCACAATGTTGGGTTCTTAGTGAGAGCTGGACCTTGGTAGTAGTATCTTAAAGAACTGACATAGAAAGACAAACCTCTTTGCTTGACCCGAAGCCCCAGTAGATGAGGGGCCTTTCTTCCCAGAATCCTTTTCTTTGTCTCCCATTTCAGCCTTCTTCGAGGCCTCTCGGCTCTCCTTCTTTGCGGGGTCAGTCTTCAGTCCGTCATCTTTCTTACCATCTTTATGGCCCTCTTTGGCTTCCGCCTTCATGTCTTCCTCCGGGCTCATCTCGGCAGAGGGCTCTGGCTCGTCACAGCCCTTGCCCGCCTCTGAATCTGGAAGTTTCACATGTTTACCTGTCTCCAGGAGGTCATCGCCATCAACATCCAACGTGATGGCATCTTCTGCCTGGATTGTGACGGATATGTTATCGTCCTCGACTTCTTTATCGCGGGCGGCGGCCTCGCTTTCCATCCCCGCCACATGTTCAGCCTCCACGAGGCCATCTTCACAGGGGAGATGTTTAGAATTTTCACGAGTACCATCATCAGTATCAGTTACATCTGAGGGATTTAACAAGGATAAAACATGGCAAAAAAAAAAAAAACACATTGGTTTAACATTCACATTTCTGTGCTACGTGACCTAGAGAAAGTAGAATAGAAAGCAAGTTTAGTATTAGCGCTCAGTGAAGGTCAGAAAACCACATAGGTGTACACAAAACATACATTCCTCATTGGGAAAAAATGGTGCGATTCAACAATCTTCAAGCCATTTTAACCACCAATACTTTTATCACAATCCTTACAGTGGTGCATAGACAATGCTGATTTGTTCTCGCGCACTCGGTTCCTTCAGAGATCCATCCACATTCTTCTGTTTAGAATAGATGGTGCCATGGAAATTGTGAATGGGGCAAAAAATGGATGGATTCCACATGGAAGCAAATGTGTGAGTGTTTTGTCCTTGGCCAACACGTGGAGAAAAAAAAAATCCATGTCCAAAACAATGCAAATCAAGTCAAGCACCACTTCATGGCCATTGTAGACTGTCCTGGGCTGTCATGGACGTGAGGAGGCCATGTTCCATTTCTTCCTTCGTCTTTTACCTCCCATCATCACACGTCTCATCTTGCGATAGGGGACAAAGTGTGGGGGGGGGGGGGAAACCCGTTCTGTAGCAACTGCAACTGTCCAGCCCCAGTCTTGTAAACGTGCTGGATCATGTCCATAGGGAAAGGTGTCCTTGTGGTGCTGAATGTCCTCTCCCACTCGAGTTCCAGGGAAGCTCAGTGATGTTCCCCGTTCATGTTAGCTCTGCACAGCGGCTGGGAGGGAGAGGGACAGATGGGAGTGAGCCCCGATGGGCAATCGGTTCCAGTCCAGTGAACGGCCGTCCATTGCAGGCAACTTACTTCCTCGTCTCGGCCGCTTGCAACCCTCCACCTCCCTACTCTGGTGTGGAGGGCCTCGTCTGCTCAAAGCCCCAAGGACTTGCCTGTGGAGGCAGGCATGAGCTTGCCCGAGGGGTGTGGAAGCCCTCCATCCCTGGCGTTTGGAGCCCTCTGACTTCTTTATCTTCTTACAACATGGTGCTGAAGGGGAATCTTTCAGAGAATGCATTTGGCATGCGTGAGTCCAGTCTGTATCCTCCATTGGTAAAGTTGCAGCTCCGTGAGCAGAGGTGAATTTCCATGCTGCTGATTTCCATTTGTGCGACAGAATGAGCTGACTACTCAGCCAAAGCAGAAAGGGACAAGGTTTAAGGGGGGGGGGGGGGGGGGGGGCACAATGCTTTTCCAACCGTCTGTGTTACCTGTAAAACCCAAAGATGTTAAAACTCCAGCAGGACGAAAGAGTAAACATACCTTTTTCAATATCTTCATCTTCTGTTTCCTGGACACAGAAAGAATAGAAACAAATTAACAAAACATCTAACTAGATATAGATAATGAAAGTCATTTAAATACGTGTATAGCAGTAACGTTAATTTTTTCACCGTGCTGTTTAGAATGCAGACATCACCAGTGTTCAATCAAAACTTCTGTGTGGCATAATGAACATCTGGTCTTATGCTTCAGAATTTCACATTCTGAATCTCACTTGACACAGCCACAAAAAAAACACCATGTATCAAAAAGCAAGAATTCTGGATACATCTCAATCCAAACGAAAAAACTCCATCCAAAATTTTCTTTGAAACTACATACTTGTAGATTGTATTCACTATAAGCAACTGGACCCTTTATAATTTCCTAGATCTACTTCAAGACATTTCCCATGTCACATTTCCCAAATGCTGGCCAACTTTATTTAAAGCAATGTATTACCTGCTATTGAGAAATTTAAAATGAGTAAATAAGACTGTAAGGTCTTAAAAAGATATGGTTGTCTGTTTTTAAGCGTTCACCAGTAATCTTTGGCCAATGTGCTAAGTAGAGATGAGTTCACCCATTATATAACTTACCTTGGAGAAAGACTCCTCTTCCATTGTGTTGTCAGTGTCTGAGTCCACTTTCTTTCCTATTTTAAAACAATTGCACGTGTGAGCCATTTCTAGGTAAAGCAACTGCGCGATGGAAGAAATGCGAACTTGGTAACTCAAACGCAGAGGAACTGGCTCAAGTAGTGAAGCATTAAAGCGGGGTTTACCAATTCATTAGACTTGAGTTAATATGCAACCACAATACGCCCGCCCAGTTTACCTTTCGATTTAGCATGTTTCCTAGTGGGTGTGTCAACAGACTGCGGAATTTCAATGCTGTCTGGGTCTCCGCCTTCCTCCTCGATGGCCTAAAAGAGACATGTGTTATGACAATAAAGTCCGTTACCGCAACATTCACTCCTTTCTGCGGTTCTCCATTTATCCTAATATTTTAGATATTTAGCTAACGACCAAACGAAGTTTTAAGAGCAACCTTATCTGCGAACTCGCTGCTTAGCTTATCGGCTATCATTAAAACAATTAACATTTATTCCACGAAGTAAACCGAAACTAATACACTTAACTCCATCTGTATTTTTCTTCTCATATATGTGACATTACCGCTTAGCCAGCAGGACATGTGACAGGTATACTTGCCTACGTTCATAGTTTTATAATAGCTAAACTGTAAGGTGGGGAAACAGCGTTATCATGCGACTAGCTAGCCTGATGTTAAAGGAGCAGGACAGGAGTGAAAACGCAACGACCTACGCACACACTTCTAAACGCCTTTTTACGAAAAAGACGGCGATCGTCCAAAAAGCCAGCTAGCCGCTTTATACCAGCTCGCTAGCTAAAATGGTGTCGCCATTTTCTTGAAACTACAGGCGTATAACTTGATTTAGGGTATGGTATTCTCCTGTTCGCTAACGTTACTGCATCGGCCAGCTCATGGCTGCTGCTGACTCATTACTTAATTTGCCATCAGCACCTACAAACCTTGCAAGCAGTTAACTGAAATGAATACTAGCGAGCTAACGTTAGCAAACAAACTGCGAAAACAACATGCGAATAACAACGTAACTGACGTTAGCTATCTAGCCAATAACACGCTGCCTGACTCACATCTGTTGGTCAATGTTGTGAATCCGTAGAAGAGCAATCTATTTGGCAAGTTGAGTATAGGACTGTTGCGGTGTTTCATATACAAAAAAGTAAAATTAACTAGTAAGCCAATGAAGCAAACGTAAAATATCTCACCAATTGAATTATCGCCTCTAGGTCGCTATACAACACTCCCCCTTCCAAATCTGCAAGGATTAGCTATCATTCCTGCATGCACACGATTAAACGGGCCTCGTAAATATTTTGACAAAACAATCGGTGTTCATAGCAAATAAACATACCTGCTTCAGTCTGGCGATAAGAACATTTTTTACGCCCGCGACATCTAAATTCCTTCGCTTGAGCTCAGTTTTAAGGTCTATAACCCGTAAATCAGTTATTTTCTTAGTCTCCGTAGCAATGGCACCCGACGCCATTTTGCCTTGCTGAATGAGGAGATTGGGGAAAGCGTAAATGGTTCTGGGCCATGTCCCGGATGCAACATAATAACGTACGTGTTACGCAATGACGTTCAGTATTCGCGCAACACCTGATAGCGACCCCTGCCTTTTTCAAACAACGATGTTTTTACAAGAAAACAATTTTCAGGTGTAATGAACAATGGCAGAGGGGGTCCAAGTAAATTACCATTAATTGTGCCTGGCAACAGGCTGTATAAATTGAATGATGTCTAAACCACTCCCAGCCACAGGTGATGAGCACTCAGTGCTGATGATTTGGCTGTGTGGAACAAAATAATGGTTTTCGAAAGAGCTTCTTACAGCTGAAATCGAAGGGAAAGATCCCAGCTGTTACTTTCATATAGTCAAGACAGAAGGAGCAAATATTTGTTGTAAATTTGTGACCACATATTTTCTTTCAATCAAGTGAAACAAGGTGAGCTGTATGTGAATTTGTTCTCATTTTCTCCTCACGTCGTGTCTCTTACTCCATTGCTTTTGCCCAAGAATAACAGACCGAGCATAGAAAAACATTCACTTCAGACCGTGGGAAGATAGTGTTCCGACCACATTAAGAGATAAAGAGGATTACACGATTAATGTGTCCTTTTTGTTTTGCTTTCATGGTGCAAAACCATGGTCTGAAGAACACTGTACAGGACTTTCAAGTGAGAGAAGGGTTACCGGGCTGGTAAAAGAGAATGCCATGGAATGTTTGTGGTATCTTATGTGACCCTCAGCTAGTATTCATTCAATTATATTTAATCTGAAAAAGAGCTGTTAATAGCAAGGATGAAGAAATTACTTCATCCCTATTTACTTGTAAACATGTTTTGGTGTGTACAAGACCAATGAGAACAGCTCAAGAAAACAGCTCTTGCCACATACTACACAGGTCAATATTGCACTTGTATAAACGGTAAATCTACATTTCTCTGCAAGAGCCAGGGAACCCCTTTTATAACGTATTTCAAGAGTTTTCCCCCCAAACCTCTGGGATAGTTTTTATGTTAGCCCTTTTCTGATATGTCTAGATGTGTGTGGACAACAATTTGCAATTATGAAACGCATTTTGTCACGCATGTTGTGTGACTGGCGCCCGTATAGCTTGTAGTAATAACTGCACGAGCGTGATCACAACACAAAGTATTAAAGGAAATATCAGATCTACTTTAATGCGATCATCGCATTGAACTAAAGAAGGACATTATACAATTTAATGGTAACAACACAACTTGAGACTTTGTTATGAAGCTGGTGTTTACAGCAGGAGTGGTTTTGACTAATTATGTCCGCTAGTGGGCAACAATAGCTCAAGTTAAGCAAGTTAGCAGACCATTGTGTACGAAAATCGTCAAGGTCCCTCTAGTGTCGGGAAGTGTCGTAAAGCGTTTATCTCAGCAGCAAGGCTCTGGGGATTTGCAGAAAACAGATCAAGCCGAGAGCCAGCATTGAGAAAAGGCTGCTTGGAGTAAAAGCTACAACGGACGCCTGGATGAAGCAGGAATGGAGACTTCATCGCGGGCCTCGATGGCAAACGGGAAAGGATTTTTGTCTCATCTGAGAAAATATACAAAACCATCCAGCTGAAGCTTATTTGTATTAGCCGTTCGGTACATAAAGGAAAAAATACGAACTTATATGGAACCCCCCCCTCGTCTGTCTCCATTGACCGTAGCGTTAACATCGGGCCTTGGTTTTGTGTTGTCAGTTTCACAACCCGGCTGCTGACGTTTGCTCGCAGCGCTACTTTGTGTCCCCATTTCGCTCATTGATAGTGATTTCTAATCCGAAAAGGGAGCAGCAGAAAACCACCATCGTGTCTGACCTTTACTGGTAAGTTCATCATGTACTTTTTTACCAACACAATTACCTATTTAGTTATCAATTTGGCTAGCTGGATTACCATTGTTTCATCATAGTTTCATCCATCGTATCCAGCTAACTTGGCTAGCTAGCTCGCTGGATGTGCTCTGTTTCAGATCCGTCTGTTGGTTCAAATGGCTCCTCTCACTTTTAGCTCAGGGAAATGGTGAAGAGGGAGGGCGACTGCACAGTGGCTAACGTTAGCCAGCAAGCTATCTCTTACTGATATGCTTTTGAGGGACAACTAGACAGTAGCTAACTAGCCAAGGTAACCAAATTAGGCAAATGTCGATGTGAATAACCTCATTAAGCTCATCCATAACTGGTTGGGTAAGTTAGTTTTTAATAACAGGGTGGGTAGCTAATCAGATATGTAATGTTAAATGCCTGACCAGATAACTATATAACTAGTGTGATGTTAGTAGGTTGGGTAACTAGTTGTACTGGGTAGGTAGGAAGTTAAGAGATTACCAATTATGTATCTATAAGACATATAGCTGGCCAGGTAAAATGCCTACCCAGTTGTTTGTTTACCCAACATAATCATTCTAGACATTCTAGATGTTAACTAGCTGCGTAACAAGCATAGTTATTACTAGTACTAGCTAATTTATCTCTGGGACGGGTTCATTTTTTGTTTTGGTTAGCAGCCTTTAATGCTGCATTGGGATGCAAGCTAGCCAGCCAGCTATTTTGTGTAAATACATATACCATCAGCTATGACGTGTGGCCCAGCTAACTACAGTTTCGGGTTAGCTAGCTAACCAGAGCTGTTAGTTTGTTGACATGAATGGTGTTTCTCTGTTAGCCAGTTGTCTTGGTAGGATAGTAACGTTTCATATATGTATCTTGCTAACGAAATACGTAGAGGCCCAGCTCAACAGATTTTTTTCTGAGAAAATTGAGGTACACTCTTTCCAAGGGTGAACGTAGCAAGCTAGCTAAGTAGGTAGTTAGAGTAGAGGCAGCTGGTCTACCTAGTTAGCATAGCTTTTGACAATATAAGAAAAAAATATAATTTATAATATTACTTTTGTGAAATGGGAAGTAGCAATTTCACAGCCAACGGCTGTCTTACAAGGCAATTCAACCGTTCATTTTGGTGTTCTTCAAGCTCGCTAGATTGTAAACAATCTGGCCAGCTAGCTAGCCAGGCTCTAGCTACGCTAAGATGGGTGTCTTTGGGGCTTTGTTTTCATCCATTAATGTTAAGAGTCTAGCTAGTTAGCTGCAATGTGAAGGCTATGGTCACATTTAATGTAGGAAAATGGCAATTTGCTAACTGGCTGCACCGGTAGTCCATTGTGAAACGTGAGGCCTGCCATAATCTCTTTCCACTCTGAACTGAATCTTACTGATATTGCACGTTCTGAAATATTGGGCGTCTACCTGCAAGATACCTGAGTTTTATTCACAGGTATAGTATACATCATGTTGTATATAATGTGTGTCAGCGTATGGGGTGGAAGACTAAAAAAGATCTCTAATCTGACAGGAAAAAACAATATTGCATTTCAAACGTTTATTAACTGACAGCTGTGTGATTGACTACGAACTTGACTTAGAATCTACGGTCGAAGATGGAGGGTGGGTATTGAACAAAAAGGACATTAGATTTTTCTCGTTTTTGGTAATTGTAACGGTAAATTGTCAGCTGAACAATACTGATATCAAGCAAGCTCGCATTTGGGGAACACGGCCAGTTAATTATCCTGACCTAGTTCAAGTGAGAGTTATGTGTTGTTGATATATTAGTGACTTGTTTTGAGAAACGAATCTTTAATCTACAGGGAGACTAATCATTAATTATTTGCGAATCCATTGCTGATCAGAGTGCTAAAGCATTAAGACAGGCCTTATGCAGCTGTTGACGATGATTGCCAATGTTTTGAGTGGATGTGTGGTTTGACAGCACATGTCCTTTCAGCGGTCATGCAGATTGATAACGTTAATTCTCCACATGTTCACGTAGGCAGTTTTGGGATTTTTTTTCTTTAATCATACATTTGGAATGGTTCTATTTTGGTTCTAAAAAAGTTTTGTGCCAATGGAGTTGACTTTTCTTGTCAAACATGTTAGTCGTATCTTTGTTCCTTCGCTAAGCCCTGTAATTTAAGTTTGAAGCCCACGCTGTGAAGTAAGGAATATTTCTTAAGGGTCCGATTGAGACGCTTGGTTAATCAAAAATACGCTCTACATCTGATTAATGATAGTCCAGAAGCCTTTTGACATTTTGTTTCCTAATTTGTGCAAGATATCCCTTGCTGTGCAATAAACTTGATAAGAGAATTTGATTAAATCTAGAATACATGCGGCACACATAAATAATTAATTAATGGTCACTGTCAATTTAATACTTAGAAACGAGCTGCAGTAAATTCAGAACCATAGATTTAACCATTACGGAAAGCTAACCTTCTCCGGATTGACTGGAAAGCCAAGAGCCAGAAATAGAATCTGTTGTGTATTCATACACGTCCCCTGGTAACTATGGCAACGTAGAGGAACCAAAGGAATGCCATAATGCGGAATGGTGTCGCACAGCTGTAGAATAAAGATATTATTAATGTACAGGACCTTCACACTTTCATTTTAGCATTTGTCTTTCTCAGTGGATTTTTGTTTTGCAGAGATGATAATTTAGACCTTTTCTTGTTGGATATTTTTTCTTCTCCTGTTATTAAGCACATCACAAATATTTGCATAATGCAGTCAAGCAGGGCATTACTGTACTGTCCAGCGTCTCTTGTTTGATAGTTTTGTGCCTGCAGCAGTAGGGTCTTTCATTATAGTGTATGGATCATGGTGTGACCTCCTCCTGTGCACAGGGATTGTTTCTCCCAGTAAAAACCGATGTAGTGCGTCCTCCTGTTCTCATCTGTAGCCTTTCAGTTTGCGCTTCGCTGTTCGCTCTTCCAAAGTATTCTGATTCACAGCTGCTCGATTGTCCTGACGTAACCTCGTAAAAGAGCAGCCTTTGAGAACGATTTCCTTCATATGTCACATTACAGAAGCGATCACTTTGGATCTGGTAAGGGGCAGGGCCTGCGCTGTCCATATGTCTGAGAAGCTATCAGCCCTCTGATTTCATGCTGCATGTGACGTAACGGTCATCTTTTTGTCACCATAGCCATAGCCCTGGTTGCACACTTTCTGGGGATACGATTCTTCCAGACTCCTTTTCACAGAAGGGAGCAGAGTATTAGATCTCTGTCAGCAGGTTTTATTAAAACAGTCATTTGTTGTCATTGTCCTCTTCCGCAAACTAATTCAATGTGATACCCCCCCCCCCCTTTATTCTGGACCTGTTAGCCACCACGCCATTATCAGCACTGCAGGATAATGTGGTGGCGAGCAAACCACACTTCGTAATGATATGTATGTCATCCTGACCTTTGAGGAGAGACTCACTTTGTTCACAACAAAAGCTCTCAGCGGCTGAAATTCTCACACACAGCCGCTGGTTTTCAGTGCTCTTGTTACGTGTGACTGCTATGGCTACCGCTAACACAGAGGCACGTTGCAATGACTTCTCTGTGTGTAATAAAAAAAAAAAAAAAGCTAGGAGAAAGTAGTGCAGAGTGGCTTTCTGATTGGCATTCCTCCACGCTGTCTTATTCAGATTTTATGCTGTGACCACAGATTGAAACAAAGTTGTTCAGTATTCACACCATCTGTGAATAATCTCTGTGCGAATATTCAGATTTTTTTACTTTGTCATCAGCGTGGCAATGAAAATTGTTTCCTTTCAGGCTTACTGGTAGAATGGAAGAAAGGGAAGGAACTGAATATTCGCTTTATCTCTAGGAAGAATTTTTATTTCATTTTCCTGACAAGTCTCCGGTTCCTGTTGAACTGGGCCGCGCCGTTATTCACTACAGAAATAAAGCAAGAAAAGAACAGCAGTTAGCTCAGCAGTGCTCTCTGGGAGCATCTCCACTCTGGCTTTGCTGGGCCCCCCCCCAGCTTTGCCGTCCACCAAAAACACCCGCGCTGTACGAGCGACATGCCCCCCTCCCCCCAGAACTGATTCCCTCAAATAACTGCTGGCACGACCGCTCTTGCAAATCGCATCAGAAAAGGTAATATGATGCTAATGAGCTAAATACAGTCTCACGGGAAGGAGGGGTGGACTTGCTCACTGGCACAGGTGCATGTGTGCACACAGCGCTGTGCTTGTAGCGCTGCGTGCTAGCTAGCAGCAGTAGCGTTCTACCTTATCCAGTACCTTATCCATCCCTTCGGTTCATCCTCCCTTCAACACCGCCCCTTGCATCTGAACTACGGTGAATTTGGGGGGGAGGGAGGGTGTCCGCTCATGTTTTTGCTTGTGAAACCTAGAATGAAGAATAAATGGTGCACTGTCTGTGTTTAAATGTACTTTTCCTATTAGGCTGCTAAGTGTTATTGGTTAGAAACTCACTGACGTGACATCTGGATACTCGGGTATTCCCCAATTTTAAAAATTTGCCAGGTTTCTAAAATGGCGAGGACCCCAGAGGCGTGGATTGCTTTGTCATGAACGGGCAGCTCTCTCATGCTTGCGTACTCGGCCTACCTCAGAAAAGAACCACATTTGCAGGACCCAGCCATTTTCATTCCATATGCCAAAGGAGTATGACATGATTGTTGAGCTGAGCAATTACAGTCTCTGGGTTGCTCTGCGTCCCTTGGAGTCTTTACTAGCCAGCTGCCTCTCTGATCTGCGGTGATATGACGGGGTTATGCTGTACGGGATTTCAGCCCCGCTGAATGTTAACGTTCAAGTGAGTCAAATAAGGATATGGCTTGGAGTCCGCTGAAGACATGGCAAATATCCATCACGTTGAGTCACATTACTGTAGTAATATTTACCCTGACTTTTCAGGCACAGTGTGTTCAGAAAAGCAAGCAGGCACACGAGTGGGAACATCCTTCAGTATTAGAATTCCTTATGCCTTATCAGAGTTAATTAGTCAAATGGCGTGTACCTGTGTGCGTTTGCCTTTTGTCACACCACGTTCAATAGAGACTAACCTGTAAGGGACATTTTTGTAGGCCTCTCTGAAGTCGTGCAGGAACATGCATGTTGTGCACTTGGCTTGTACCAGGGAACAATGTGAACTTCATGTTGGGGAATGCTACGATCGGGAACGAGACCGTCAGGTGGAGCGAACGAGAGAGCCAGCGTCCCCCCAGGGAGAGATCCATATCCCAGCATGCTCTTTTCCATCTCTGTCCTTGTGTTGCCTTCGCCGATAAACAACGAATGTAAAAAACTAGGCCGCGACTACGCCGAGCGGTTCAGCACCCAGAGGGCCTTCCTCCCCCATGGGACGGGGTTAAAACGTGTTTCCGTAAACCCTCCCCACCTTTTGAAGCGTGCCCCCGCCTCCTCGGCGGGAGGGCCGGCGCTCGCGGCTCCCGCCCTCTCCCCCCCTGTTCGCGCCGTGGCTCGGCTCCTGCTCTCCCCCCCTGTTCGCGCCGCGGCTCCTGCTCTCCCCCCTGTTCGCGCCGCGCCGCGGCTCGGCTCGGCTCCTGCTCTCCCCCCCTGTTCGCGCCGCGGCTCCTGCTCTCTCCCCCTTGTTTGCGCCGTGGCTCGGCTCCTGCTCTCCCCCCTGTTCGCGCCGCGGCTCGGCTCCTGCTCTCTCCCCCGTTTGCGCCGTGGCTCGGCTCCTGCTCTCCCCCCTGTTCGCGCCGCGGCTCGGCTCCTGCTCTCTCCCCCTTGTTTGCGCCGTGGCTCCCGCTCTGCGGCACAGCGGCTCATCAGCGGTTTCATGGGAGTGGTCCCCGAGCAGCCCGGGCTGGGGCTCTGCTTTGCCCCCCACCACCACCCCCCCTGGGGGCAGGCGGTTGCAGAGTAACAGCCCCCCCGACGTCCCCCTCGATCCCCGAAGCCTACCCTCTCTGCAGCACACGCACCCCCCCCAACCCCCCCCCCCCCCCCTCACCTGTGCCATCCTGCTCCCCTGGTTCCCAGCAGTCCCAGATGCCTCCCTGGGCCTCTGCTTAAAGATGTGTTGCACTGCCTGCTTTGGATACACTCGCACGGCTGGGGAGACTTGGGCCCACACAGACTCCTGTTATTGCTGTAGTATTGCCTTTGCTTCATTTTATATATGGTTGGCACTTCATTGCTGTGTAGCTTTGTAGTCTCCTTTTCTGAAGCCCTCTGTTCGTCTTGTCATCTCTGCAGTTGTCAGTGGTATGCAACTCCGTTTCGGCAAAAACATTTTTTTGATCCAGTTTCTCTAGTTTGTGCATTTTTATTGAGATTTCTTGAAGAAATGGCCTGTCCGCCTGTCCGCCCTCAGTTGGAAAAAAAAAAAAAAAATCCATAAAACTGAACAATGAAACCAATATGTTATGATAGTTATCGCCCCATGATAGATAGAATATCATGCGGTGATATTTTCATGAAAATCTCTTGTTTACACTGGGGAAAGACTCTGTTAGTTACCAACTTCCATATATAACAATCTGAAGCTGATTCTAAACTTTTCATTGCTTAAGATCTCCAAGTATAACATTTGGATGCCTATTCACAGCATAATTATTCCATATATGGTGTATGACATTGCTGGACACTGAATTGGATGCCCACCTATTCTCTCCCCAGGAACCCAGTATATAACATTGAATGCTGATGCACATATACCAGAAAGCATAGGATGCTTTATACTGTTAAAGCTCCTCCAGTCTGAGCTCAGCCCAATTCTGTTTGTGGGGAAAGGAGTTAGTAGTGTAATACACAAAAATGTAACTGCCATTTTTGGGCGTTTTACTTTTAAAAAGCACCCCACTATGGCAGGTGATCGTCCCTGTAATCCTATGTGTTGAACTCTCTCAGAGCCAGGCTTCCCACAACAGGCAGGTGTCTCCTAACCCCGCCTATTTCCAGCAATCCTCTGCCTATATGTGGGTCACTCGGGTTGCGTAGCAATCGGGGGGAGGGGAGGGGGGGAGAGAGAGAGAGAGAGAGAGAGAGGGAAAGGGGGGAGGGAGGGAGGGAGGGAGGGAAGGGAGGGAAGCAGGAGGAGGATTCAGAGGAAGGCATCCGCCCCGGGGGCTGTGTTTGCAGTCAGTGGCATTCCATCGTGAGCTCGGCGTGCAGCCCGGGCTAGGCTTTATTGCCTATTGTACGGCCGCTAATAGACACGCTGCATGTATTTTCAGGGGTAGTGGAGGCGCAGGGGTTAAGTGCGCGCGGCCTGA